>NC_139830.1:35113501-35691950 GCF_963691815.1 Echiichthys vipera
TTTAAGCGTTTCAGAGCCTGAAAAGGCTGTAAATGAGGTTTTAAAGGGTTTAACCGCTTCTCAAGGCTGGAAATGACATTTCATGTGTAAATAGGCCAAATGCAATAGAAAAGTGAAATCAACCACATATTATTCATCGCTAGGCTGCCTCGCACATATATCACTGTGAAATTTGTATTGGAAAGCTTCTAAACCCAAGTTACAGTCTCTTCCTTGCGAACGTGGTTTTAAGCGTTTCAGAGCCTGGAAAGGCTGTGAATGAGGTTTTAGAGCGCTTAACCGCTTCTCAAGTCTGGAAATGACATTTCATGTGTTAATAGGCCAAATGCAGGAGAAAAGTGAAATCAACCACATATTATTCATCGCTAGGCTGCCTCGCACATACTGTATATTACTGTGAGATTTGTATTGGAAAGCTTCTAAACCGAAGTTACAGTCTCTTCCATGCGAACATGGTTTTAAGCGTTTCAGAGCCTGGAAAGGCTGTAAATGAGGGTTTTGAAGCGTTTAACAGCTTCTTAAGGCTGAAAATGACATTTCATGTGTAAATAGGCCAAATGCAATAGAAAAGTGAAATCAACCACATATTATTCATCGCTAGGCTGCCTCGCACATATATTACTGTGAGATTTGTATTGGAAAGCTTCTAAACCGAAGTTACAGTCTCTTCCATGCGAACGTGGTTTTAAGCGTTTCAGAGCCTAAAAAGGCTGTAAATGAGGTTTTGAAGCGTTTAACAGCTTCACAAGGCTTGAAATGACATTTCATGTGTAAATAGGCCAAATGCAATAGAAAAGTGAAATCAACCACATATTATTTATCGTTAGGCTGCCTCGCACATATATTACTGTGAGATTTGTATTGGAAAGCTTCTAAACCGAAGTTACAGTCTCTTCCATGCGAACGTGGTTTTAAGCGTTTCAGAGCCTGAAAAGGCTGTAAATGAGGTTTTGAAGCGTTTAACAGCTTCTCAAGGCTGGAAATGACCTTTCCTGTGTAAACAGGCCAAATGCAATAGAAAAGTTAAATCAACCACATATTATTCATCGTTAGGCTGCCTCGCACATATATTACTGTGAGATTTGTATAGGAAAGCTTCTAAACCAAAGTTACAGTCTCTTCCATGCGAACATGGTTTTACGTGTTTCAGAGCCTGAAAAAGCTGTAAATGAGGTTTTGAAGCGTTTAACAGCTTCTCAAGGCTGGAAATGACCTTTCCTGTGTAAACAGGTCAAATGCAATAGAAAAGTTAAATCAACCACATATTATTCATCGTTAGGCTGCCTCGCACATATATTACTGTGAGATTTGTATTGGAAAGCTTCTAAACCAAAGTTACAGTCTCTTCCATGCGAACGTGGTTTTAAGTGTTTCAGAGCCTGAAAAAGCTGTAAATGAGGTTTTGAAGCGTTTAACAGCTTCTAAAGGCTGGAAATGACATTTCATGTGTAAATAGGCCAAATGCAATAGAAAAGTGAAATCAACCACATATTATTCATCGCTAGGTTGCCTTGCACATATATTAGTCTGAGATTTGTATTGGAAAGCTTCTAAACCGAAGTTAGAGTCTCTTCCATGCGAACATGGTTTTAAGCGTTTCAGAGCCTGGAAAGGCTGTAAATGAGGTTTTGAAGTGTTTAACCGCTTCTCAAGGCTGGAAATGATATTTCATGTGTTAATAGGCCAAATGCAATAGAAAAGTGAAATCAACCACAAAATATTCATCGCTAGGCTGCCTCGCACATATATTACTGTGAGATTTGTATTGGAAAGCTTCTAAACCGAAGTTACAGTCTCTTCCATGCGAAAGTGGTTTTAAGCGTTTCAGAGCCTGGAAAGGCTGTAAATCAGGTTTTGAAGCGTTTAACAGCTTCTTAAGGCTGAAAATGACATTTCATGTGTAAATAGGCCAAATGCAATAGAAAAGTGAAATCAACCACATATTATTCATCGCTAGGCTGCCTCGCACATATATTACTGTGAGATTTGTATTGGAAAGCTTCTAAACCGAAGTTACAGTCTCTTCCATGCGAACGTGGTTTTAAGCGTTTCAGAGCCTAAAAAGGCTGTAAATGAGGTTTTGAAGCGTTTAACAGCTTCACAAGGCTTGAAATGACATTTCATGTGTAAATAGGCCAAATGCAATAGAAAAGTGAAATCAACCACATATTATTTATCGTTAGGCTGCCTCGCACATATATTACTGTGAGATTTGTATTGGAAAGCTTCTAAACCGAAGTTACAGTCTCTTCCATGCGAACGTGGTTTTAAGCGTTTCAGAGCCTGAAAAGGCTGTAAATGAGGTTTTGAAGCGTTTAACAGCTTCTCAAGGCTGGAAATGACCTTTCCTGTGTAAACAGGCCAAATGCAATAGAAAAGTTAAATCAACCACATATTATTCATCGTTAGGCTGCCTCGCACATATATTACTGTGAGATTTGTATAGGAAAGCTTCTAAACCAAAGTTACAGTCTCTTCCATGCGAACATGGTTTTACGTGTTTCAGAGCCTGAAAAAGCTGTAAATGAGGTTTTGAAGCGTTTAACAGCTTCTCAAGGCTGGAAATGACCTTTCCTGTGTAAACAGGTCAAATGCAATAGAAAAGTTAAATCAACCACATATTATTCATCGTTAGGCTGCCTCGCACATATATTACTGTGAGATTTGTATTGGAAAGCTTCTAAACCAAAGTTACAGTCTCTTCCATGCGAACGTGGTTTTAAGTGTTTCAGAGCCTGAAAAAGCTGTAAATGAGGTTTTGAAGCGTTTAACAGCTTCTAAAGGCTGGAAATGACATTTCATGTGTAAATAGGCCAAATGCAATAGAAAAGTGAAATCAACCACATATTATTCATCGCTAGGTTGCCTTGCACATATATTAGTCTGAGATTTGTATTGGAAAGCTTCTAAACCGAAGTTAGAGTCTCTTCCATGCGAACATGGTTTTAAGCGTTTCAGAGCCTGGAAAGGCTGTAAATGAGGTTTTGAAGTGTTTAACCGCTTCTCAAGGCTGGAAATGATATTTCATGTGTTAATAGGCCAAATGCAATAGAAAAGTGAAATCAACCACAAAATATTCATCGCTAGGCTGCCTCGCACATATATTACTGTGAGATTTGTATTGGAAAGCTTCTAAACCGAAGTTACAGTCTCTTCCATGCGAAAGTGGTTTTAAGCGTTTCAGAGCCTGGAAAGGCTGTAAATCAGGTTTTGAAACGTTTAACAGCTTCTCAAGGCTGAAAATGACATTTCATGTGTAAATAGGCCAAATGCAATAGAAAAGTGAAATCAACCACATATTATTCATCGCTAGGCTGCCTCGCACATATATTACTGTGAAATTTGTATTGGAAAGCTTCTAAACCGAATATACAGTCTCTTCCATGCAAACATAGTTTTAAGCGTTTCAGAGCCTGGAAAGGCTGTAAATGAGGTTTTGAAGTGTTTAACCGCTTCTCAAGGCTGGAAATGATATTTCATGTGTTAATAGGCCAAATGCAATAAAAAAGTGAAATCAACCACATATTATTCATGGCTAGGCTGCCTCGCACATATATTACTGTGAGATTTGTATTGTAAGCTTCTAAACCGAAGTTACAGTCTCTTCCATGCGAACTTGGTTTTAAGCGTTTCAGAGCCTGAAAAGGCTGTAAATGAGGTTTTGAAATGTTAAACAGCTTCTCAAGGCCGGAAATGACATTTCATGTGTAAATAGGCCAAATGCAATAGAAAAGTGAAATCAACCACATATTATTCATCGTTAGGGTGCCTCGCACATATATTACTGTGAAATTTGTATTGGAAAGCTTCTAAACCGAATATACAGTTTCTTCCATGCAACCATAATTTTAAGCGTTTCAGAGCCTGGAAAGGCTGTAAATGAGGTTTTGAAGTGTTTAACCGCTTCTCAAGGCTGGAAATGATATTTCATGTGTTAATAGGCCAAATGCAATAGAAAAGTGAAATCATCCACATATTATTCATCGCTAGGCTGCCTCGCACATATATTACTGTGAAATTTGTTTTGGAAAGCTTCTAAACCGAATATACAGTCTCTTCCATGCAAACATAGTTTTAAGCGTTTCAGAGCCTGGAAAGGCTTTAAATGAGGTTTTGAAGTGTTTAACCGCTTCTCAAGGCTGGAAATTATATTTCATGTGTTAATAGGCCAAATGCAATAGAAAAGTGAAATCAACCACATATCATTCATCGCTAGGCTGCCTCGTACATATATTACTGTGAGATTTGTATTGGAAAGCTTCTGAACCGAAGTTACAGTCTCTTCCAAGCGAACGTGGTTTTAAGCCTTTCAGAGCCTAAAAAGGCTGTAAATGAGGTTTTGAAGCGTTTAACAGCTTCTCAAGGCTGGAAATGACATTTCATGTGTAAATAAGCCAAATGCAATAGAAAAGTGAAATAAACCACATATTATCCATCGTTAGGCTGCCTCGCACATATATTACTGTGATATTTGTATTGGAAAGCTTCTAAACCGAGGTTACAGTCTCTTCCATGCGAACATGGTTTAAAACGTTTCAGAGCCTGAAAAGGCTGTAAATGAGGTTTTGAAGCGTTTAACAGCTTTTCAAGGCTGGAAATGAAATTTCACGTGTAAATAGGCCAAATGCAATAGAAAAGTGAAATCAACCACATATTATTCATCGCTAGGCTGCCTCGCACATATATTACTCTGAGATTTGTATTGGAAAGCTTCTAAACTGAAGTTAGAGTCTCTTCCATGCGAACATGGTTTTAAGCGTTTCAGAGCCTGGAAAGGCTGTAAATGAGGTTTTGAAGTGTTTAACCGCTTCTCAAGGCTGGAAATGATATTTCATGTGTTAATAGGCCAAATGCAATAGAAAAGTGAAATCAACCACATATTATTCATAGCTAGGCTGCCTCGCACATATATTACTGTGAGATTTGTATTGGAAAGCTTCTAAACCGAAGTGACAGTCTCTTCCTTGCGAACGTGGTTTTAAGCGTTTCAGAGCCTAAAAAGGCTGTAAATGACGTTTTGAAGCATTTAACAGCTTCTTAAGGCTGGAAATGACATTTCATGTGTAAATAGGCCAAATGCAATAGAAAAGTGAAATCAACCACATATTATTCATCGCTAGGCTTCCTCGCACATATATTACTGTGAGATTTGTATTGGAAAGCTTCTTAACCGAAGTTACAGTCTCTTCCATGCGAACGTGGTTTTAAGTGTTTCAGAGCCTGGAAAGGCTGTAAATGAGATTTTGAAGCGTTTTACCGCTTCTCAAGGCTGGAAATGACATTTCATGTGTAAATAGGCCAAATGCAATAGAAAAGTGAAATCAACCACATTTTATTCATTTATAGGCTGCTTCGTATTTATATTACTGTTAGATTTGTTTTGGAAAGCTTCTAAACCGAAGTTACAGTCTCTTCCATGCGAAAATGGTTTTAAGCGTTTCAGAGCCTGGAAAGGCTGTAAATGAGGTTTTGAAACGTTTAACAGCTTCTCAAGGCTGGAAATGACATTTCATGTGTAAATAGGCCAAATGCAATAGAAAAGTGAAATCAACCACGTATTATTCATCGCTAGGCTGCCTCGCACATATATTACTCTGAGATTTGTATTGGAAAGCTTCTAAACCGAAGTTAGAGTCTCTTCCATGCGAACATGGTTTTAAGCGTTTCAGAGCCTGGGAAGGCTGTAAATGAGGTTTTGAAGTGTTTCACCGCTTCTCAAGGCTGGAAATGATATTTCATGTGTTATTAGGCCAAATGCAATAGAAAAGTGAAATCAACCACATATTATTCATAGCTAGGCTGCCTCGCACATACATTACTGTGAGATTTGTATTGGAAAGCTTCTAAACCGAAGTTACAGTCTCTTCCTTGCGAACGTGGTTTTAAGCGTTTCAGAGCCTAAAAAGGCTGTAAATGAGGTTTTGAAGCGTTTAACAGCATCTCAAGGCTGGAAATGACATTTCATGTGTAAATAGGCCAAATGCAATAGAAAAGTGAAATCAACCACATAATATTCATCGTTAGGTTGCCTCGCACATATATTACTGTGATATTTGTATTCGAAAGCTTCTAAACCGAAGTTACAGTCTCTTCCATGCGAACGTGGTTTTAAGCGTTTCAGAGCCTAAAAAGGCTGTAGATGAGGTTTTGAAGCGTTTAACAGCTTCTCAAGGCCGGAAATGACATTTCATGTGTAAATAGGCCAAATGCAATAGAAAAGTGAAATTAACCACATAGTATTTATCGTTAGGCTGCCTCGCACATATATTACTGTGACGTTTGTATTGGAAAGCTTCTAAACCGAAGTCAGAGTCTCTTCCATGCGAACATGGTTTTAAGCGTTTCAGAGTCTGAAAAGGCTGTAAATGAGGTTTTGAAGCGTTTAACAGCTTCTCAAGTCTGGAAATGACATTTCATGTGTAAATAGGCCAAATGCAATAGAAAAGTAAAATCAACCACATATTATTTATCGTTAGGTTGCCTCGCACATATAGTACTGTGATATTTGTATTCCAAAGCTTCTAAACCGAAGTTAGAGTCTCTTCCATGCGAACATGGTTTTAAGCGTTTCAGAGCCTGGAAAGGCTGTAAATGAGGTTTTGAAGCGTTTAACCGCTTCTCAAGGCTGGACATGACATTTCATGTGTTAATAGGCCAAATGCAATAGAAAAGTGAAATCAACCACATTTTATTCATCGCTAGGCTGCCTCGCACATATATTACTGTGAAATTTGTATTGGAAAGCTTCTAAACCCAAGTTACAGTCTCTTCCTTGTGAACGTGGTTTTAAGCGTTTCAGAGCCTGAAAAGGCTGTAAATGACGTTTTGAAGCATTTAACAGCTTCTTAAGGCTGGAAATGACATTTCATGTGTAAATAGGCCAAATGCAATAGAAAAGTGAAATCAACCAAATAATATTCATCGCTAGGCTTCCTCGCACATATATTACTGTGAGATTTGTATTGGAAAGCTTCTTAACCGAAGTTACAGTCTCTTCCATGCGAACGTGGTTTTAAGTGTTTCAGAGCCTGGAAAGGCTGTAAATGAGATTTTGAAGCGTTTTACCGCTTCTCAAGGCTGGAAATGACATTTCATGTGTAAATAGGCCAAATGCAATAGAAAAGTGAAATCAACCACATATTATTCATTTATAGGCTGCTTCGTATTTATATTACTGTTAGATTTGTTTTGGAAAGCTTCTAAACCGAAGTTACAGTCTCTTCCATGCGAACATGGTTTTAAGCGTTTCAGAGCCTGAAAAGGCAGTAAATGACGTTTTCAAGCGTTTAACAGCTTCTGAAGGCTGGAAATGACATTTCATGTAAATAAGCCAAATGCAATAGAAAAGTGAAATAAACCACATATTATCTATCGTTAGGCTGCCTCGCACATATATTACTGTGATATTTGTATTGGAAAGCTTCTAAACCGAGGTTACAGTCTCTTCCATGCGAACATGGTTTAAAACGTTTCAGAGCCTGAAAAGGCTGTAAATGAGGTTTTGAAGCGTTTAACAGCTTCTCAAGGCTGGAAATGAAATTTCACGTGTAAATAGGCCAAATGCAATAGAAAAGTGAAATCAACCACATATTATTCATCGCTAGGCTGCCTCGCACATATATTACTCTGAGATTTGTATTGGAAAGCTTCTAAACCGAAGTTAGAGTCTCTTCCATGCGAACATGGTTTTAAGCGTTTCAGAGCCTGGAAAGGCTGTAAATGAGGTTTTGAAGTGTTTAACCGCTTCTCAAGGCTGGAAATAATATTTCATGTGTTAATAGGCCAAATGCAATAGAAAAGTGAAATCAACCACATATTATTCATAGCTAGGCTGCCTCGCACATATATTACTGTGAGATTTGTATTGGAAAGCTTCTAAACCGAAGTTACAGTCTCTTCCTTGCGAACGTGGTTTTAAGCGTTTCAGAGCCTAAAAAGGCTGTAAATGACGTTTTGAAGCATTTAACAGCTTCTTAAGGCTGGAAATGACATTTCATGTGTAAATAGGCCAAATGCAATAGAAAAGTGAAATCAACCAAATATTATTCATCGCTAGGCTTCCTCGCACATATATTACTGTGATATTTGTATTGGAAAGCTTCTTAACCGAAGTTACAGTCTCTTCCATGCGAACGTAGTTTTAAGTGTTTCAGAGCCTGGAAAGGCTGTAAATGAGATTTTGAAGCGTTTTACCGCTTCTCAAGGCTGGAAATGACATTTCATGTGTAAATAGGCCAAATGCAATAGAAAAGTGAAATCAACCACATATTATTCATTTATAGGCTGCTTCGTATTTATATTACTGTTAGATTTGTTTTGGAAAGCTTCTAAACCGAAGTTACAGTCTCTTCCATGCGAACATGGTTTTAAGCGTTTCAGAGCCTGAAAAGGCAGTAAATGACGTTTTGAAGCGTTTAACAGCTTCTCAAGGCTGGACATGACATTTCATGTGTAAATAGGCCAAATGCAATAGAAAAGTGAAATCAACCAAATATTATTCATCGCTAGGCTTCCTCGCACATATATTACTGTGAGATTTGTATTGAAAAGCTTCTTAACCGAAGTTACAGTCTCTTCCATGCGAACGTGGTTTTAAGTGTTTCAGAGCCTGGAAAGGCTGTAAATCAGGTTTTGAAGCGTTTAACAGCTTCTTAAGGCTGAAAATGACATTTCATGTGTAAATAGGCCAAATGCAATAGAAAAGTGAAATCAACCACATATTATTCATCGCTAGGCTGCCTCGCACATATATTACTGTGAGATTTGTATTGGAAAGCTTCTAAACCGAAGTTACAGTCTCTTCCATGCGAACGTGGTTTTAAGCGTTTCAGAGCCTAAAAAGGCTGTAAATGAGGTTTTGAAGCGTTTAACAGCTTCACAAGGCTTGAAATGACATTTCATGTGTAAATAGGCCAAATGCAATAGAAAAGTGAAATCAACCACATATTATTTATCGTTAGGCTGCCTCGCACATATATTACTGTGAGATTTGTATTGGAAAGCTTCTAAACCGAAGTTACAGTCTCTTCCATGCGAACGTGGTTTTAAGCGTTTCAGAGCCTGAAAAGGCTGTAAATGAGGTTTTGAAGCGTTTAACAGCTTCTCAAGGCTGGAAATGACCTTTCCTGTGTAAACAGGCCAAATGCAATAGAAAAGTTAAATCAACCACATATTATTCATCGTTAGGCTGCCTCGCACATATATTACTGTGAGATTTGTATAGGAAAGCTTCTAAACCAAAGTTACAGTCTCTTCCATGCGAACATGGTTTTACGTGTTTCAGAGCCTGAAAAAGCTGTAAATGAGGTTTTGAAGCGTTTAACAGCTTCTCAAGGCTGGAAATGACCTTTCCTGTGTAAACAGGTCAAATGCAATAGAAAAGTTAAATCAACCACATATTATTCATCGTTAGGCTGCCTCGCACATATATTACTGTGAGATTTGTATTGGAAAGCTTCTAAACCAAAGTTACAGTCTCTTCCATGCGAACGTGGTTTTAAGTGTTTCAGAGCCTGAAAAAGCTGTAAATGAGGTTTTGAAGCGTTTAACAGCTTCTAAAGGCTGGAAATGACATTTCATGTGTAAATAGGCCAAATGCAATAGAAAAGTGAAATCAACCACATATTATTCATCGCTAGGTTGCCTTGCACATATATTAGTCTGAGATTTGTATTGGAAAGCTTCTAAACCGAAGTTAGAGTCTCTTCCATGCGAACATGGTTTTAAGCGTTTCAGAGCCTGGAAAGGCTGTAAATGAGGTTTTGAAGTGTTTAACCGCTTCTCAAGGCTGGAAATGATATTTCATGTGTTAATAGGCCAAATGCAATAGAAAAGTGAAATCAACCACAAAATATTCATCGCTAGGCTGCCTCGCACATATATTACTGTGAGATTTGTATTGGAAAGCTTCTAAACCGAAGTTACAGTCTCTTCCATGCGAAAGTGGTTTTAAGCGTTTCAGAGCCTGGAAAGGCTGTAAATCAGGTTTTGAAACGTTTAACAGCTTCTCAAGGCTGAAAATGACATTTCATGTGTAAATAGGCCAAATGCAATAGAAAAGTGAAATCAACCACATATTATTCATCGCTAGGCTGCCTCGCACATATATTACTGTGAAATTTGTATTGGAAAGCTTCTAAACCGAATATACAGTCTCTTCCATGCAAACATAGTTTTAAGCGTTTCAGAGCCTGGAAAGGCTGTAAATGAGGTTTTGAAGTGTTTAACCGCTTCTCAAGGCTGGAAATGATATTTCATGTGTTAATAGGCCAAATGCAATAAAAAAGTGAAATCAACCACATATTATTCATGGCTAGGCTGCCTCGCACATATATTACTGTGAGATTTGTATTGTAAGCTTCTAAACCGAAGTTACAGTCTCTTCCATGCGAACTTGGTTTTAAGCGTTTCAGAGCCTGAAAAGGCTGTAAATGAGGTTTTGAAATGTTAAACAGCTTCTCAAGGCCGGAAATGACATTTCATGTGTAAATAGGCCAAATGCAATAGAAAAGTGAAATCAACCACATATTATTCATCGTTAGGGTGCCTCGCACATATATTACTGTGAAATTTGTATTGGAAAGCTTCTAAACCGAATATACAGTTTCTTCCATGCAACCATAATTTTAAGCGTTTCAGAGCCTGGAAAGGCTGTAAATGAGGTTTTGAAGTGTTTAACCGCTTCTCAAGGCTGGAAATGATATTTCATGTGTTAATAGGCCAAATGCAATAGAAAAGTGAAATCATCCACATATTATTCATCGCTAGGCTGCCTCGCACATATATTACTGTGAAATTTGTTTTGGAAAGCTTCTAAACCGAATATACAGTCTCTTCCATGCAAACATAGTTTTAAGCGTTTCAGAGCCTGGAAAGGCTTTAAATGAGGTTTTGAAGTGTTTAACCGCTTCTCAAGGCTGGAAATTATATTTCATGTGTTAATAGGCCAAATGCAATAGAAAAGTGAAATCAACCACATATCATTCATCGCTAGGCTGCCTCGTACATATATTACTGTGAGATTTGTATTGGAAAGCTTCTGAACCGAAGTTACAGTCTCTTCCAAGCGAACGTGGTTTTAAGCCTTTCAGAGCCTAAAAAGGCTGTAAATGAGGTTTTGAAGCGTTTAACAGCTTCTCAAGGCTGGAAATGACATTTCATGTGTAAATAAGCCAAATGCAATAGAAAAGTGAAATAAACCACATATTATCCATCGTTAGGCTGCCTCGCACATATATTACTGTGATATTTGTATTGGAAAGCTTCTAAACCGAGGTTACAGTCTCTTCCATGCGAACATGGTTTAAAACGTTTCAGAGCCTGAAAAGGCTGTAAATGAGGTTTTGAAGCGTTTAACAGCTTTTCAAGGCTGGAAATGAAATTTCACGTGTAAATAGGCCAAATGCAATAGAAAAGTGAAATCAACCACATATTATTCATCGCTAGGCTGCCTCGCACATATATTACTCTGAGATTTGTATTGGAAAGCTTCTAAACTGAAGTTAGAGTCTCTTCCATGCGAACATGGTTTTAAGCGTTTCAGAGCCTGGAAAGGCTGTAAATGAGGTTTTGAAGTGTTTAACCGCTTCTCAAGGCTGGAAATGATATTTCATGTGTTAATAGGCCAAATGCAATAGAAAAGTGAAATCAACCACATATTATTCATAGCTAGGCTGCCTCGCACATATATTACTGTGAGATTTGTATTGGAAAGCTTCTAAACCGAAGTGACAGTCTCTTCCTTGCGAACGTGGTTTTAAGCGTTTCAGAGCCTAAAAAGGCTGTAAATGACGTTTTGAAGCATTTAACAGCTTCTTAAGGCTGGAAATGACATTTCATGTGTAAATAGGCCAAATGCAATAGAAAAGTGAAATCAACCACATATTATTCATCGCTAGGCTTCCTCGCACATATATTACTGTGAGATTTGTATTGGAAAGCTTCTTAACCGAAGTTACAGTCTCTTCCATGCGAACGTGGTTTTAAGTGTTTCAGAGCCTGGAAAGGCTGTAAATGAGATTTTGAAGCGTTTTACCGCTTCTCAAGGCTGGAAATGACATTTCATGTGTAAATAGGCCAAATGCAATAGAAAAGTGAAATCAACCACATTTTATTCATTTATAGGCTGCTTCGTATTTATATTACTGTTAGATTTGTTTTGGAAAGCTTCTAAACCGAAGTTACAGTCTCTTCCATGCGAAAATGGTTTTAAGCGTTTCAGAGCCTGGAAAGGCTGTAAATGAGGTTTTGAAACGTTTAACAGCTTCTCAAGGCTGGAAATGACATTTCATGTGTAAATAGGCCAAATGCAATAGAAAAGTGAAATCAACCACGTATTATTCATCGCTAGGCTGCCTCGCACATATATTACTCTGAGATTTGTATTGGAAAGCTTCTAAACCGAAGTTAGAGTCTCTTCCATGCGAACATGGTTTTAAGCGTTTCAGAGCCTGGGAAGGCTGTAAATGAGGTTTTGAAGTGTTTCACCGCTTCTCAAGGCTGGAAATGATATTTCATGTGTTATTAGGCCAAATGCAATAGAAAAGTGAAATCAACCACATATTATTCATAGCTAGGCTGCCTCGCACATACATTACTGTGAGATTTGTATTGGAAAGCTTCTAAACCGAAGTTACAGTCTCTTCCTTGCGAACGTGGTTTTAAGCGTTTCAGAGCCTAAAAAGGCTGTAAATGAGGTTTTGAAGCGTTTAACAGCATCTCAAGGCTGGAAATGACATTTCATGTGTAAATAGGCCAAATGCAATAGAAAAGTGAAATCAACCACATAATATTCATCGTTAGGTTGCCTCGCACATATATTACTGTGATATTTGTATTCGAAAGCTTCTAAACCGAAGTTACAGTCTCTTCCATGCGAACGTGGTTTTAAGCGTTTCAGAGCCTAAAAAGGCTGTAGATGAGGTTTTGAAGCGTTTAACAGCTTCTCAAGGCCGGAAATGACATTTCATGTGTAAATAGGCCAAATGCAATAGAAAAGTGAAATTAACCACATAGTATTTATCGTTAGGCTGCCTCGCACATATATTACTGTGACGTTTGTATTGGAAAGCTTCTAAACCGAAGTCAGAGTCTCTTCCATGCGAACATGGTTTTAAGCGTTTCAGAGTCTGAAAAGGCTGTAAATGAGGTTTTGAAGCGTTTAACAGCTTCTCAAGTCTGGAAATGACATTTCATGTGTAAATAGGCCAAATGCAATAGAAAAGTAAAATCAACCACATATTATTTATCGTTAGGTTGCCTCGCACATATAGTACTGTGATATTTGTATTCCAAAGCTTCTAAACCGAAGTTAGAGTCTCTTCCATGCGAACATGGTTTTAAGCGTTTCAGAGCCTGGAAAGGCTGTAAATGAGGTTTTGAAGCGTTTAACCGCTTCTCAAGGCTGGACATGACATTTCATGTGTTAATAGGCCAAATGCAATAGAAAAGTGAAATCAACCACATTTTATTCATCGCTAGGCTGCCTCGCACATATATTACTGTGAAATTTGTATTGGAAAGCTTCTAAACCCAAGTTACAGTCTCTTCCTTGTGAACGTGGTTTTAAGCGTTTCAGAGCCTGAAAAGGCTGTAAATGACGTTTTGAAGCATTTAACAGCTTCTTAAGGCTGGAAATGACATTTCATGTGTAAATAGGCCAAATGCAATAGAAAAGTGAAATCAACCAAATAATATTCATCGCTAGGCTTCCTCGCACATATATTACTGTGAGATTTGTATTGGAAAGCTTCTTAACCGAAGTTACAGTCTCTTCCATGCGAACGTGGTTTTAAGTGTTTCAGAGCCTGGAAAGGCTGTAAATGAGATTTTGAAGCGTTTTACCGCTTCTCAAGGCTGGAAATGACATTTCATGTGTAAATAGGCCAAATGCAATAGAAAAGTGAAATCAACCACATATTATTCATTTATAGGCTGCTTCGTATTTATATTACTGTTAGATTTGTTTTGGAAAGCTTCTAAACCGAAGTTACAGTCTCTTCCATGCGAACATGGTTTTAAGCGTTTCAGAGCCTGAAAAGGCAGTAAATGACGTTTTCAAGCGTTTAACAGCTTCTGAAGGCTGGAAATGACATTTCATGTAAATAAGCCAAATGCAATAGAAAAGTGAAATAAACCACATATTATCTATCGTTAGGCTGCCTCGCACATATATTACTGTGATATTTGTATTGGAAAGCTTCTAAACCGAGGTTACAGTCTCTTCCATGCGAACATGGTTTAAAACGTTTCAGAGCCTGAAAAGGCTGTAAATGAGGTTTTGAAGCGTTTAACAGCTTCTCAAGGCTGGAAATGAAATTTCACGTGTAAATAGGCCAAATGCAATAGAAAAGTGAAATCAACCACATATTATTCATCGCTAGGCTGCCTCGCACATATATTACTCTGAGATTTGTATTGGAAAGCTTCTAAACCGAAGTTAGAGTCTCTTCCATGCGAACATGGTTTTAAGCGTTTCAGAGCCTGGAAAGGCTGTAAATGAGGTTTTGAAGTGTTTAACCGCTTCTCAAGGCTGGAAATAATATTTCATGTGTTAATAGGCCAAATGCAATAGAAAAGTGAAATCAACCACATATTATTCATAGCTAGGCTGCCTCGCACATATATTACTGTGAGATTTGTATTGGAAAGCTTCTAAACCGAAGTTACAGTCTCTTCCTTGCGAACGTGGTTTTAAGCGTTTCAGAGCCTAAAAAGGCTGTAAATGACGTTTTGAAGCATTTAACAGCTTCTTAAGGCTGGAAATGACATTTCATGTGTAAATAGGCCAAATGCAATAGAAAAGTGAAATCAACCAAATATTATTCATCGCTAGGCTTCCTCGCACATATATTACTGTGATATTTGTATTGGAAAGCTTCTTAACCGAAGTTACAGTCTCTTCCATGCGAACGTAGTTTTAAGTGTTTCAGAGCCTGGAAAGGCTGTAAATGAGATTTTGAAGCGTTTTACCGCTTCTCAAGGCTGGAAATGACATTTCATGTGTAAATAGGCCAAATGCAATAGAAAAGTGAAATCAACCACATATTATTCATTTATAGGCTGCTTCGTATTTATATTACTGTTAGATTTGTTTTGGAAAGCTTCTAAACCGAAGTTACAGTCTCTTCCATGCGAACATGGTTTTAAGCGTTTCAGAGCCTGAAAAGGCAGTAAATGACGTTTTGAAGCGTTTAACAGCTTCTCAAGGCTGGACATGACATTTCATGTGTAAATAGGCCAAATGCAATAGAAAAGTGAAATCAACCAAATATTATTCATCGCTAGGCTTCCTCGCACATATATTACTGTGAGATTTGTATTGAAAAGCTTCTTAACCGAAGTTACAGTCTCTTCCATGCGAACGTGGTTTTAAGTGTTTCAGAGCCTGGAAAGGCTGTAAATGAGATTTTGAAATGTTTTACCGCTTCTCAAGGCTGGAAATGACATTTCATGTGTAAATAAGCCAAATGCAATAGAAAAGTGAAATAAACCATATATTATCCATCGTTAGGCTGCCTCGCACATATATTACTGTGATATTTGTATTGGAAAGCTTCTAAACCGAGGTTACAGTCTCTTCCATGCGAACATGGTTTAAAACGTTTCAGAGCCTGAAAAGGCTGTAAATGAGGTTTTGAAGCGTTTAACAGCTTCTCAAGGCTGGAAATGAAATTTCACGTGTAAATAGGCCAAATGCAATAGAAAAGTGAAATCAACCACATATTATTCATCGCTAGGCTGCCTCGCACATATATTACTCTGAGATTTGTATTGGAAAGCTTCTAAACCGAAGTTAGAGTCTCTTCCATGCGAACATGGTTTTAAGCGTTTCAGAGCCTGGAAAGGCTGTAAATGAGGTTTTGAAGTGTTTAACCGCTTCTCAAGGCTGGAAATGATATTTCATGTGTTAATAGGCCAAATGCAATAGAAAAGTGAAATCAACCACATATTATTCATAGCTAGGCTGCCTCGCACATATATTACTGTGAGATTTGTATTGGAAAGCTTCTAAACCGAAGTTAGAGTCTCTTCCTTGCGAACGTGGTTTTAAGCGTTTCAGAGCCTAAAAAGGCTGTAAATGAGGTTTTGAAGCGTTTAACAGCATCTCAAGGCTGGAAATGACATTTCATGTGTAAATAGGCCAAATGCAATAGAAAAGTGAAATCAACCACATAATATTCATCGTTAGGTTGCCTCGCACATATATTACTGTGATATTTGTATTCGAAAGCTTCTAAACCGAAGTTACAGTCTCTTCCATGCGAACGTGGTTTTAAGCGTTTCAGAGCCTAAAAAGGCTGTAGATGAGGTTTTGAAGCGTTTAACAGCTTCTCAAGGCCGGAAATGACATTTCATATGTAAATAGGCCAAATGCAATAGAAAAGTGAAATTAACCACATATTATTTATCGTTAGGCTGCCTCGCACATATAGTACTGTGATATTTGTATTCGAAAGCTTCTAAACCGAAGTTAGAGTCTCTTCCATGCGAACATGGTTTTAAGCGTTTCAGAGCCTGGAAAGGCAGTAAATGAGGTTTTGAAGCGTTTAACAGCTTCTGAAGGCTGGAAATTACATTTCATGTGTAAATAAGCCAAATGCAATAGAAAAGTGAAATCAACCAAATATTATTCATCGCTAGGCTGCCTCGCACATATATTACCGTGAGATTTGTATTGGAAAGCTTCTTAACCGAAGTTACAGTGTCTTCCATGCGAACTTGGTTTTAAGTGTTTCAGAGCCTGGAAAGACTGTAAATGAGATTTTGAAGCGTTTTACCGCTTCTCAAGGCTGGAAATTACATTTCATGTGTAAATAGGCAAAATGCAATAGAAAAGTGAAATCAACCACATATTATTCATCGCTAGGTTGCCTCGCACATATATTACTGTGAGATTTGTATTGGAAAGCTTCTAAACCGAAGTTACAGTCTCTTCCATGCGAAAGTGGTTTTAAGCGTTTCAGAGCCTGGAAAGGCTGTAAATGAGGTTTTGAAACGTTTAACAGCTTCTCAAGGCTGGAAATGACATTTCATGTGTAAATAGGCCAAATGCAATAGAAAAGTGAAATCAACCAAATATTATTCATCGCTAGGCTGCCTCGCACATATATTACTGTGAGATTTGTATTGGAAAGCTTCTTAACCGAAGTTACAGTGTCTTCCATGCGAACTTGGTTTTAAGTGTTTCAGAGCCTGGAAAGACTGTAAATGAGATTTTGAAGCGTTTTACCGCTTCTCAAGGCTGGAAATTACATTTCATGTGTAAATAGGCAAAATGCAATAGAAAAGTGAAATCAACCACATATTATTCATCGCTAGGTTGCCTCGCACATATATTACTGTGAGATTTGTATTGGAAAGCTTCTAAACCGAAGTTACAGTCTCTTCCATGCGAAAGTGGTT
Organism: Echiichthys vipera; assembly: GCF_963691815.1. Classification (NCBI taxonomy): domain Eukaryota; kingdom Metazoa; phylum Chordata; class Actinopteri; order Perciformes; family Trachinidae; genus Echiichthys; species Echiichthys vipera. The sequence goes on from NC_139830.1 coordinate 35,130,905, forward strand.
TTAAGCGTTTCAGAGCCTGGAAAGGCTGTAAATGAGGTTTTGAAACGTTTAACAGCTTCTCAAGGCTGGAAATGACATTTCATGTGTAAATAGGCCAAATGCAATAGAAAAGTGAAATCAAACACATTTTATTCATCGTTAGGCTGCCTCGCACATATATTACTGTGAGATTTGTATAGGAAAGCTTCTAAACGGAAGTTACAGTCTCTTCCATGCGAACGTGGTTTTAAGCGTTTCAGAGCCTAAAAAGGCTGTAGATGAGGATTTGAAGCGTTTAACAGCTTCTCAAGGCCGGAAATGACATTTCATGTGTAAATAGGCCAAATGCAATAGAAAAGTGAAATTAACCACATAGTATTTATCGTTAGGCTGCCTCGCACATATATTACTGTGACGTTTGTATTGGAAAGCTTCTAAACCGAAGTCAGAGTCTCTTCCATGCGAACATGGTTTTAAGCGTTTCAGAGCCTGAAAAGGCTGTAAATGAGGTTTTGAAGCGTTTAACAGCTTCTCAAGTCTGGAAATGACATTTCATGTGTAAATAGGCCAAATGCAATAGAAAAGTAAAATCAACCACATATTATTTATCGTTAGGCTGCCTCGCACATATAGTACTGTGATATTTGTATTCGAAAGCTTCTAAACCGAAGTTAGAGTCTCTTCCATGCGAACATGGTTTTAAGCGTTTCAGAGCCTGGAAAGGCTGTAAATGAGGTTTTGAAGCGTTTAACCGCTTCTCAAGGCTGGACATGACATTTCATGTGTTAATAGGCCAAATGCAATAGAAAAATGAAATCAACCACATTTTATTCATCGCTAGGCTGCCTCGCACATATATTACTGTGACATTTGTATTGGAAAGCTTCTAAACCCAAGTTACAGTCTCTTCCTTGTGAACGTGGTTTTAAGCGTTTCAGAGCCTGAAAAGGCTGTAAATGACGTTTTGAAGCATTTAACAGCTTCTTAAGGCTGGAAATGACATTTCATGTGTAAATAGGCCAAATGCAATAGAAAAGTGAAATCAACCAAATATTATTCATCGCTAGGCTCCTCCCACATATATTACTGTGAGATTTGTATTGGAAAGCTTCTTAACCGAAGTTACAGTCTCTTCCATGCGAACGTGGTTTTAAGTGTTTCAGAGCCTGGAAAGGCTGTAAATGAGATTTTGAAGCGTTTTACCGCTTCTCAAGGCTGGAAATGACATTTCATGTGTAAAAAGGCCAAATGCAATAGAAAAGTGAAATCAACCACATATTATTCATTTATAGGCTGCTTCGTATTTATATTACTGTTAGATTTGTTTTGGAAAGCTTCTAAACCGAAGTTACAGTCTCTTCCATGCGAACATGGTTTTAAGCGTTTCAGAGCCTGAAAAGGCAGTAAATGACGTTTTGAAGCGTTTAACAGCTTCTGAAGGCTGGAAATGACATTTCATGTGTAAATAAGCCAAATGCAATAGAAAAGTGAAATAAACCACATATTATCCATCGTTAGGCTGCCTCGCACATATATTACTGTGATATTTGTATTGGAAAGCTTCTAAACCGAGGTTACAGTCTCTTCCATGCGAACATGGTTTAAAACGTTTCAGAGCCTGAAAAGGCTGTAAATGAGGTTTTGAAGCGTTTAACAGCTTCTCAAGGCTGGAAATGAAATTTCACGTGTAAATAGGCCAAATGCAATAGAAAAGTGAAATCAACCACATATTATTCATAGCTAGGCTGCCTCGCACATATATTACTGTGAGATTTGTATTGGAAAGCTTCTAAACCGAAGTTACAGTCTCTTCCTTGCGAACGTGGTTTTAAGCGTTTCAGAGCCTAAAAAGGCTGTAAATGAGGTTTTGAAGCGTTTAACAGCATCTCAAGGCTGGAAATGACATTTCATGTGTAAATAGGCCAAATGCAATAGAAAAGTGAAATCAACCACATAATATTCATCGCTAGGCTTCCTCGCACATATATTACTGTGATATTTGTATTCGAAAGCTTCTAAACCGAAGTTACAGTCTCTTCCATGCGAACGTGGTTTTAAGCGTTTCAGAGCCTAAAAAGGCTGTAGATGAGGTTTTGAAGCGTTTAACAGCTTCTCAAGGCCGGAAATGACATTTCATATGTAAATAGGCCAAATGAAATAGAAAAGTGAAATTAACCACATATTATTTATCGTTAGGCTGCCTCGCACATATAGTACTGTGATATTTGTATTCGAAAGCTTCTAAACCGAAGTTAGAGTCTCTTCCATGCGAACATGGTTTTAAGCGTTTCAGAGCCTGGAAAGGCTGTAAATGAGGTTTTGAAGCGTTTAACCGCTTCTCAAGGCTGGACATGACATTTCATGTGTTAATAGGCCAAATGCAATAGAAAAGTGAAATCAACCACATTTTATTCATCGCTAGGCTGCCTCGCACATATATTACTGTGAAATTTGTATTGGAAAGCTTCTTAACCGAAGTTACAGTCTCTTCCATGTGAACGTGGTTTTAAGTGTTTCAGAGCCTGGAAAGGCTGTAAATGAGATTTTGAAGCGTTTTACCGCTTCTCAGGGCTGGAAATGACATTTCATGTGTAAATAGGCCAAATGCAATAGAAAAGTGAAATCAACCACATATTATTCATTGTTAGGTTGCTTCGCATTTATATTACTGTTAGATTTGTTTTGGAAAGCTTCTAAACCGAAGTTACAGTCTCTTCCATGCGAACATGGTTTTAAGCGTTTCAGAGCCTGAAAAGGCAGTAAATGACGTTTTGAAGCGTTTAACAGCTTCTGAAGGCTGGAAATGACATTTCATGTGTAAATAAGCCAAATGCAATAGAAAAGTGAAATCAACCACATATTATCCATCGTTAGGCTGCCTCGCACATATATTACTGTGATATTTGTATTGGAAAGCTTCTAAACCGAGGTTACAGTCTCTTCCATGCGAACATGGTTTAAAACGTTTCAGAGCCTGAAAAGGCTGTAAATGAGGTTTTGAAGCGTTTAACAGCTTCTCAAGGCTGGAAATGAAATTTCACGTGTAAATAGGCCAAATGCAATAGAAAAGTGAAATCAACCACATATTATTTATCGTTAGGCTGCCTCGCACATATATTACTGCGATATTTGTATTGGAAAGCTTCTAAACCGAAGTTACAGTGTCTTCCATGCGAACGTGGTTTTAAGCGTTTCAGAGCCTGAAAAGGCTGTAAATGAGGTTTTGAAGCGTTTAACAGCTTCTCAAGGCTGGAAATGGCATTTCATGTGTAAATAGGTCAAATGCAATAGAAAAGTGAAATCAACCACATATTATCCATCGTTAGGCTGCCTCGCATATATATTACCGTGAGATTTGTATTGGAAAGCTTCTTAACCGAAGTTACAGTGTCTTCCATGCGAACTTGGTTTTAAGTGTTTGAGAGCCTGGAAAGACTGTAAATGAGATTTTGAAGCGTTTTACAGCTTCTCAAGGCTGGAAATTACATTTCATGTGTAAATAGGCAAAATGCAATAGAAAAGTGAAATCAACCACATATTATTCATCGCTAGGTTGCCTCACACATATATTACTGTGAGATTTGTATTGGAAAGCTTCTAAACCGAAGTTACAGTCTCTTCCATGCGAAAGTGGTTTTAAGCGTTTCAGAGCCTGGAAAGGCTGTAAATGAGGTTTTGAAACGTTTAACAGCTTTTCAAGGCTGGTAATGACATTTCATGTGTAAATAGGCCAAATGCAATAGAAAAGTGAAATCAACCAAATATTATTCATCGCTAGGCTGCCTCGCACATATATTACTGTGAGATTTGTATTGGAAAGCTTCTTAACCGAAGTTACAGTGTCTTCCATGCGAACTTGGTTTTAAGTGTTTCAGAGCCTGGAAAGACTGTAAATGAGATTTTGAAGCGTTTTACCGCTTCTCAAGGCTGGAAATTACATTTCATGTGTAAATAGGCAAAATGCAATAGAAAAGTGAAATCAACCACATATTATTCATCGCTAGGTTGCCTCGCACATATATTACTGTGAGATTTGTATTGGAAAGCTTCTAAACCGAAGTTACAGTCTCTTCCATGCGAAAGTGGTTTTAAGCGTTTCAGAGCCTGGAAAGGCTGTAAATGAGGTTTTGAAACGTTTAACAGCTTCTGAAGGCTGGAAATGACATTTCATGTGTAAATAGGCCAAATGCAATAGAAAAGTGAAATCAAACACATTTTATTCATCGCTAGGCTTCCTCGCACATATATTACTGTGAGATTTGTATTGGAAAGCTTCTAAACTGAAGTTACAGTCTCTTCCATAGGAACGTGGTTTTAAGCGTTTCAGAGCCTGAAAAGGCTGTAAATGAGGTTTTTGAAACGTTTAACAGCTTCTCAAGGTTGGAAATGACATTTTGTGTGTAAATAGGCCAAATGCAATAGAAAAGTGAAATCAACCACATATTATTCATCTTTAGGGTGCCTCGCACATATATTACTGTGAAATTTGTATTGGAAAGCTTCTAAACCGAATATACAGTCTCTTCCATGCGAACGTGGTTTTAAGCGTTTCAGAGCCTAAAAAGGCTGTAAATTAGGTTTTGAAGCGTTTAACAGCTTCTCAAGGCTGGAAATGACATTTCATGTGTTAACAGCCCAAATGCAATGGAAAAGTTAAATCAACCACATATTATTCATCGCTAGGCTGCCTTGCACATATATTACTGTGAGATTTGTATTGGAAAGCTTCTAAACTGAAGTTACAGTCTCTTCCATGCGAACGTGGTTTTAAGCGTTTCAGAGCCTGAAAAGGCTGTAAATGAGGTTTTGAAACGTTCAACAGCTTATCAAGGCTGGAAATGACATTTCATATGTAAATAGGCCAAATGCAATAGAAAGTGAAATCAACCACATATTATTTATCGTTAGGCTGCCTCGCACATATATTACTGTGAAATTTGTATTGGAAAGCTTCTAAACCCAAGTTACAGTCTCTTCCTTGCGAACGTGGTTTTAAGCATTTTAGAGCCTGTAAAGGCTGTAAATTACGTTTTGAAGCGTTTAACAGCTTCTCAAGGCTGGAAATGACATTTCATATGTAAATAGGCCAAATGCAATAGAAAGTGAAATCAACCACATATTATTTATCGTTAGGCTGCCTCGCACATATATTACTGTGAAATTTGTATTGGAAAGCTTCTAGACCCAAGTTACAGTCTCTTCCTTGGGAACGTGGTTTTAAGCATTTTAGAGCCTGAAAAGGCTGTAAATTACGTTTTGAAGCGTTTAACAGCTTCTCAAGGCTGGAATTGACATTTCATGTGTAAATAGGCCAAATGCAATAGAAAAGTAAAATCAACCACTTATTATTTATCGTTAGGCTTCCTCGCACATATATTACTGTGATATTTGTATTGGAAAGCTTCTAAACCGAAGTTAGAGTCTCTTCCATGCAAACATGGTTTTAAGCGTTTCAGAGCCTGAAAAGGCTGTAAATGAGGTTTTGAAGTGTTTAACCGCTTCTCAAGGCTGGAAATGATATTTCATGTGTTAATAGGCCAAATGCAATAGAAAAGTGAAATCAACCACATATTATTCATCGCTAGGCTGCCTCGCACATATATTACTGTTAGATTTGTATTGGAAAGCTTCTAAATCGAAGTTACAGTCTCTTCCATAGGAACGTGGTTTTAAGCGTTTCAGAGCCTCTAAAGGCTGTAAATGAGGTTTTTAAGCATTTAACAGCTTTTAAAGGCTGGAAATGATATTTCATGTGTAAATAGGCCAAATGCAATAGAAAAGTAAAATCAACCACGTATTATTTTTCGTTAGGCTGCCTCGCACATATATTACTCTGAGATTTGTATTGGAAAGCTTCTAAACTGAAGTTACAGTGTCTTCCATGCGAACATGGTTTTAAGCGTTCCATAGCCTGAAAAGGCTGTAAATGAGGTTTTGAAGCGTTTAACAGCTTCTTAAGGCTGGAAATGACATTTATTGTGTAAATAGGCCAAATGCAATAGAAAAGTGAAATCAACCACATATTATTCATCGTTAGGCTGCTTCGCACATATATTACTGTGAAATTTGTATTGGAAAGCTTATAATCCCAAGTTACAGTCTCTTCCTTGTGAACGTGGTTTTAAGCGTTTCAGAGCCTGAAAAGGCTGTAAATTACGTTTTGAAGCGTTTAACAGCTTCTCAAGGCTGGAAATGATATTTCATGTGTAAATAGGCCAAATGCAATAGAAAAGTGAAATCAACCACATATTATTCATCGTTAGGCTGCTTCGCACATATATTACGGTTTGATTTGTTTTGGAAAGCTTCTAAACCGTAGTTACAGTCTCTTCCATGCAAACGTGGTTTTAAGCGTTTCAGAGCCTGGAAAGGCTGTAAATGAGGTTTTAAAGGGTTTAACCGCTTCTCAAGGCTGGAAATGACATTTCATGTCTAAATAGGCCAAATGCAATAGAAAAGTGAAATCAACCACATATTATTCATCGCTAGGCTGCCTCGCACATATATTACTGTGAGATTTGTATTGGAAAGCTTCTAAATTGAAGTTAAAGTCTCTTCCATGCGAACGTGGTTTTAAGCGTTTCAGAGCCTGAAAAGGCTGTAAATGAGGTTTTGAAACGTTCAACAGCTTCTCAAGGCTGGAAATGACATTTCATGTGTTAATAGGCCAAATGCAATAGAAAAGTGAAATCAACCACATATTATTCATCGCTAGGCTGCCTCGCACATATATTACTGTGAGATTTGTATTGGAAAGCTTCTAAACCGAAGTTACAGTCTCTTCCATGCGAACGTGGTTTTAAGCGTTTCAGAGCCTAAAAAGGCTGTAAATTAGGTTTTGAAGCGTTTAACAGCTTCTCAAGGCTGGAAATGAAATTTCATGTGTAAATAGGCCAAATGCAATATAAAAGTAAAATCAACCACATATTATTCATCGCTAGGCTGCCTCGCACATATAATACTGTGAGATTTGTCTTGAAAAGCTTCTAAACCGAAGTTACAGTCCCTTCCATGCGAACATGGTTTTAAGCGTTTCAGAGCCTGAAAAGGCTGTAAATGAGGTTTTGAAGCGTTTAACAGCTTCTCAAGGCTGGAAATGACATTTCATGTGTAAATAGGCCAAATGCAATGGAAAAGTAAAATCAACCACATATTATTCATCGCTAGGCTGCCTTGCACATATATTACTGTGAGATTTGTATTGGAAAGCTTCTAAACTGAAGTTACAGTCTCTTCCATGCGAACGTGGTTTTAAGCGTTTCAGAGCCTGAAAAGGCTGTAAATGAGGTTTTGAAACGTTCAACAGCTTCTCAAGGCTGGAAATGACATTTCATATGTAAATAGGCCAAATGCAATAGAAAGTGAAATCAACCACATATTATTTATCGTTAGGCTGCCTCGCACATATATTACTGTGAAATCTGTATTGGAAAGCTTCTAAACCCAAGTTACAGTCTCTTCCTTGCGAACGTGGTTTTAAGCATTTTAGAGCCTGTAAAGGCTGTAAATTACGTTTTGAAGCGTTTAACAGCTTCTCAAGGCTGGAAATGACATTTCATGTGTAAATAGGCCAAATGCAATAGAAAGTGAAATCAACCACATATTATTTATCGTTAGGCTGCCTCGCACATATATTACTGTGAAATTTGTATTGGAAAGCTTCTAGACCCAAGTTACAGTCTCTTCCTTGGGAACGTGGTTTTAAGCATTTTAGAGCCTGAAAAGGCTGTAAATTACGTTTTGAAGCGTTTAACAGCTTCTCAATGCTGGAATTGACATTTCATGTGTAAATAGGCCAAATGCAATAGAAAAGTAAAATCAACCACTTATTATTTATCGTTAGGCTTCCTCGCACATATATTACTGTGATATTTGTATTGGAAAGCTTCTAAACCGAAGTTAGAGTCTCTTCCATGCAAACATGGTTTTAAGCGTTTCAGAGCCTGAAAAGGCTGTAAATGAGGTTTTGAAGTGTTTAACCGCTTCTCAAGGCTGGAAATGATATTTCATGTGTTAATAGGCCAAATGCAATAGAAAAGTGAAATCAACCACATATTATTCATCGCTAGGCTGCCTCGCACATATAATACTGTGAGATTTGTCTTGAAAAGATTCTAAACCGAAGTTACAGTCCCTTCCATGCGAACATGGTTTTAAGCGTTTCAGAGCCTGGAAAGGCTGTTAATGAGGTTTTGAAGTGTTTAACCGCTTCTCAAGGCTGGAAATGACATTTCATGTGTTAATAGGCCAAATGCAATAGAAAAGTGAAATCAACCACATATTATTCATCGCTAGGCTGCCTCGCACATATATTACTGTTAGATTTGTATTGGAAAGCTTCTAAATCGAAGTTACAGTCTCTTCCATAGGAACGTGGTTTTAAGCGTTTCAGAGCCTCTAAAGGCTGTAAATGAGGTTTTTAAGCATTTAACAGCTTTTAAAGGCTGGAAATGACATTTCATGTGTAAATAGGCCAAATGCAATAGAAAAGTAAAATCAACCACGTATTATTTTTCGTTAGGCTGCCTCGCACATATATTACTCTGAGATTTGTATTGGAAAGCTTCTAAACTGAAGTTACAGTGTCTTCCATGCGAACATGGTTTTAAGCGTTCCATAGCCTGAAAAGGCTGTAAATGAGGTTTTGAAGCGTTTAACAGCTTCTTAAGGCTGGAAATGACATTTATTGTGTAAATAGGCCAAATGCAATAGAAAAGTGAAATCAACCACATATTATTCATCGTTAGGCTGCTTCGCACATATATTACTGTGAAATTTGTATTGGAAAGCTTATAATCCCAAGTTACAGTCTCTTCCTTGTGAACGTGGTTTTAAGCGTTTCAGAGCCTGAAAAGGCTGTAAATTACGTTTTGAAGCGTTTAACAGCTTCTCAAGGCTGGAAATGACATTTCATGTGTAAATAGGCCAAATGCAATAGAAAAGTGAAATCAACCACATATTATTCATCGTTAGGCTGCTTCGCACATATATTACGGTTTGATTTGTTTTGGAAAGCTTCTAAACCGTAGTTACAGTCTCTTCCATGCAAACGTGGTTTTAAGCGTTTCAGAGCCTTGAAAGGCTGTAAATGAGGTTTTAAAGGGTTTAACCGCTTCTCAAAGCTGGAAATGACATTTCATGTCTAAATAGGCCAAATGCAATAGAAAAGTGAAATCAACCACATATTATTCATCGCTAGGCTGCCTCGCACATATATTACTGTGAGATTTGTATTGGAAAGCTTCTAAATTGAAGTTAAAGTCTCTTCCATGCGAACGTGGTTTTAAGCGTTTCAGAGCCTGAAAAGGCTGTAAATGAGGTTTTGAAACGTTCAACAGCTTCTCAAGGCTGGAAATGACATTTCATGTGTTAATAGGCCAAATGCAATAGAAAAGTGAAATCAACCACATATTATTCATCGCTAGGCTGCCTCGCACATATATTACTGTGAGATTTGTATTGGAAAGCTTCTAAACCGAAGTTACAGTCTCTTCCATGCGAACGTGGTTTTAAGCGTTTCAGAGCCTAAAAAGGCTGTAAATTAGGTTTTGAAGCGTTTAACAGCTTCTCAAGGCTGGAAATGACATTTCATGTGTAAATAGGCCAAATGCAATAGAAAGTGAAATCAACCACATATTATTTATCGTTAGGCTGCCTCGCACATATATTACTGTGAAATTTGTATTGGAAGCTTCTAAACCCAAGTTACAGTCTCTTCCTTGCGAACGTGGTTTTAAGCGTTTCAGAGCCTGAAAAGGCTGTAAATGAGGTTTTGAAGCGTTTAACAGCTTCTCAAGGCTGGAAATGACATTTCATGTGTAAATAGGCCAAATGCAATATAAAAGTAAAATCAACCACATATTATTCATCGCTAGGCTGCCTCGCACATATAATACTGTGAGATTTGTCTTGAAAAGCTTCTAAACCGAAGTTACAGTCCCTTCCATGCGAACATGGTTTTAAGCGTTTCAGAGCCTGAAAAGGCTGTAAATGAGGTTTTGAAGCGTTTAACAGCTTCTCAAGGCTGGAAATGACATTTCATGTGTTAACAGCCCAAATGCAATGGAAAAGTTAAATCAACCACATATTATTCATCGCTAGGCTGCCTTGCACATATATTACTGTGAGATTTGTATTGGAAAGCTTCTAAACTGAAGTTACAGTCTCTTCCATGCGAACGTGGTTTTAAGCGTTTCAGAGCCTGAAAAGGCTGTAAATGAGGTTTTGAAACGTTCAACAGCTTCTCAAGGCTGGAAATGACATTTCATATGTAAATAGGCCAAATGCAATAGAAAGTGAAATCAACCACATATTATTTATCGTTAGGCTGCCTCGCACATATATTACTGTGAAATTTGTATTGGAAAGCTTCTAAACCCAAGTTACAGTCTCTTCCTTGCGAACGTGGTTTTAAGCATTTTAGAGCCTGTAAAGGCTGTAAATTACGTTTTGAAGCGTTTAACAGCTTCTCAAGGCTGGAATTGACATTTCATGTGTAAATAGGCCAAATGCAATAGAAAAGTGAAATCAACCAAATATTATTCATCGCTAGGCTTCCTCGCACATATATTACTGTGAGATTTGTATTGGAAAGCTTCTTAACCGAAGTTACAGTCTCTTCCATGTGAACGTGGTTTTAAGTGTTTCAGAGCCTGGAAAGGCTGTAAATGAGATTTTGAAGCGTTTTACCGCTTCTCAAGGCTGGAAATGACATTTCATGTGTAAATAGGCCAAATGCAATAGAAAAGTGAAATCAACCACATATTATTCATTGTTAGGCTGCTTCGCATTTATATTACTGTTAGATTTGTTTTGGAAAGCTTCTAAACCGAAGTTACAGTCTCTTCCATGCGAACATGGTTTTAAGCGTTTCAGAGCCTGAAAAGGCAGTAAATGACGTTTTGAAGCGTTTAACAGCTTCTGAAGGCTGGAAATGACATTTCACGTGTAAATAGGCCAAATGCAATAGAAAAGTGAAATCAACCACATATTATTTATCGTTAGGCTGCCTCGCACATATATTACTGCGATATTTGTATTGGAAAGCTTCTAAACCGAAGTTACAGTGTCTTCCATGCGAACGTGGTTTTAAGCGTTTCAGAGCCTGAAAAGGCTGTAAATGAGGTTTTGAAGCGTTTAACAGCTTCTCAAGGCTGGAAATGACATTTCATGTGTAAATAGGTCAAATGCAATAGAAAAGTGAAATCAACCACATGTTATCCATCGTTAGGCTGCCTCGCATATATATTATTGTGATATTTGTATTGGAAAGCTTCTAAACCGAAGTCAGAGTCTCTTCCATGCGAACATGGTTTAAAACGTTTCAGAGCCTGAAAAGGCTGTAAATGACGTTTTGAAGCGTTTAACAGCTTCTTAAGGCTGGAAATGACATTTCATGTGTAAATAGGCCAAATGCAATAGAAAAGTGAAATCAACCAAATATTATTCATCGCTAGGCTGCCTCGCACATATATTACTGTGAGATTTGTATTGGAAAGCTTCTTAACCGAAGTTACAGTGTCTTCCATGCGAACTTGGTTTTAAGTGTTTCAGAGCCTGGAAAGACTGTAAATGAGATTTTGAAGCGTTTTACCGCTTCTCAAGGCTGGAAATTACACTTCATGTGTAAATAGGCAAAATTCAATAGAAAAGTGAAATCAACCACATATTATTCATCGCTAGGTTGCCTCGCACATATATTACTGTGAGATTTGTATTGGAAAGCTTCTAAACCGAAGTTACAGTCTCTTCCATGCGAACATGGTTTTAAGCGTTTCAGAGCCTGAAAAGGCAGTAAATGACGTTTTGAAGCGTTTAACAGCTTCTGAAGGCTGGAAATGACATTTCACGTGTAAATAGGCCAAATGCAATAGAAAAGTGAAATCAACCACATATTATTTATCGTTAGGCTGCTTCGCATTTATATTACTGTTAGATTTGTTTTGGAAAGCTTCTAAACCGAAGTTACAGTCTCTTCCATGCGAACATGGTTTTAAGCGTTTCAGAGCCTGAAAAGGCAGTAAATGACGTTTTGAAGCGTTTAACAGCTTCTGAAGGCTGGAAATGACATTTCACGTGTAAATAGGCCAAATGCAATAGAAAAGTGAAATCAACCACATATTATTTATCGTTAGGCTGCCTCGCACATATATTACTGCGATATTTGTATTGGAAAGCTTCTAAACCGAAGTTACAGTGTCTTCCATGCGAACGTGGTTTTAAGCGTTTCAGAGCCTGAAAAGGCTGTAAATGAGGTTTTGAAGCGTTTAACAGCTTCTCAAGGCTGGAAATGACATTTCATGTGTAAATAGGTCAAATGCAATAGAAAAGTGAAATCAACCACATGTTATCCATCGTTAGGCTGCCTCGCATATATATTATTGTGATATTTGTATTGGAAAGCTTCTAAACCGAAGTCAGAGTCTCTTCCATGCGAACATGGTTTAAAACGTTTCAGAGCCTGAAAAGGCTGTAAATGACGTTTTGAAGCGTTTAACAGCTTCTTAAGGCTGGAAATGACATTTCATGTGTAAATAGGCCAAATGCAATAGAAAAGTGAAATCAACCAAATATTATTCATCGCTAGGCTGCCTCGCACATATATTACTGTGAGATTTGTATTGGAAAGCTTCTTAACCGAAGTTACAGTGTCTTCCATGCGAACTTGGTTTTAAGTGTTTCAGAGCCTGGAAAGACTGTAAATGAGATTTTGAAGCGTTTTACCGCTTCTCAAGGCTGGAAATTACACTTCATGTGTAAATAGGCAAAATGCAATAGAAAAGTGAAATCAACCACATATTATTCATCGCTAGGTTGCCTCGCACATATATTACTGTGAAATTTGTATTGGAAAGCTTCTAAACCGAATATACAGTCTCTTCCATGCGAACGTGGTTTTAAGCGTTTCAGAGCCTAAAAAGGCTGTAAATTAGGTTTTGAAGCGTTTAACAGCTGCTCAAGGCTGGAAATGACATTTCATGTGTAAATAGGCCAAATGCCATAGAAAAGTGAAATCAACCACATATTATTTATCGTTAGGCTGCCTCGCACATATATTACTCTGAGATTTGTATTGGAAAGCTTCTAAACCGAAGTAAGAGTCTCTTCCATGCGAACATGGTTTTAAGCGTTTCAGAGCCTGGAAAGGCTGTAAATGAGGTTTTGAAGCGTTTAACCGCTGAATAAGGCTGGAAATGACATTTCATGTGTTAATAGGCCAAATGCAATAGAAAAGTGAAATCAACCACATTTTATTCATCGCTAGGCTGCCTCGCACATATATTACTGAGAGATTTGTATTGGAAAGCTTCTAAATCGAAGTTACAGTCTCTTCCATAGGAACGTGGTTTTAAGCGTTTCAGAGCCTCTAAAGGCTGTAAATGAGGTTTTTAAGCATTTAACAGCTTCTAAAGGCTGGAAATGACATTTCATGTGTAAATAGGCCAAATGCAATAGAAAAGTAAAATCAACCACGTATTATTTTTCGTTAGGCTGCCTCGCACATATATTACTCTGAGATTTGTATTGGAAAGCTTCTAAACTGAAGTTACAGTGTCTTCCATGCGAATGTGGTTTTAAGCGTTTCATAGCCTGAAAAGGCTGTAAATGAGGTTTTGAAGCGTTTAACAGCTTCTTAAGGCTGGAAATGACATTTAATGTGTAAATAGGCCAAATGCAATAGAAAAGTGAAATCAACCACATATTATTCATCGTTAGGCTGCTTTGCACATATATTACTGTGAAATTTGTATTGGAAAGCTTATAATCCCAAGTTACAGTCCCTTCCATGCGAACATGGTTTTAAGCGTTTCAGAGCCTGAAAAGGCTTTAAATGAGGTTTTGAAGCGTTTAACCGCTTATCAAGGCTGGAAATGTCATTTCATGTGTAAATAGGCCAAATGCAATAGAAAAGTGAAATCAATCACATTTTATTCATCGCTAGGCCGCCTCGCACATATATTACTGAGAGATTTGTATTGGAAAGCTTCTAAACCGAAGTCAGAGTCTCTTCCATGCGAACATGGTTTAAAACGTTTCAGAGCCTGAAAGGCTTTAAATGAGGTTTTGAAGCTTTTAACAGCTTCTCAATGCTGGAAATGACATTTCATGTGTAAATAGGCCAAATGCAATAGAAAAGTGAAATCAACCACATATTATTCATCGTTAGGCTGCTTCGCACATATATTACGGTTTGATTTGTTTTGGAAAGCTTCTAAACCGTAGTTACAGTCTCTTCCATGCGAAAGTGGTTTTAAGCGTTTCAGAGCCTGGAAAGGCTGTAAATGAGGTTTTTAAGCATTTAACAGCTTCTCAAGGCTGGAAATGACATTTCATGTGTAAATAGGCAAAATGCAATAGAAAAGTGAAATCAACCACATATTATTCATCGCTAGGTTGCCTCGCACATATATTACTGTGAGATTTGTATTGGAAAGCTTCTAAACCGAAGTTACAGTCTCTTCCATGCGAACATGGTTTTAAGCGTTTCAGAGCCTGAAAAGGCAGTAAATGACGTTTTGAAGCGTTTAACAGCTTCTGAAGGCTGGAAATGACATTTCACGTGTAAATAGGCCAAATGCAATAGAAAAGTGAAATCAACCACATATTATTTATCGTTAGGCTGCCTCGCACATATATTACTGCGATATTTGTATTGGAAAGCTTCTAAACCGAAGTTACAGTGTCTTCCATGCGAACGTGGTTTTAAGCGTTTCAGAGCCTGAAAAGGCTGTAAATGAGGTTTTGAAGCGTTTAACAGCTTCTCAAGGCTGGAAATGACATTTCATGTGTAAATAGGTCAAATGCAATAGAAAAGTGAAATCAACCACATGTTATCCATCGTTAGGCTGCCTCGCATATATATTATTGTGAGATTTGTATTGGAAAGCTTCTTAACCGAAGTTACAGTCTCTTCCATGTGAACGTGGTTTTAAGTGTTTCAGAGCCTGGAAAGGCTGTAAATGAGATTTTGAAGCGTTTTACCGCTTCTCAAGGCTGGAAATGACATTTCATGTGTAAATAGGCCAAATGCAATAGAAAAGTGAAATCAACCACATATTATTCATTGTTAGGCTGCTTCGCATTTATATTACTGTTAGATTTGTTTTGGAAAGCTTCTAAACCGAAGTTACAGTCTCTTCCATGCGAACATGGTTTTAAGCGTTTCAGAGCCTGAAAAGGCAGTAAATGACGTTTTGAAGCGTTTAACAGCTTCTGAAGGCTGGAAATGACATTTCATGTGTAAATAGGCCAAATGCAATAGAAAAGTGAAATCAACCACATGTTATCCATCGTTAGGCTGCCTCGCATATATATTATTGTGATATTTGTATTGGAAAGCTTCTAAACCGAAGTCAGAGTCTCTTCCATGCGAACATGGTTTAAAACGTTTCAGAGCCTGAAAAGGCTGTAAATGACGTTTTGAAGCGTTTAACAGCTTCTTAAGGCTGGAAATGACATTTCATGTGTAAATAGGCCAAATGCAATAGAAAAGTGAAATCAACCAAATATTATTCATCGCTAGGCTGCCTCGCACATATATTACTGTGAGATTTGTATTGGAAAGCTTATTAACCGAAGTTACAGTGTCTTCCATGCGAACTTGGTTTTAAGTGTTTCAGAGCCTGGAAAGACTGTAAACGAGATTTTGAAGCGTTTTACCGCTTCTCAAGGCTGGAAATTACACTTCATGTGTAAATAGGCAAAATGCAATAGAAAAGTGAAATCAACCACATATTATTCATCGCTAGGTTGCCTCGCACATATATTAATGTGAGATTTGTATTG
Source organism: Echiichthys vipera (assembly GCF_963691815.1). Taxonomy (NCBI): domain Eukaryota; kingdom Metazoa; phylum Chordata; class Actinopteri; order Perciformes; family Trachinidae; genus Echiichthys; species Echiichthys vipera. The sequence continues at coordinate 35,146,670 of NC_139830.1, forward strand.
GAAAGCTTCTAAACCGAAGTTACAGTCTCTTCCATGCGAAAGTGGTTTTAAGCGTTTCAGAGCCTGGAAAGGCTGTAAATGAGGTTTTGAAACGTTTAACAGCTTCTCAAGGCTGGAAATGACATTTCATGTGTAAATAGGCCAAATGCAATAGAAAAGTGAAATCAAACACATTTTATTCATCGCTAGGCTTCCTCGAACATATATTACTGTGAGATTTGTATTGGAAAGCTTCTAAACTGAAGTTACAGTCTCTTCCATAGGAACGTGGTTTTAAGCGTTTCAGAGCCTGAAAAGGCTGTAAATGAGGTTTTGAAACGTTTAACAGCTTCTCAAGGTTGGAAATGACATTTTGTGTGTAAATAGGCCAAATGCAATAGAAAAGTGAAATCAACCACATATTATTCATCTTTAGGGTGCCTCGCACATATATTACTGTGAAATTTGTATTGGAAAGCTTCTAAACCGAATATACAGTCTCTTCCATGCGAACGTGGTTTTAAGCGTTTCAGAGCCTAAAAAGGCTGTAAATTAGGTTTTGAAGCGTTTAACAGCTTCTCAAGGCTGGAAATGACATTTCATGTGTAAATAGGCCAAATGCCATAGAAAAGTGAAATCAACCACATATTATTTATCGTTAGGCTGCCTCGCACATATATTACTCTGAGATTTGTATTGGAAAGCTTCTAAACCGAAGTAAGAGTCTCTTCCATGCGAACATGGTTTTAAGCGTTTCAGAGCCTGGAAAGGCTGTAAATGAGGTTTTGAAGCGTTTAACCGCTGAATAAGGCTGGAAATGACATTTCATGTGTTAATAGGCCAAATGCAATAGAAAAGTGAAATCAACCACATTTTATTCATCGCTAGGCTGCCTCGCACATATATTACTGAGAGATTTGTATTGGAAAGCTTCTAAATCGAAGTTACAGTCTCTTCCATAGGAACGTGGTTTTAAGTGTTTCAGAGCCTCTAAAGGCTGTAAATGAGGTTTTTAAGCATTTAACAGCTTCTAAAGGCTGGAAATGACATTTCATGTGTAAATAGGCCAAATGCAATAGAAAAGTAAAATCAACCACGTATTATTTTTCGTTAGGCTGCCTCGCACATATATTACTCTGAGATTTGTATTGGAAAGCTTCTAAACTGAAGTTACAGTGTCTTCCATGCGAATGTGGTTTTAAGCGTTTCATAGCCTGAAAAGGCTGTAAATGAGGTTTTGAAGCGTTTAACAGCTTCTTAAGGCTGGAAATGACATTTAATGTGTAAATAGGCCAAATGCAATAGAAAAGTGAAATCAACCACATATTATTCATCGTTAGGCTGCTTTGCACATATATTACTGTGAAATTTGTATTGGAAAGCTTATAATCCCAAGTTACAGTCCCTTCCATGCGAACATGGTTTTAAGCGTTTCAGAGCCTGAAAAGGCTGTAAATGAGGTTTTGAAGCGTTTAACCGCTTATCAAGGCTGGAAATGTCATTTCATGTGTAAATAGGCCAAATGCAATAGAAAAGTGAAATCAATCACATTTTATTCATCGCTAGGCCGCCTCGCACATATATTACTGAGAGATTTGTATTGGAAAGCTTCTAAACCGAAGTCAGAGTCTCTTCCATGCGAACATGGTTTAAAACGTTTCAGAGTCTGAAAGGCTTTAAATGAGGTTTTGAAGCTTTTAACAGCTTCTCAATGCTGGAAATGACATTTCATGTGTAAATAGGCCAAATGCAATAGAAAAGTGAAATCAACCACATATTATTCATCGTTAGGCTGCTTCGCACATATATTACGGTTTGATTTGTTTTGGAAAGCTTCTAAACCGTAGTTACAGTCTCTTCCATGCGAAAGTGGTTTTAAGCGTTTCAGAGCCTGGAAAGGCTGTAAATGAGGTTTTAAAGGGGTTTAACCGCTTCTCAAGGCTGGAAATGACATTTCATGTCTAAATAGGCCAAATGCAATAGAAAAGTGAAATCAACCACATATTATTCATCGCTAGGCTGCCTTGCACATATATTACTGTGAGATTTGTATTGGAAAGCTTCTAAACTGAAGTTACAGTCTCTTCCATGCGAACGTGGTTTTAAGCGTTTCAGAGCCTGAAAAGGCTGTAAATGAGGTTTTGAAACGTTCAACAGCTTCTCAAGGGTGGAAATGACATTTCATATGTAAATAGGCCAAATGCAATAGAAAGTGAAATCAACCACATATTATTTATCGTTAGGCTGCCTCGCACATATATTACTGTGAAATTTGTATTGGAAAGCTTCTAGACCCAAGTTACAGTCTCTTCCTTGGGAACGTGGTTTTAAGCATTTTAGAGCCTGAAAAGGCTGTAAATTACGTTTTGAAGCGTTTAACAGCTTCTCAAGGCTGGAATTGACATTTCATGTGTAAATAGGCCAAATGCAATAGAAAAGTAAAATCAACCACTTATTATTTATCGTTAGGCTTCCTCGCAGATATATTACTGTGATGTTTGTATTGGAAAGCTTCTAAACCGAAGTTAGAGTCTCTTCCATGCAAACATGGTTTTAAGCGTTTCAGAGCCTGGAAAGGCTGTTAATGAGGTTTTGAAGCGTTTAACCGCTTCTCAAGGCTGGAAATGACATTTCATGTGTTAATAGGCCAAATGCAATAGAAAAGTGAAATCAACCACATTTTATTCATCGCTAGGCTGCCTCGCACATATATTACTGTTAGATTTGTATTGGAAAGCTTCTAAATCGAAGTTACAGTCTCTTCCATAGGAACGTGGTTTTAAGCGTTTCAGAGCCTCTAAAGGCTGTAAATGAGGTTTTTAAGCATTTAACAGCTTTTAAAGGCTGGAAATGACATTTCATGTGTAAATAGGCCAAATGCAATAGAAAAGTAAAATCAACCACGTATTATTTTTCGTTAGGCTGCATCGCACATATATTACTCTGAGATTTGTATTGGAAAGCTTCTAAACTGAAGTTACAGTGTCTTCCATGCGAACATGGTTTTAAGCGTTTCATAGCCTGAAAAGGCTGTAAATGAGGTTTTGAAGCGTTTAACAGCTTCTCAAGGCTGGAAATGACATTTCATGTGTAAATAGGCCAAATGCAATAGAAAGTGAAATCAACCACATATTATTTATCGTTAGGCTGCCTCGCACATATATTACTGTGAAATTTGTATTGGAAAGCTTCTAGACCCAAGTTACAGTCTCTTCCTTGGGAACGTGGTTTTAAGCATTTTAGAGCCTGAAAAGGCTGTAAATGAGGTTTTGAAGCGTTTAACCGCTTCTCAAGGCTGGAAATGACATTTCATGTGTAAATAGGCCAAATGCAATAGAAAAGTGAAATCAACCACATATTATTCATCGTTAGGCTGCTTCGCACATATATTACGGTTTGATTTGTTTTGGAAAGCTTCTAAACCGTAGTTACAGTCTCTTCCATGCAAACGTGGTTTTAAGCGTTTCAGAGCCTGGAAAGGCTGTAAATTAGGTTTTAAAGGGTTTAACCGCTTCTCAAGGCTGGAAATGACATTTCATATGTAAATAGGCCAAATGCAATAGAAAGTGAAATCAACCACATATTATTTATCGTTAGGCTGCCTCGCACATATATTACTGTGAAATTTGTATTGGAAAGCTTCTAAACCCAAGTTACAGTCTCTTCCTTGCGAACGTGGTTTTAAGCATTTTAGAGCCTGAAAAGGCTGTAAATTACGTTTTGAAGCGTTTAACAGCTTCTCAAGGCTGGAATTGACATTTCATGTGTAAATAGGCCAAATGCAATAGAAAAGTAAAATCAACCACTTATTATTTATCGTTAGGCTTCCTCGCACATATATTACTGTGATATTTGTATTGGAAAGCTTCTAAACCGAAGTTAGAGTCTCTTCCATGCAAACATGGTTTTAAGCGTTTCAGAGCCTGAAAAGGCTGTAAATGAGGTTTTGAAGTGTTTAACCGCTTCTCAAGGCTGGAAATGATATTTCATGTGTTAATAGGCCAAATGCAATAGAAAAGTGAAATCAACCACATATTATTCATCGCTAGGCTGCCTCGCACATATAATACTGTGAGATTTGTCTTGAAAAGCTTCTAAACCGAAGTTACAGTCCCTTCCATGCGAACATGGTTTTAAGCGTTTCAGAGCCTGGAAAGGCTGGTAATGAGGTTTTGAAGCGTTAAACCGCTTCTCAAGGCTGGAAATGACATTTCATGTGTTAATAGGCCAAATGCAATAGAAAAGTGAAATCAACCACATTTTATTCATCGCTAGGCTGCCTCGCACATATATTACTGTTAGATTTGTATTGGAAAGCTTCTAAATCGAAGTTACAGTCTCTTCCATGCGAACGTGGTTTTAAGCGTTTCAGAGCCTAAAAAGGCTGTAAATTAGGTTTTGAAGCGTTTAACAGCTTCTCAAGGCTGGAAATGACATTTCATGTGTAAATAGGCCAAATGCAATAGAAAGTGAAATCAAACATATTATTTATCGTTAGGCTGCCTCGCACATATATTACTGTGAAATTTGTATTGGAAGCTTCTAAACCCAAGTTACAGTCTCTTCCTTGCGAACGTGGTTTTAAGCGTTTCAGAGCCTGAAAAGGCTGTAAATGAGGTTTTGAAGCGTTTAACAGCTTCTCAAGGCTGGAAATGACATTTCATGTGTAAATAGGCCAAATGCAATATAAAAGTAAAATCAACCACATATTATTCATCGCTAGGCTGCCTCGCACATATAATACTGTGAGATTTGTCTTGAAAAGCTTCTAAACCGAAGTTACAGTCCCTTCCATGCGAACATGGTTTTAAGCGTTTCAGAGCCTGAAAAGGCTGTAAATGAGGTTTTGAGGCGTTTAACAGCTTCTCAAGGCTGGAAATGACATTTGATGTGTTAACAGTCCAAATGCAATGGAAAAGTTAAATCAACCACATATTATTCATCGCTAGGCTGCCTTGCACATATATTACTGTGAGATTTGCATTGGAAAGCTTCTTAACCAAAGTTACAGTTTCTTCAATGCGAACGTGGTTTTAAGCGTTTCAGACCCTGAAAAGGCTATAAATGAGGTTTTGAAGGGTTTAACAGCTTCTAAAGGCTTGAAATGAAATTTCATGTGTAAATAGGCCAAATGCAATAGAAAAGTGAAATCAACCACATATTATTTATCGTTAGGCTGCCTCGCCAATATATTACTGTGAGATTTGTATTGGAAAGCTTCTAAACTGAAGTTATAGTGTCTTCCATGCGAACGTGGTTTTAAGCGTTTCAGAGCCTGAAAAGGCTGTAAATGAGGGTTTTGAAGCGTTTAACAGCTTCTTAAGGCTGGAAATGACATTTCATGTGTAAACAGGCCAAATGCAATAGAAAAGTGAAATCAACCAATTATTATTCATCGCTAGGCTGCCTCGCACATATATTACTGTGAAATTTGTATTGGAAAGCTTCTAAACCCAAGTTACAGTCTCTTCCTTGCGAACGTGGTTTTAAGCGTTTCAGAGCCTGAAAAGGCTGTAAATGAGGTTTTGAAGCGTTTAACAGCTTCTCAAGGCTGGAAATGACATTTCATGTGTAAATAGGCCAAATGCAATAGAAAAGTGAAATCAACCCCATATTATTTATAGTTAGGCTGCCTCGCACATATATTACTGTGAAATTTGTATTGGAAAGCTTCTAAACCCAAGTTACAGTCTCTTCCTTGCGAACGTGGTTTTAAGCGTTTTAGAGCCTGAAAATGCTGTAAATGACGTTTTGAAGCATTTAACAGCTTCTCAAGGCTGGAAATGACATTTCATGTGTAAATAGGCCAAATGCAATAGAAAAGTGAAATCAACCACGTATTATTCATCGCTAGGCTGCCTCGCACATATATTACTGTGAAATTTGTATTGGAAAGCTTCTAAACCCAAGTTACAGTCTCTTCCTTGCGAACGTGGTTTTAAGCGTTTCAGAGCCTGAAAAGGCTGTAAATGAGGTTTTGAAGCGTTTAACAGCTTCTCAAGGCTGGAAATAACATTTCATGTTTAATAGGCCAAATGCAATAGAAAAGTGAAATCAACCACATTTTATTCATCGCTAGGCTGCCTCGCACATATATTACTGTGAGATTTGTATTGGAAAGCTTCTAAATCGAAGTTACAGTCTCTTCCATAGGAACGTGGTTTTAAGCGTTTCAGAGCCTCTAAAGGCTGTAAATGAGGTTTTTAAGCATTTAACAGCTTCTAAAGGCTGGAAATGACATTTCATGTGTAAATAGGCCAAATGCAATAGAAAAGTAAAATCAACCACGTGTTATTTTTCGTTAGGCTGCCTCGCACATATATTACTCTGAGATTTGTATTGGAAAGCTTCTAAACTGAAGTTACAGTGTCTTCCATGCGAACGTGGTTTTAAGCGTTTCATAGCCTGAAAAGGCTGTAAATGAGGTTTTGAAGCGTTTAACAGCTTCTCAAGGCTGGAAATGACATTTATTGTGTAAATAGGCCAAATGCAATAGAAAAGTGAAATCAACCACATGTTATTCATCGTTAGGCTGCTTCGCACATATATTACGGTTTGATTTGTTTTGGAAAGCTTCTAAACCGTAGTTACAGTCTCTTCCATGCAAACGTGGTTTTAAGCGTTTCTAGAGCCTGAAAAGGCTGTAAATGACGTTTTGAAGCGTTTAACAGCTTCTTAAGGCTGGAAATGACATTTCATGTGTAAATAGGCCAAATGCAATAGAAAAGTGAAATCGACCACATATTATTCATCGCTAGGCTGCCTCGCACATATATTACTGTGATATTTGTATTGGAAAGCTTCTAAACCGAAGTTACAGTGTCTTCCATGCGAACGTGGTTATAAGCGTTTCAGAGCCTGGAAAGGCTGTAAATGAGGTTTTGAAGCGTTTAACCGCTTCTCAAGGCTGGAATTGACATTTCATGTGTAAATAGGCCAAATGCAATAGAAAAGTAAAATCAACCACTTATTATTTATCGTTAGGCTGCCTCGCACATATATTACTGTGATATTTGTATTGGAAAGCTTCTAAATCGAAGTTAGAGTCTCTTCCATGCGAACATGGTTGTCAGCGTTTCAGAGCCTGAAAAGGCTGCAAATGAGGGTTTGAAACGTTTAACAGCTTCTCAAGGTGGAAATGACATTTCATGTGTAAATAGGCCTAATGCAATAGAAAAGTGAAATCAACCACATATTATTCATCGCTAGGCTGCCTCGCACATATAATACTGTGAGATTTGTCTTGAAAAGCTTCTAAACCGAAGTTACAGTCCCTTCCATGCGAATATGGTTTTAAGCCTTTCAGAGCCTGGAAAGGCTGTAAATTAGGTTTTGAAGAGTTTAACCCCTTCTCAAGGCTGGAAAGGACATTTCATGTGTTAATAGGCCAAATGCAATAGAAAAGTGAAATCAACCACATTTTATTCATCGCTAGGCTGCCTCGCACATATATTACTGTGAGATTTGTATTGGAAAGCTTCTAAATCGAAGTTACAGTCTCTTCCATAGGAACGTGGTTTTAAGCGTTTCAGAGCCTCTAAAGGCTGTAAATGAGGTTTTTAAGCATTTAACAGCTTCTCAAGGCTGGAAATGACATTTCATGTGTAAATAGGCCAAATGCAATAGAAAAGTAAAATCAACCACGTATTATTTTTCGTTAGGCTGCCTCGCATATATATTACTGTGAAATTTGTATTGGAAAGCTTATAATCCCAAGTTACAGTCTCTTCCTTGTGAACGTGGTTTTAAGCGTTTCAGAGCCTGAAAAGGCTGTAAATTACGTTTTGAAGCGTTTAACAGCTTCTCAAGGCCTGAAATGACATTTCATGTGTAAATAGGCCAAATGCAATAGAAAAGTGAAATCAACCACATATTATTCATCGCTAGGCTGCCTCGCACATATATTACTGTGAAATTTGTATTGGAAAGCTTCTAAACCCAAGTTACAGTCTCTTCCTTGCGAACGTGGTTTTAAGCGTTTCAGAGCCTGAAAAGGCTGTAAATGAGGTTTTGAAGCGTTTAACAGCTTCTCAAGGCTGGAAATGACATTTCATGTGTAAATAGGCCAAATGAAATAGAAAAGTGAAATCAACCCCATATTATTTATAGTTAGGCTGCCTCGCACATATATTACTGTGAAATTTGTATTGGAAAGCTTCTAAACCCAAGTTACAGTCTCTTCCTTGCGAACGTGGTTTTAAGCGTTTTAGAGCCTGAAAATGCTGTAAATGACGTTTTGAAGCATTTAACAGCTTCTCAAGGCTGGAAATGACATTTCATGTGTAAATAGGCCAAATGCAATAGAAAAGTGAAATCAACCACGTATTATTCATCGCTAGGCTGCCTCGCACATATATTGCTGTGAAATTTGTATTGGAAAGCTTCTAAACCCAAGTTACAGTCTCTTCCTTGCGAACGTGGTTTTAAGCGTTTCAGAGGCTGAAAAGGCTGTAAATGAGGTTTTGAAGCGTTTAACAGCTTCTCAAGGCTGGAAATGACATTTCATGTTTAATAGGCCAAATGCAATAGAAAAGTGAAATCAACCACATTTTATTCATCGCTAGGCTGCCTCGCACATATATTACTGTGAGATTTGTATTGGAAAGCTTCTAAATCGAAGTTACAGTCTCTTCCATAGGAACGTGGTTTTAAGCGTTTCAGAGCCTCTAAAGGCTGTAAATGAGGTTTTTAAGCATTTAACAGCTTCTAAAGGCTGGAAATGACATTTCATGTGTAAATACGCCAAATGCAATAGAAAAGTAAAATCAACCACGTGTTATTTTTCGTTAGGCTGCCTCGCACATATATTACTCTGAGATTTGTATTGGAAAGCTTCTAAACTGAAGTTACAGTGTCTTCCATGCGAACGTGGTTTTAAGCGTTTCATAGCCTGAAAAGGCTGTAAATGAGGTTTTGAAGCGTTTAACAGCTTCTCAAGGCTGGAAATGACATTTATTGTGTAAATAGGCCAAATGCAATAGAAAAGTGAAATCAACCACATATTATTCATCGTTAGGCTGCTTCGCACATATATTACGGTTTGATTTGTTTTGGAAAGCTTCTAAACCGTAGTTACAGTCTCTTCCATGCAAACGTGGTTTTAAGCGTTTCTAGAGCTTGAAAAGGCTGTAAATGACGTTTTGAAGCGTTTAACAGCTTCTTAAGGCTGGAAATGACATTTCATGTGTAAATAGGCCAAATGCAATAGAAAAGTGAAATCGACCACATATTATTCATCGCTAGGCTGCCTCGCACATATATTACTGTGATAATTGTATTGGAAAGCTTGTAAACCGAAGTTACAGTGTCTTCCATGCGAACGTGGTTATAAGCGTTTCAGAGCCTGGAAAGGCTGTAAATGAGGTTTTGAAGCGTTTAACCGCTTCTCAAGGCTGGAAATGACATTTCATGTGTTAATAGGCCAAATGCAATAGAAAAGTGAAATCAACCACATTTTATTCATCGCTAGGCTGCCTCGCACATATATTACTGTGAGATTTGTATTGGAAAGCTTCTAAATCGAAGTTACAGTCTCTTCCATAGGAACGTGGTTTTAAGCGTTTCAGAGCCTCTAAAGGCTGTAAATGAGGTTTTTAAGCATTTAACAGCTTCTAAAGGCTGGAAATGACATTTCATGTGTAAATAGGCCAAATGCAATAGAAAAGTAAAATCAACCACGTATTATTTTTCGTTAGGCTGCCTCGCATATATATTACTGTGAAATTTGTATTGGAAAGCTTATAATCCCAAGTTACAGTCTCTTCCTTGTGAACGTGGTTTTAAGCGTTTCAGAGCCTGAAAAGGCTGTAAATTACGTTTTGAAGCGTTTAACAGCTTCTCAAGGCTGGAAATGACATTTCATGTGTAAATAGGCCAAATGCAATAGAAAAGTGAAATCAACCCCATATTATTTATAGTTAGGCTGCCTCGCACATATATTACTGTGAAATTTGTATTGGAAAGCTTCTAAACCCAAGTTACAGTCTCTTCCTTGCGAACGTGGTTTTAAGCGTTTTAGAGCCTGAAAATGCTGTAAATGACGTTTTGAAGCATTTAACAGCTTCTCAAGGCTGGAAATGACATTTCATGTGTAAATAGGCCAAATGCAATAGAAAAGTGAAATCAACCACGTTTTATTCATCGCTAGGCTGCCTCGCACATATATTACTGTGAGATTTGTATTGGAAAGCTTCTAAATCGAAGTTACAGTCTCTTCCATAGGAACGTGGTTTTAAGCGTTTCAGAGCCTCTAAAGGCTGTAAATGAGGTTTTTAAGCATTTAACAGCTTCTAAAGGCTGGAAATGACATTTCATGTGTAAATAGGCCAAATGCAATAGAAAAGTGAAATCAACCACATATTATTCATCGTTAGGCTGCCTCGCACATATATTACTTTGAGATTCGTATTGGAAAGCTTCTAAACCCAAGTTACAGTCTCTTCCTTGCGAACGTGGTTTTAAGCGTTTCAGAGCCTAAAAAGGCTGTAAATGAGGTTTTGAAGCGTTTAACAGCTTCTCAAGGCTGGAAATGACATTTCATGTGTAAATAGGCCAAATGCAATAGAAAAGTGAAATCAACCACATATTATTCATCGCTAGGCTGCTTCGCACATATATTACTCTGAGATTTGTATTGGAAAGCTTCTAAACTGAAGTTACAGTCTCTTCCATGCGAACTTGGTTTTAAGCGTTTCAGAGCCTGAAAAGGCTGTAAATGAGGTTTTGAAACGTTAAACAGCTTCTTAAGGCTGGAAATGACATTTCATGTGTAATTAGGCCAAATGCAATAGAAAAGTGAAATCAACCACATATTATTCATCGTTAGGGTGCCTCGCACATATATTACTGTGAAATTTGTATTGGAAAGCTTCTAAACCGAATATACAGTCTCTTCCATGCAAACATAGTTTTAAGCGTTTCAGAGCCTCTAAAGACTGTAAATGAGGTTTTGAAGTGTTTAACCGCTTCTCAAGGCTGGAAATGATATTTCATGTGTTAATAGGCCAAATGCAATAGAAAAGTGAAATCAACCACATATTATTCATCGCTAGGCTGCCTCGCACATATATTACTCTGAGATTTGTATTGGAAAGCTTCTAAACTGAAGTTACAGTGTCTTCCATGTGAACGTGGTTTTAAGCGTTTCATAGCCTGAAAAGGCTGTAAATGAGGTTTTGAAGCGTTTAACAGCTTCTTAAGGCTGGAAATGACATTTATTGTGTAAATAGGCCAAATGCAATAGAAAAGTGAAATCAACCACATATTATTCATCGCTAGGCTGCCTCGCACATATAATACTGTGAGATTTGTCTTGAAAAGCTTCTAAACCGAAGTTACAGTCCCTTCCATGCGAACATGGTTTTATGGGTTTCAGAGCCTGGAAAGGCTGTAAATGAGGTTTTGAAGCGTTTAACCGCTTCTCAAGGCTGGAAATGACATTTCATGTGTTAATAGGCCAAATGCAATAGAAAAGTGAAATCAACCACATTTTATTCATCGCTAGGCTGCCTCGCACATATATTACTGTGAGATTTGTATTGGAAAGCTTCTAAATCGAAGTTACAGTCTCTTCCATAGGAACGTGGTTTTAAGCGTTTCAGAGCCTCTAAAGGCTGTAAATGAGGTTTTTAAGCATTTAACAGCTTCTAAAGGCTGGGAATGACATTTCATGTGTAAATAGGCCAAATGCAATAGAAAAGTAAAATCAACCACGTATTATTTTTCGTTAGGCTGCCTCGCACATATTTTACTCTGAGATTTGTATTGGAAAGCTTCTAAACTGAAGTTACAGTGTCTTCCATGTGAACGTGGTTTTAAGCGTTTCATAGCCTGAAAAGGCTGTAAATGAGGTTTTGAAGCGTTTAACAGCTTCTTAAGGCTGGAAATGACATTTATTGTGTAAATAGGCCAAATGCAATAGAAAAGTGAAATCAACCACTTATTATTCATCGTTAGGCTGCTTCGCACATATATTACTATGAAATTTGTATTGGAAAGCTTATAATCCCAAGTACAGTCTCTTCCTTGTGAACGTGGTTTTAAGCGTTTCAGAGCCTGAAAAGGCTCTAAATTACGTTTTGAAGCGTTTAACAGCTTCTCAAGGCTGGAAATGACATTTCATGTGTAAAAAGGCCAAATGCAATAGAAAAGTGAAATCAACCACATATTATTCATCGTTAGGCTGCTTCGCACATATATTACGGTTTGATTTGTTTTGGAAAGCTTCTAAACCGTAGTTACAGTCTCTTCCATGCAAACTTGGTTTTAAGCGTTTCTAGAGCCTGAAAAGGCTGTAAATGACGTTTTGAAGCGTTTAACAGCTTCTTAAGGCTGGAAATGACATTTCATGTGTAAATAGGCCAAATGCAATAGAAAAGTGAAATCGACCACATATTATTCATCGCTAGGTGCCTAACCTAACCTCGCTAACTGCCTCGCACATATGGTAAATGGTAAATGGTAAATGGACTTGTACTTATATAGCGCCTTTCTAGTCATCTGACTACTCAAGGCGCTTCACAGTGTCTGTCACATTCACCCATTCACACAGACATTCACACTGATGGCAGTGGACATCTACATACCATCTAATCTGATCTAACCATTCACACCACATTTAAACACCCATGCGCAGCACGGGGAGCAATTCGGGGTTCAGTGTCTTGCCCAAGGACACTTCGACATGTGGACCAGGGGGAGATGGGGATCGAACCACCAATCTCTCGAACAGAGGACGACCCACTCTGCCACCAAACCACAGCCGCCCTTTATATATATTTATATATTACTGTGATATTTGTATTGGAAAGCTTCTAAACCGAAGTTACAGTGTCTTCCATGCGAACGTGGTTATAAGCGTTTCAGAGCCTGAAAAGGCTGTAAATGAGGTTTTGAAGCGTTAAACAGCTTCTCAAGGCTGGAATTGACATTTCATGTGTAAATAGGCCAAATGCAATAGAAAAGTGAAATCAACCACATATTATTCATCGCTAGGCTGCCTCGCACATATAATACTGTGAGATTTGTCTTGAAAAGCTTCTAAACCGAAGTTACAGTCCCTTCCATGCGAACATGGTTTTAAGCCTTTCAGAGCCTGGAAAGGCTGTAAATGAGGTTTTGAAGCGTTTAACCGCTTCTCAAGGCTGGAAATGACATTTCATGTGTTAATAGGCCAAATGCAATAGAAAAGTGAAATCAACCACATTTTATTCATCGCTAGGCTGCCTCGCACATATATTACTGTGAGATTTGTATTGGAAAGCTTCTAAATCGAAGTTACAGTCTCTTCCATAGGAACGTGGTTTTAAGCGTTTCAGAGCCTCTAAAGGCTGTAAATGAGGTTTTTAAGCATTTAACAGCTTCTAAAGGCTGGAAATGACATTTCATGTGTAAATAGGCCAAATGCAATAGAAAAGTAAAATCAACCACGTATTATTTTTCGTTAGGCTGCCTCGCATATATATTACTGTGAAATTTGTATTGGAAAGCTTATAATCCCAAGTTACAGTCTCTTCCTTGTGAACGTGGTTTTAAGCGTTTCAGAGCCTGAAAAGGCTGTAAATTACGTTTTGAAGCGTTTAACAGCTTCTCAAGGCTGGAAATGACATTTCATGTGTAAATAGGCCAAATGCAATAGAAAAGTGAAATCAACCACATATTATTCATCGCTAGGCTGCCTCGCACATATATTACTGTGAAATTTGTATTGGAAAGCTTCTAAACCCAAGTTACAGTCTCTTCCTTGCGAACGTGGTTTTAAGCGTTTCATAGCCTGAAAAGGCTGTAAATGAGGTTTTGAAGCGTTTAACAGCTTCTCAAGGCTGGAAATGACATTTCATGTGTAAATAGGCCAAATGCAATAGAAAAGTGAAATCAACCACGTATTATTCATCGCTAGGCTGCCTCGCACATATAGTGCTGTGAAATTTGTATTGGAAAGCTTCTAAACCCAAGTTACAGTCTCTTCCTTGCGAACTTGGTTTTAAGCGTTTCTGAGCCTGAAAAGGCTGTAAATGAGGTTTTGAAGCGTTTAACAGCTTCTCAAGGCTGGAAATGACATTTCATGTTTAAAAGGCCAAATGCAATAGAAAAGTGAAATCAACCACATTTTATTCATCGCTAGGCTGCCTCGCACATATATTACTGTGAGATTTGTATTGGAAAGCTTCTAAATCGAAGTTACAGTCTCTTCCATAGGAACGTGGTTTTAAGCGTTTCAGAGCCTCTAAAGGCTGTAAATGAGGTTTTGAAGCGTTTAACAGCTTCTCAAGGCTGGAAATGACATTTCATGTGTAAATAGGCCAAATGCAATAGAAAAGTGAAATCAACCACATATTATTCATCGCTAGGCTGCTTCGCACATATATTACTCTGAGATTTGTATTGGAAAGCTTCTAAACTGAAGTTACAGTCTCTTCCATGCGAACTTGGTTTTAAGCGTTTCAGAGCCTGAAAAGGCTGTAAATGAGGTTTTGAAACGTTAAACAGCTTCTTAAGGCTGGAAATGACATTTCATGTGTAAATAGGCCAAATGCAATAGAAAAGTGAAATCAACCACATATTATTCATCGTTAGGGTGCCTCGCACATATATTACTGTGAAATTTGTATTGAAAAGCTTCTAAACCGAAGTTACAGTCCCTTCCATGCGAACATGGTTTTATGGGTTTCAGAGCCTGGAAAGGCTGTAAATGAGGTTTTGAAGCGTTTAACCGCTTCTCAAGGCTGGAAATGACATTTCATGTGTTAATAGGCCAAATGCAATAGAAAAGTGAAATCAACCACATTTTATTCATCGCTAGGCTGCCTCGCACATATATTACTGTGAGATTTGTATTGGAAAGCTTCTAAATCGAAGTTACAGTCTCTTCCATAGGAACGTGGTTTTAAGCGTTTCAGAGCCTCTAAAGGCTGTAAATGAGGTTTTTAAGCATTTAACAGCTTCTAAAGGCTGGAAATGACATTTCATGTGTAAATAGGCCAAATGCAATAGAAAAGTAAAATCAACCACGTATTATTTTTCGTTAGGCTGCCTCGCACATATATTACTCTGAGATTTGTATTGGAAAGCTTCTAAACTGAAGTTACAGTGTCTTCCATGTGAATGTGGTTTTAAGCGTTTCATAGCCTGAAAAGGCTGTAGATGAGGTTTTTAAGCATTTAAAGGCTTCTAAAGGCTGGAAATGACATTTCATGTGTAAATAGGCCAAATGCAATAGAAAAGTAAAATCAACCACGTATTATTTTTCGTTAGGCTGCCTCGCACATATTTTACTCTGA
This sequence comes from Echiichthys vipera, assembly GCF_963691815.1. NCBI lineage: Eukaryota > Metazoa > Chordata > Actinopteri > Perciformes > Trachinidae > Echiichthys > Echiichthys vipera. The sequence goes on from NC_139830.1 coordinate 35,161,927, forward strand.
GATTTGTATTGGAAAGCTTCTAAACTGAAGTTACAGTGTGTTCCATGTGAACTTGGTTTTAAGCGTTTCATAGCCTGAAAAGGCTGTAAATGAGGTTTTGAAGCGTTTAACAGCTTCTTAAGGCTGGAAATGACATTTATTGTGTAAATAGGCCAAATGCAATAGAAAAGTGAAATCAACCACTTATTATTCATCGTTAGGCTGCTTCGCACATATATTACTATGAAATTTGTATTGGAAAGCTTATAATCCCAAGTACAGTCTCTTCCTTGTGAACGTGGTTTTAAGCGTTTCAGAGCCTGAAAAGGCTGTAAATTACGTTTTGAAGCGTTTAACAGCTTCTCAAGGCTGGAAATGACATTTCATGTGTAAAAAGGCCAAATGCAATAGAAAAGTGAAATCAACCACATATTATTCATCGTTAGGCTGCTTCGCACATATATTACGGTTTGATTTGTTTTGGAAAGCTTCTAAACCGTAGTTACAGTCTCTTCCATGCAAACGTGGTTTTAAGCGTTTCTAGAGCCTGAAAAGGCTGTAAATGACGTTTTGAAGCGTTTAACAGCTTCTTAAGGCTGGAAATGACATTTCATGTGTAAATAGGCCAAATGCAATAGAAAAGTGAAATCAACCACATATTATTCATCGTTAGGGTGCCTCGCACATATATTACTGTGAAATTTGTATTGGAAAGCTTCTAAACCGAATATACAGTCTCTTCCATGCAAACATAGTTTTAAGCGTTTCAGAGCCTCTAAAGACTGTAAATGAGGTTTTGAAGTGTTTAACCGCTTCTCAAGGCTGGAAATGATATTTCATGTGTTAATAGGCCAAATGCAATAGAAAAGTGAAATCAACCACATATTATTCATCGCTAGGCTGCCTCGCACATATATTACTCTGAGATTTGTATTGGAAAGCTTCTAAACTGAAGTTACAGTGTCTTCCATGTGAACGTGGTTTTAAGCGTTTCATAGCCTGAAAAGGCTGTAAATGAGGTTTTGAAGCGTTTAACAGCTTCTTAAGGCTGGAAATGACATTTATTGTGTAAATAGGCCAAATGCAATAGAAAAGTGAAATCAACCACATATTATTCATCGCTAGGCTGCCTCGCACATACAATACTGTGAGATTTGTCTTGAAAAGCTTCTAAACCGAAGTTACAGTCCCTTCCATGCGAACATGGTTTTATGGGTTTCAGAGCCTGGAAAGGCTGTAAATGAGGTTTTGAAGCGTTTAACCGCTTCTCAAGGCTGGAAATGACATTTCATGTGTTAATAGGCCAAATGCAATAGAAAAGTGAAATCAACCACATTTTATTCATCGCTAGGCTGCCTCGCACATATATTACTGTGAGATTTGTATTGGAAAGCTTCTAAATCGAAGTTACAGTCTCTTCCATAGGAACGTGGTTTTAAGCGTTTCAGAGCCTCTAAAGGCTGTAAATGAGGTTTTTAAGCATTTAACAGCTTCTAAAGGCTGGAAATGACATTTCATGTGTAAATAGGCCAAATGCAATAGAAAAGTAAAATCAACCACTCATTATTTTTCGTTAGGCTGCCTCGCACATATATTACTCTGAGATTTGTATTGGAAAGCTTCTAAACTGAAGTTACAGTGTCTTCCATGTGAATGTGGTTTTAAGCGTTTCATAGCCTGAAAAGGCTGTAGATGAGGTTTTTAAGCATTTAACAGCTTCTAAAGGCTGGAAATGACATTTCATGTGTAAATAGGCCAAATGCAATAGAAAAGTAAAATCAACCACGTATTATTTTTCGTTAGGCTGCCTCGCACATATTTTACTCTGAGATTTGTATTGGAAAGCTTCTAAACTGAAGTTACAGTGTCTTCCATGTGAACGTGGTTTTAAGCGTTTCATAGCCTGAAAAGGCTGTAAATGAGGTTTTGAAGCGTTTAACAGCTTCTTAAGGCTGGAAATTACATTTATTGTGTAAATAGGCCAAATGCAATAGAAAAGTGAAATCAACCACTTATTATTCATCGTTAGGCTGCTTCGCACATATATTACTATGAAATTTGTATTGGAAAGCTTATAATCCCAAGTACAGTCTCTTCCTTGTGAACGTGGTTTTAAGCGTTTCAGAGCCTGAAAAGGCTGTAAATTACGTTTTGAAGCGTTTAACAGCTTCTCAAGGCTGGAAATGACATTTCATGTGTAAAAAGGCCAAATGCAATAGAAAAGTGAAATCAACCACATATTATTCATCGTTAGGCTGCTTCGCACATATATTACGGTTTGATTTGTTTTGGAAAGCTTCTAAACCGTAGTTACAGTCTCTTCCATGCAAACGTGGTTTTAAGCGTTTCTAGAGCCTGAAAAGGCTGTAAATGACGTTTTGAAGTGTTTAACAGCTTCTTAAGGCTGGAAATGACATTTCATGTGTAAATAGGCCAAATGCAATAGAAAAGTGAAATCGACCACATATTATTCATCGCTAGGTGCCTAACCTAACCTCGCTAACTGCCTCGCACATATGGTAAATGGTAAATGGTAAATGGACTTGTACTTATATAGCGCCTTTCTAGTCATCTGACTACTCAAGGCGCTTCACAGTGTCTGTCACATTCACCCATTCACACAGACATTCACACTGATGGCAGTGGACATCTACATACCATCTAATCTGATCTAACCATTCACACCACATTTAAACACCCATGCGCAGCACGGGGAGCAATTCGGGGTTCAGTGTCTTGCCCAAGGACACTTCGACATGTGGACCAGGGGGAGATGGGGATCGAACCACCAATCTCTCGAACAGAGGACGACCCACTCTGCCACCAAACCACAGCCGCCCTTTATATATATTTATATATTACTGTGATATTTGTATTGGAAAGCTTCTAAACCGAAGTTACAGTGTCTTCCATGCGAACGTGGTTATAAGCGTTTCAGAGCCTGAAAAGGCTGTAAATGAGGTTTTGAAGCGTTAAACAGCTTCTCAAGGCTGGAATTGACATTTCATGTGTAAATAGGCCAAATGCAATAGAAAAGTGAAATCAACCACATATTATTCATCGCTAGGCTGCCTCGCACATATAATACTGTGAGATTTGTCTTGAAAAGCTTCTAAACCGAAGTTACAGTCCCTTCCATGCGAACATGGTTTTAAGCCTTTCAGAGCCTGGAAAGGCTGTAAATGAGGTTTTGAAGCGTTTAACCGCTTCTCAAGGCTGGAAATGACATTTCATGTGTTAATAGGCCAAATGCAATAGAAAAGTGAAATCAACCACATTTTATTCATCGCTAGGCTGCCTCGCACATATATTACTGTGAGATTTGTATTGGAAAGCTTCTAAATCGAAGTTACAGTCTCTTCCATAGGAACGTGGTTTTAAGCGTTTCAGAGCCTCTAAAGGCTGTAAATGAGGTTTTTAAGCATTTAACAGCTTCTAAAGGCTGGAAATGACATTTCATGTGTAAATAGGCCAAATGCAATAGAAAAGTAAAATCAACCACGTATTATTTTTCGTTAGGCTGCCTCGCATATATATTACTGTGAAATTTGTATTGGAAAGCTTATAATCCCAAGTTACAGTCTCTTCCTTGTGAACGTGGTTTTAAGCGTTTCAGAGCCTGAAAAGGCTGTAAATTACGTTTTGAAGCGTTTAACAGCTTCTCAAGGCTGGAAATGACATTTCATGTGTAAATAGGCCAAATGCAATAGAAAAGTGAAATCAACCACATATTATTCATCGCTAGGCTGCCTCGCACATATATTACTGTGAAATTTGTATTGGAAAGCTTCTAAACCCAAGTTACAGTCTCTTCCTTGCGAACGTGGTTTTAAGCGTTTCAGAGCCTGAAAAGGCTGTAAATGAGGTTTTGAAGCGTTTAACAGCTTCTCAAGGCTGGAAATGACATTTCATGTGTAAATAGGCCAAATGCAATAGAAAAGTGAAATCAACCCCATATTATTTATAGTTAGGCTGCCTCGCACATATATTACTGTGAAATTTGTATTGGAAAGCTTCTAAACCCAAGTTACAGTCTCTTCCTTGCGAACGTGGTTTTAAGCGTTTTAGAGCCTGAAAATGCTGTAAATGACGTTTTGAAGCATTTAACAGCTTCTCAAGGCTGGAAATGACATTTCATGTGTAAATAGGCCAAATGCAATAGAAAAGTGAAATCAACCACGTATTATTCATCGCTAGGCTGCCTCGCACATATATTGCTGTGAAATTTGTATTGGAAAGCTTCTAAACCCAAGTTACAGTCTCTTCCTTGCGAACGTGGTTTTAAGCGTTTCAGAGCCTGAAAAGGCTGTAAATGAGGTTTTGAAGCGTTTAACAGCTTCTCAAGGCTGGAAATGACATTTCATGTTTAATAGGCCAAATGCAATAGAAAAGTGAAATCAACCACATTTTATTCATCGCTAGGCTGCCTCGCACATATATTACTGTGAGATTTGTATTGGAAAGCTTCTAAATCGAAGTTACAGTCTCTTCCATAGGAACGTGGTTTTAAGCGTTTCAGAGCCTCTAAAGGCTGTAAATGAGGTTTTGAAGCGTTTAACAGCTTCTCAAGGCTGGAAATGACATTTCATGTGTAAATAGGCCAAATGCAATAGAAAAGTGAAATCAACCACATATTATTCATCGCTAGGCTGCTTCGCACATATATTACTCTGAGATTTGTATTGGAAAGCTTCTAAACTGAAGTTACAGTCTCTTCCATGCGAACTTGGTTTTAAGCGTTTCAGAGCCTGAAAAGGCTGTAAATGAGGTTTTGAAACGTTAAACAGCTTCTTAAGGCTGGAAATGACATTTCATGTGTAAATAGGCCAAATGCAATAGAAAAGTGAAATCAACCACATATTATTCATCGTTAGGGTGCCTCGCACATATATTACTGTGAAATTTGTATTGAAAAGCTTCTAAACCGAAGTTACAGTCCCTTCCATGCGAACATGGTTTTATGGGTTTCAGAGCCTGGAAAGGCTGTAAATGAGGTTTTGAAGCGTTTAACCGCTTCTCAAGGCTGGAAATGACATTTCATGTGTTAATAGGCCAAATGCAATAGAAAAGTGAAATCAACCACATTTTATTCATCGCTAGGCTGCCTCGCACATATATTACTGTGAGATTTGTATTGGAAAGCTTCTAAATCGAAGTTACAGTCTCTTCCATAGGAACGTGGTTTTAAGCGTTTCATAGCCTGAAAAGGCTGTAAATGAGGTTTTGAAGCGTTTAACAGCTTCTCAAGGCTGGAAATGACATTTCATGTGTAAAAAGGCCAAATGCAATAGAAAAGTGAAATCAACCACATATTATTCATCGTTAGGCTGCTTCGCACATATATTACGGTTTGATTTGTTTTGGAAAGCTTCTAAACCGTAGTTACAGTCTCTTCCATGCAAACGTGGTTTTAAGCGTTTCTAGAGCCTGAAAAGGCTGTAAATGACGTTTTGAAGCGTTTAACAGCTTCTTAAGGCTGGAAATGACATTTCATGTGTAAATAGGCCAAATGCAATAGAAAAGTGAAATCAACCACATATTATTCATCGTTAGGGTGCCTCGCACATATATTACTGTGAAATTTGTATTGGAAAGCTTCTAAACCGAATATACAGTCTCTTCCATGCAAACATAGTTTTAAGCGTTTCAGAGCCTCTAAAGACTGTAAATGAGGTTTTGAAGTGTTTAACCGCTTCTCAAGGCTGGAAATGATATTTCATGTGTTAATAGGCCAAATGCAATAGAAAAGTGAAATCAACCACATATTATTCATCGCTAGGCTGCCTCGCACATATATTACTCTGAGATTTGTATTGGAAAGCTTCTAAACTGAAGTTACAGTGTCTTCCATGTGAACGTGGTTTTAAGCGTTTCATAGCCTGAAAAGGCTGTAAATGAGGTTTTGAAGCGTTTAACAGCTTCTTAAGGCTGGAAATGACATTTATTGTGTAAATAGGCCAAATGCAATAGAAAAGTGAAATCAACCACATATTATTCATCGCTAGGCTGCCTCGCACATACAATACTGTGAGATTTGTCTTGAAAAGCTTCTAAACCGAAGTTACAGTCCCTTCCATGCGAACATGGTTTTATGGGTTTCAGAGCCTGGAAAGGCTGTAAATGAGGTTTTGAAGCGTTTAACCGCTTCTCAAGGCTGGAAATGACATTTCATGTGTTAATAGGCCAAATGCAATAGAAAAGTGAAATCAACCACATTTTATTCATCGCTAGGCTGCCTCGCACATATATTACTGTGAGATTTGTATTGGAAAGCTTCTAAATCGAAGTTACAGTCTCTTCCATAGGAACGTGGTTTTAAGCGTTTCAGAGCCTCTAAAGGCTGTAAATGAGGTTTTTAAGCATTTAACAGCTTCTAAAGGCTGGAAATGACATTTCATGTGTAAATAGGCCAAATGCAATAGAAAAGTAAAATCAACCACTCATTATTTTTCGTTAGGCTGCCTCGCACATATATTACTCTGAGATTTGTATTGGAAAGCTTCTAAACTGAAGTTACAGTGTCTTCCATGTGAATGTGGTTTTAAGCGTTTCATAGCCTGAAAAGGCTGTAGATGAGGTTTTTAAGCATTTAACAGCTTCTAAAGGCTGGAAATGACATTTCATGTGTAAATAGGCCAAATGCAATAGAAAAGTAAAATCAACCACGTATTATTTTTCGTTAGGCTGCCTCGCACATATTTTACTCTGAGATTTGTATTGGAAAGCTTCTAAACTGAAGTTACAGTGTCTTCCATGTGAACGTGGTTTTAAGCGTTTCATAGCCTGAAAAGGCTGTAAATGAGGTTTTGAAGCGTTTAACAGCTTCTTAAGGCTGGAAATTACATTTATTGTGTAAATAGGCCAAATGCAATAGAAAAGTGAAATCAACCACTTATTATTCATCGTTAGGCTGCTTCGCACATATATTACTATGAAATTTGTATTGGAAAGCTTATAATCCCAAGTACAGTCTCTTCCTTGTGAACGTGGTTTTAAGCGTTTCAGAGCCTGAAAAGGCTGTAAATTACGTTTTGAAGCGTTTAACAGCTTCTCAAGGCTGGAAATGACATTTCATGTGTAAAAAGGCCAAATGCAATAGAAAAGTGAAATCAACCACATATTATTCATCGTTAGGCTGCTTCGCACATATATTACGGTTTGATTTGTTTTGGAAAGCTTCTAAACCGTAGTTACAGTCTCTTCCATGCAAACGTGGTTTTAAGCGTTTCTAGAGCCTGAAAAGGCTGTAAATGACGTTTTGAAGTGTTTAACAGCTTCTTAAGGCTGGAAATGACATTTCATGTGTAAATAGGCCAAATGCAATAGAAAAGTGAAATCGACCACATATTATTCATCGCTAGGTGCCTAACCTAACCTCGCTAACTGCCTCGCACATATGGTAAATGGTAAATGGTAAATGGACTTGTACTTATATAGCGCCTTTCTAGTCATCTGACTACTCAAGGCGCTTCACAGTGTCTGTCACATTCACCCATTCACACAGACATTCACACTGATGGCAGTGGACATCTACATACCATCTAATCTGATCTAACCATTCACACCACATTTAAACACCCATGCGCAGCACGGGGAGCAATTCGGGGTTCAGTGTCTTGCCCAAGGACACTTCGACATGTGGACCAGGGGGAGATGGGGATCGAACCACCAATCTCTCGAACAGAGGACGACCCACTCTGCCACCAAACCACAGCCGCCCTTTATATATATTTATATATTACTGTGATATTTGTATTGGAAAGCTTCTAAACCGAAGTTACAGTGTCTTCCATGCGAACGTGGTTATAAGCGTTTCAGAGCCTGAAAAGGCTGTAAATGAGGTTTTGAAGCGTTAAACAGCTTCTCAAGGCTGGAATTGACATTTCATGTGTAAATAGGCCAAATGCAATAGAAAAGTGAAATCAACCACATATTATTCATCGCTAGGCTGCCTCGCACATATAATACTGTGAGATTTGTCTTGAAAAGCTTCTAAACCGAAGTTACAGTCCCTTCCATGCGAACATGGTTTTAAGCCTTTCAGAGCCTGGAAAGGCTGTAAATGAGGTTTTGAAGCGTTTAACCGCTTCTCAAGGCTGGAAATGACATTTCATGTGTTAATAGGCCAAATGCAATAGAAAAGTGAAATCAACCACATTTTATTCATCGCTAGGCTGCCTCGCACATATATTACTGTGAGATTTGTATTGGAAAGCTTCTAAATCGAAGTTACAGTCTCTTCCATAGGAACGTGGTTTTAAGCGTTTCAGAGCCTCTAAAGGCTGTAAATGAGGTTTTTAAGCATTTAACAGCTTCTAAAGGCTGGAAATGACATTTCATGTGTAAATAGGCCAAATGCAATAGAAAAGTAAAATCAACCACGTATTATTTTTCGTTAGGCTGCCTCGCATATATATTACTGTGAAATTTGTATTGGAAAGCTTATAATCCCAAGTTACAGTCTCTTCCTTGTGAACGTGGTTTTAAGCGTTTCAGAGCCTGAAAAGGCTGTAAATTACGTTTTGAAGCGTTTAACAGCTTCTCAAGGCTGGAAATGACATTTCATGTGTAAATAGGCCAAATGCAATAGAAAAGTGAAATCAACCACATATTATTCATCGCTAGGCTGCCTCGCACATATATTACTGTGAAATTTGTATTGGAAAGCTTCTAAACCCAAGTTACAGTCTCTTCCTTGCGAACGTGGTTTTAAGCGTTTCAGAGCCTGAAAAGGCTGTAAATGAGGTTTTGAAGCGTTTAACAGCTTCTCAAGGCTGGAAATGACATTTCATGTGTAAATAGGCCAAATGCAATAGAAAAGTGAAATCAACCCCATATTATTTATAGTTAGGCTGCCTCGCACATATATTACTGTGAAATTTGTATTGGAAAGCTTCTAAACCCAAGTTACAGTCTCTTCCTTGCGAACGTGGTTTTAAGCGTTTTAGAGCCTGAAAATGCTGTAAATGACGTTTTGAAGCATTTAACAGCTTCTCAAGGCTGGAAATGACATTTCATGTGTAAATAGGCCAAATGCAATAGAAAAGTGAAATCAACCACGTATTATTCATCGCTAGGCTGCCTCGCACATATATTGCTGTGAAATTTGTATTGGAAAGCTTCTAAACCCAAGTTACAGTCTCTTCCTTGCGAACGTGGTTTTAAGCGTTTCAGAGCCTGAAAAGGCTGTAAATGAGGTTTTGAAGCGTTTAACAGCTTCTCAAGGCTGGAAATGACATTTCATGTTTAATAGGCCAAATGCAATAGAAAAGTGAAATCAACCACATTTTATTCATCGCTAGGCTGCCTCGCACATATATTACTGTGAGATTTGTATTGGAAAGCTTCTAAATCGAAGTTACAGTCTCTTCCATAGGAACGTGGTTTTAAGCGTTTCAGAGCCTCTAAAGGCTGTAAATGAGGTTTTGAAGCGTTTAACAGCTTCTCAAGGCTGGAAATGACATTTCATGTGTAAATAGGCCAAATGCAATAGAAAAGTGAAATCAACCACATATTATTCATCGCTAGGCTGCTTCGCACATATATTACTCTGAGATTTGTATTGGAAAGCTTCTAAACTGAAGTTACAGTCTCTTCCATGCGAACTTGGTTTTAAGCGTTTCAGAGCCTGAAAAGGCTGTAAATGAGGTTTTGAAACGTTAAACAGCTTCTTAAGGCTGGAAATGACATTTCATGTGTAAATAGGCCAAATGCAATAGAAAAGTGAAATCAACCACATATTATTCATCGTTAGGGTGCCTCGCACATATATTACTGTGAAATTTGTATTGAAAAGCTTCTAAACCGAAGTTACAGTCCCTTCCATGCGAACATGGTTTTATGGGTTTCAGAGCCTGGAAAGGCTGTAAATGAGGTTTTGAAGCGTTTAACCGCTTCTCAAGGCTGGAAATGACATTTCATGTGTTAATAGGCCAAATGCAATAGAAAAGTGAAATCAACCACATTTTATTCATCGCTAGGCTGCCTCGCACATATATTACTGTGAGATTTGTATTGGAAAGCTTCTAAATCGAAGTTACAGTCTCTTCCATAGGAACGTGGTTTTAAGCGTTTCAGAGCCTCTAAAGGCTGTAAATGAGGTTTTTAAGCATTTAACAGCTTCTAAAGGCTGGAAATGACATTTCATGTGTAAATAGGCCAAATGCAATAGAAAAGTAAAATCAACCACGTATTATTTTTCGTTAGGCTGCCTCGCACATATATTACTCTGAGATTTGTATTGGAAAGCTTCTAAACTGAAGTTACAGTGTCTTCCATGTGAATGTGGTTATAAGCGTTTCATAGCCTGAAAAGGCTGTAGATGAGGTTTTTAAGCATTTAAAGGCTTCTAAAGGCTGGAAATGACATTTCATGTGTAAATAGGCCAAATGCAATAGAAAAGTAAAATCAACCACGTATTATTTTTCGTTAGGCTGCCTCGCACATATTTTACTCTGAGATTTGTATTGGAAAGCTTCTAAACTGAAGTTACAGTGTGTTCCATTTGAACTTGGTTTTAAGCGTTTCATAGCCTGAAAAGGCTGTAAATGAGGTTTTGAAGCGTTTAACAGCTTCTTAAGGCTGGAAATGACATTTATTGTGTAAATAGGCCAAATGCAATAGAAAAGTGAAATCAACCACTTATTATTCATCGTTAGGCTGCTTCGCACATATATTACTATGAAATTTGTATTGGAAAGCTTATAATCCCAAGTACAGTCTCTTCCTTGTGAACGTGGTTTTAAGCGTTTCAGAGCCTGAAAAGGCTGTAAATTACGTTTTGAAGCGTTTAACAGCTTCTCAAGGCTGGAAATGACATTTCATGTGTAAAAAGGCCAAATGCAATAGAAAAGTGAAATCAACCACATATTATTCATCGTTAGGCTGCTTCGCACATATATTACGGTTTGATTTGTTTTGGAAAGCTTCTAAACCGTAGTTACAGTCTCTTCCATGCAAACGTGGTTTTAAGCGTTTCTAGAGCCTGAAAAGGCTGTAAATGACGTTTTGAAGCGTTTAACAGCTTCTTAAGGCTGGAAATGACATTTCATGTGTAAATAGGCCAAATGCAATAGAAAAGTGAAATCGACCACATATTATTCATCGCTAGGTGCCTAACCTAACCTCGCTAACTGCCTCGCACATATGGTAAATGGTAAATGGTAAATGGACTTGTACTTATATAGCGCCTTTCTAGTCATCTGACTACTCAAGGCGCTTCACAGTGTCTGTCACATTCACCCATTCACACAGACATTCACACTGATGGCAGTGGACATCTACATACCATCTAATCTGATCTAACCATTCACACCACATTTAAACACCCATGCGCAGCACGGGGAGCAATTCGGGGTTCAGTGTCTTGCCCAAGGACACTTCGACATGTGGACCAGGGGGAGATGGGGATCGAACCACCAATCTCTCGAACAGAGGACGACCCACTCTGCCACCAAACCACAGCCGCCCTTTATATATATTTATATATTACTGTGATATTTGTATTGGAAAGCTTCTAAACCGAAGTTACAGTGTCTTCCATGCGAACGTGGTTATAAGCGTTTCAGAGCCTGAAAAGGCTGTAAATGAGGTTTTGAAGCGTTAAACAGCTTCTCAAGGCTGGAATTGACATTTCATGTGTAAATAGGCCAAATGCAATAGAAAAGTGAAATCAACCACATATTATTCATCGCTAGGCTGCCTCGCACATATAATACTGTGAGATTTGTCTTGAAAAGCTTCTAAACCGAAGTTACAGTCCCTTCCATGCGAACATGGTTTTAAGCCTTTCAGAGCCTGGAAAGGCTGTAAATGAGGTTTTGAAGCGTTTAACCGCTTCTCAAGGCTGGAAATGACATTTCATGTGTTAATAGGCCAAATGCAATAGAAAAGTGAAATCAACCACATTTTATTCATCGCTAGGCTGCCTCGCACATATATTACTGTGAGATTTGTATTGGAAAGCTTCTAAATCGAAGTTACAGTCTCTTCCATAGGAACGTGGTTTTAAGCGTTTCAGAGCCTCTAAAGGCTGTAAATGAGGTTTTTAAGCATTTAACAGCTTCTAAAGGCTGGAAATGACATTTCATGTGTAAATAGGCCAAATGCAATAGAAAAGTAAAATCAACCACGTATTATTTTTCGTTAGGCTGCCTCGCATATATATTACTGTGAAATTTGTATTGGAAAGCTTATAATCCCAAGTTACAGTCTCTTCCTTGTGAACGTGGTTGTCAGCGTTTCAGAGCCTGAAAAGGCTGTAAATTACGTTTTGAAGCGTTTAACAGCTTCTCAAGGCTGGAAATGACCTTTCATGTGTAAATAGGCCAAATGCAATAGAAAAGTGAAATCAACCACATATTATTCATCGCTAGGCTGCCTCGCATATATATTACTGTGTTATTTGTATTGGAAAGCTTCTAAACCGAAGTCAGAGTCTCTTCCATGCGAACGTGGTTATAAGCGTTTCAGAACCTGAAAAGGCTGTAAATGAGGTTTTGAAGTGTTAAACAGCTTCTCAAGGCTGGAATTGACATTTCATGTGTAAATAGGCCAAATGCAATAGAAAAGTAAAATCAACCACATATTATTCATCGTTAGGGTGCCTCGCACATATATTACTGTGAAATTTGTATTGGAAAACTTCTAAACCGAATATACAGTCTCTTCCATGCAAACATAGTTTTAAGCATTTCAGAGCCTGGAAAGGCTGTAAATGAGGTTTTGAAGTGTTTAACCGCTTCTCATGGCTGGAAATGATATTTCATGTGTTAATAGGCCAAATGCAATAGAAAAGTGAAATCAACCACATATTATTCATCGCTAGGCTGCCTCGCACATATATTACTGTGAGATTTGTATTGGAAAGCTTCAAAACCGAAGTTACAGTCTCCTCCATGCGAACGTGGTTTTAAGCGTTTCAGAGCCTAAAAAGGCTGTAAATGAGGTTTTGAAGCGTTTAACAGCTTCTCAAGGCTGGAAATGACATTTCATGTGTAAATAGGCCAAATGCAATAGAAAAGTGAAATCAACCACATATTATTTATCGTTAGGCTGCCTAGCACATATATTACTGTGAGATTTGTATTGGAAAGCTTCAAAACCGAAGTTACAGTCTCTTCAATGCAAACGTGGTTTTAAGCGTTTCAGAGCCTAAAAAGGCTGTAAATGAGGTTTTGAAGCGTTTAACAGCTTCTCAAGGCTGGAAATTACATTTCATGTGTAAATAGGCCAAATGCAATAGAAAAGTGAAATCAACCACATATTATTTATCGTTAGGCTGCCTCGCACATATATTACTTTGAGATTCGTATTGGAAAGCTTCTAAACCCAAGTTACAGTCTCTTCCTTGCGAACGTGGTTTTAAGCGTTTCAGAGCCTAAAAAGGCTGTAAATGAGGTTTTGAAGCGTTTAACAGCTTCTCAAGGCTGGAAATGACATTTCATGTGTAAATAGGCCAAATGCAATAGAAAAGTGAAATCAACCACATATTATTCATCGCTAGGCTGCCTCGCACATATATTACTCTGAGATTTGTATTGGAAAGCTTCTAAACTGAAGTTACAGTCTCTTCCATGCGAACTTGGTTTTAAGCGTTTCAGAGCCTGAAAAGGCTGTAAATGAGGTTTTGAAGCGTTTAACAGCTTCTTAAGGCTGGAAATGACATTTCATGTGTAAATAGGCCAAATGCAATAGAAAAGTGAAATCAACCACGTATTATTCATCGTTAGGGTGCCTCGCACATATATTACTGTGAAATTTGTATTGGAAAGCTTCTAAACCGAATATACAGTCTCTTCCATGCAAACATAGTTTTAAGCGTTTCAGAGCCTGGAAAGGCTGTAAATGAGGTTTTGAAGTGTTTAACCGCTTCTCAAGGCTGGAAATGATATTTCATGTGTTAATAGGCCAAATGCAATAGAAAAGTGAAATCAACCACATATTATTCATCGCTAGGCTGCCTCGCATATATATTACTGTGTTATTTGTATTGGAAAGCTTCTAAACCGAAGTCAGAGTCTCTTCCATGCGAACATGGTTTAAAACGTTTCAGAGCCTGAAAAGGCTGTAAATGACGTTTTGAAGCGTTTAACAGCTTCTAAAGGCTGGAAATGACATTTCATGTGTAAATAGGCCAAATGCAATAGAAAAGTGAAATCAACCAAATATTATTCATCGCTAGGCTGCCTCGCACATATATTACTGTGAGATTTGTATTGGAAAGCTTCAAAACCGAAGTTACAGTCTCTTCAATGCAAACGTGGTTTTAAGCGTTTCAGAGCCTAAAAAGGCTGTAAATGAGGTTTTGAAGCGTTTAACAGCTTCTCAAGGCTGGAAATTACATTTCATGTGTAAATAGGCCAAATGCAATAGAAAAGTGAAATCAACCACATATTATTTATCGTTAGGCTGCCTCGCACATATATTACTTTGAGATTCGTATTGGAAAGCTTCTAAACCCAAGTTACAGTCTCTTCCTTGCGAACGTGGTTTTAAGCGTTTCAGAGCCTAAAAAGGCTGTAAATGAGGTTTTGAAGCGTTTAACAGCTTCTCAAGGCTGGAAATGACATTTCATGTGTAAATAGGCCAAATGCAATAGAAAAGTGAAATCAACCACATATTATTCATCGCTAGGCTGCCTCGCACATATATTACTCTGAGATTTGTATTGGAAAGCTTCTAAACTGAAGTTACAGTCTCTTCCATGCGAACTTGGTTTTAAGCGTTTCAGAGCCTGAAAAGGCTGTAAATGAGGTTTTGAAGCGTTTAACAGCTTCTTAAGGCTGGAAATGACATTTCATGTGTAAATAGGCCAAATGCAATAGAAAAGTGAAATCAACCACGTATTATTCATCGTTAGGGTGCCTCGCACATATATTACTGTGAAATTTGTATTGGAAAGCTTCTAAACCGAATATACAGTCTCTTCCATGCAAACATAGTTTTAAGCGTTTCAGAGCCTGGAAAGGCTGTAAATGAGGTTTTGAAGTGTTTAACCGCTTCTCAAGGCTGGAAATGATATTTCATGTGTTAATAGGCCAAATGCAATAGAAAAGTGAAATCAACCACATATTATTCATCGCTAGGCTGCCTCGCATATATATTACTGTGTTATTTGTATTGGAAAGCTTCTAAACCGAAGTCAGAGTCTCTTCCATGCGAACATGGTTTAAAACGTTTCAGAGCCTGAAAAGGCTGTAAATGACGTTTTGAAGCGTTTAACAGCTTCTAAAGGCTGGAAATGACATTTCATGTGTAAATAGGCCAAATGCAATAGAAAAGTGAAATCAACCAAATATTATTCATCGCTAGGCTGCCTCGCACATATATTACTGTGAGATTTGTATTGGAAAGCTTCTTAACCGAAGTTACAGTCTCTTCCATGCGAACGTGGTTTTAAGTGTTTCAGAGCCTGGAAAGGCTGTAAATGAGATTTTGAAGCGTTTTACCGCTTCTCAAGGCTGGAAATTACATTTCATGTGTAAATAGGCAAAATGCAATAGAAAGGTGAAATCAACCACATATTATTCATCGCTAGGTTGCCTCGCACATATATTACTGTGAGATTTGTATTGGAAAGCTTCTAAACCGAAGTTACAGTCTCTTCCATGCGAAAGTGGTTTTAAGCGTTTCAGAGCCTGAAAAGGCTGTAAATGAGGTTTTGAAACGTTTAACAGCTTATCAAGGTTGGAAATGACATTTTGTGTGTAAATAGGCCAAATGCAATAGAAAAGTGAAATCAACCACATATTATTCATCTTTAGGCTGCCTCGCACATATATTACTGTGAAATTTGTATTGGAAAGCTTCTAAACCGAATATACAGTCTCTTCCATGCAAACATAGTTTTAAGCGTTTCAGAGCATGGAAAGGCTGTAAATGAGGTTTTGAAGTGTTTAACCGCTTCTCAAGGCTGGAAATGATATTTCATGTGTTAATAGGCCAAATGCAATAGAAAAGTGAAATCAACCACATATTATCCATCGTTAGGCTGCCTCCCATATATATTACTGTGATATTTGTATTGGAAAGCTTCTAAACCGAAGTCAGAGTCTCTTCCATGCGAAACAAGGTTTAAAACGTTTCAGAGCCTGAAAAGGCTGTAAATGACGTTTTGAAGCGTTTAACAGCTTCTTAAGGCTGGAAATGACATTTCATGTGTAAATAGGCCAAATGCAATAGAAAAGTGAAATCAACCAAATATTATTCATCGCTAGGCTGCCTCGCACATATATTACTGTGAGATTTGTATTGGAAAGCTTCTAAACTGAAGTTACAGTCTCTTCCATGCGAAAGTGGTTTTAAGCGTTTCAGAGCCTGGAAAGGCTGTAAATGAGGTTTTGAAGCGTTAAACAGCTTCTCAAGGCTGGAATTGACATTTCATGTGTAAATAGGCCAAATGCAATAGAAAAGTAAAATCAACCACTTATTATTTATCGTTAGGCTGCCTCGCACATATATTACTGTGATATTTGTATTGGAAAGCTTCTAAACCGAAGTTACAGTCTCTTCCATGCGAACGTGGTTTTAAGCGTTTCAGAGCCTGAAAAGGCTGTAAATGAGGTTTTGAAGCGTTTAACAGCTTCTCAAGGCTGGAAATGACCTTTCCTGTGTAAACAGGCAAAATGCAATAGAAAAGTGAAATCAACCACATATTATTCATCGTTAGGCTGCCTCGCACATATATTACTGTGAGATTTGTATTGGAATTCTTCTAAACCGAATATACAGTCTCTTCCATGCAAACGTAGTTTTAAGTATTTCAGAGCCTAAAAAGGCTGTAAATGAGGTTTTAAAGGGTTTAACCGCTTCTCAAGGCTGGAAATGACATTTCATGTGTAAATAGGCCAAATGCAATAGAAAAGTGAAATCAACCACATATTATTCATCGCTAGGCTGCCTCGCACATATATTACTCCGAGATTTGTATTGGAAAGCTTCTAAACTGAAGTTAGAGTCTCTTCCATGGGAACATGGTTTTAAGCGTTTCAGAGCCTGGAAAGGCTGTAAATGAGGTTTTGAAGTGTTTAACCGCTTCTCAAGGCTGGAAATGATATTCCATCCGTTAATAGGCCAAATGCAATAAAAAAAAGTTAAATCAACCACATATTATTCATCGCTAGGCTGCCTCGCACATATATTACTGTGAGATTCGTATTGGAAAGCTTCTAAACCCAAGTTACAGTCTCTTCCTTGCGAACGTGGTTTTAAGCGTTTCAGAGCCTAAAAAGGCTGTAAATGAGATTTTGAAGCGTTTAACAGCTTCTCAAGGCTGGAAATGACATTTCATGTGTAAATAGGCCAAATGCAATAGAAAAGTGAAATCAACCACATATTATTCATCGCTAGGCTGCCTCGCACATATATTACTCTGAGATTTGTATTGGAAAGCTTCTAAACTGAAGTTACAGTCTCTTCCATGCGAACTTGGTTTTAAGCGTTTCAGAGCCTGAAAAGGCTGTAAATGAGGTTTTGAAACGTTAAACAGCTTCTTAAGGCTGGAAATGACATTTCATGTGTAAATAGGCCAAATGCAATAGAAAAGTGAAATCAACCACATATTATTCATCGTTAGGGTGCCACGCACATATATTACTGTGAAATTTGTATTGGAAAGCTTCTAAACCGAATATACAGTCTCTTCCATGCAAACATAGTTTTAAGCGTTTCAGAGCCTGGAAAGGCTGTAAATGAGGTTTTGAAGTGTTTAACCGCTTCTCAAGGCTGGAAATGATATTTCATGTGTTAATAGGCCAAATGCAATAGAAAAGTGAAATCAACCACATATTATTCATTGCTAGGCTGCCTCGCATAAATATTACTGTGATATTTGTATTGGAAAGCTTCTAAACCGAAGTCAGAGTCTCTTCCATGCGAACATGGTTTAAAACGTTTCAGAGCCTGAAAAGGCTGTAAATGACGTTTTGAAGCGTTTAACAGCTTCTAAAGGCTGGAAATGACATTTCATGTGTAAATAGGCCAAATGCAATAGAAAAGTGAAATCAACCAAATATTATTCATCGCTAGGCTGCCTCGCACATATATTACTGTGAGATTTGTATTGGAAAGCTTCTTAACCGAAGTTACAGTCTCTTCCATGCGAACGTGGTTTTAAGTGTTTCAGAGCCTGGAAAGGCTGTAAATGAGATTTTGAAGCGTTTTACCGCTTCTCAAGGCTGGAAATTACATTTCATGTGTAAATAGGCAAAATGCAATAGAAAGGTGAAATCAACCACATATTATTCATCGCTAGGTTGCCTCGCACATATATTACTGTGAGATTTGTATTGGAAAGCTTCTAAACCGAAGTTACAGTCTCTTCCATGCGAAAGTGGTTTTAAGCGTTTCAGAGCCTGGAAAGGCTGTAAATGAGGATTTGAAACGTTTAACAGCTTCTCAAGGCTGGAAATGACATTTCATGTGTAAATAGGCCAAATGCAATAGAAAAGTGAAATCAACCACATATTATTCATCGCTAGGCTGCCTCGCACATATATTACTGTGAGATTTGTATTGGAAAGCTTCTAAACTGAAGTTACAGTCTCTTCCATGCGAACGTGGTTTTAAGCGTTTCAGAGCCTGAAAAGGCTGTAAATGAGGTTTTGAAGTGTTTAACCGCTTCTCAAGGCTGGAAATGATATTTCATGTGTTAATAGGCCAAATGCAATAGAAAAGTGAAATCAACCACATATTATTCATCGCTAGGCTGCCTCGCATAAATATTACTGTGATATTTGTATTGGAAAGCTTCTAAACCGAAGTCAGAGTCTCTTCCATGCGAACATGGTTTAAAACGTTTCAGAGCCTGAAAAGGCTGTAAATGACGTTTTGAAGCGTTTAACAGCTTCTAAAGGCTGGAAATGACATTTCATGTGTAAATAGGCCAAATGCAATAGAAAAGTGAAATCAACCAAATATTATTCATCGCTAGGCTGCCTCGCACATATATTACTGTGAGATTTGTATTGGAAAGCTTCTTAACCGAAGTTACAGTCTCTTCCATGCGAACGTGGTTTTAAGTGTTTCAGAGCCTGGAAAGGCTGTAAATGAGATTTTGAAGCGTTTTACCGCTTCTCAAGGCTGGAAATTACATTTCATGTGTAAATAGGCAAAATGCAATAGAAAGGTGAAATCAACCACATATTATTCATCGCTAGGTTGCCTCGCACATATATTACTGTGAGATTTGTATTGGAAAGCTTCTAAACCGAAGTTACAGTCTCTTCCATGCGAAAGTGGTTTTAAGCGTTTCAGAGCCTGGAAAGGCTGTAAATGAGGATTTGAAACGTTTAACAGCTTCTCAAGGCTGGAAATGACATTTCATGTGTAAATAGGCCAAATGCAATAGAAAAGTGAAATCAACCACATATTATTCATCGCTAGGCTGCCTCGCACATATATTACTGTGAGATTTGTATTGGAAAGCTTCTAAACTGAAGTTACAGTCTCTTCCATGCGAACGTGGTTTTAAGCGTTTCAGAGCCTGAAAAGGCTGTAAATGAGGTTTTGAAACGTTTAACAGCTTCTCAAGGTTGGAAATGACATTTTGTGTGTAAATAGGCCAAATGCAATAGAAAAGTGAAATCAACCACATATTATTCATCTTTAGGCTGCCTCGCACATATATTACTGTGAAATTTGTATTGGAAAGCTTCTAAACCGAATATACAGTCTCTTCCATGCAAACATAGTTTTAAGCGTTTCAGAGCATGGAAAGGCTGTAAATGAGGTTTTGAAGTGTTTAACCGCTTCTCAAGGCTGGAAATGATATTTCATGTGTTAATAGGCCAAATGCAATAGAAAAGTGAAATCAACCACATATTATTCATCGCTAGGCTGCCTCGCACACATATTACTGTGATATTTGTATTGGAAAGCTTCTAAATCGAAGTTAGAGTCTCTTCCATGCGAACATGGTTGTCAGCGTTTCAGAGCCTGAAAAGGCTGTAAATGAGGTTTTGAAACGTTTAACAGCTTCTCAAGGTGGAAATGACATTTCATGTGTAAATAGGCCAAATGCAATAGAAAAGTGAAATCAACCACATATTATTCATCGCTAGGCTGCCTCGCACATATAATACTGTGAGATTTGTCTTGAAAAGCTTCTAAACCGAAGTTACAGTCCCTTCCATGCGAACATGGTTTTAAGCCTTTCAGAGCCTGGAAAGGCTGTAAATGAGGTTTTGAAGCGTTTAACCGCTTCTCAAGGCTGGAAATGACATTTCATGTGTTAATAGGCCAAATGCAATAGAAAAGTGAAATCAACCACATATTATTCATCGCTAGGCTGCCTCGCACATATATTACTGTGAGATTTGTATTGGAAAGCTTCTAAATCGAAGTTACAGTCTCTTCCATAGGAACGTGGTTTTAAGCGTTTCAGAGCCTCTAAAGGCTGTAAATGAGGTTTTTAAGCATTTAACAGCTTCTCAAGGCTGGAAATGACATTTCATGTGTAAATAGGCCAAATGCAATAGAAAAGTGAAATCAACCACATATTATTCATCGCTAGGCTGCCTCGCACATATATTACTGTGAGATTTGTATTGGAAAGCTTCTAAACTGAAGTTACAGTCTCTTCCATGCGAACGTGGTTTTAAGCGTTTCAGAGCCTGAAAAGGCTGTAAATGAGGTTTTGAAACGTTTAACAGCTTCTCAAGGTTGGAAATGACATTTTGTGTGTAAATAGGCCAAATGCAATAGAAAAGTGAAATCAACCACATATTATTCATCTTTAGGGTGCCTCGCACATATATTACTGTGAAATTTGTATTGGAAAGCTTCTAAACCGAATATACAGTCTCTTCCATGCAAACATAGTTTTAAGCTTTTCAGAGCCTGGAAAGGCTGTAAATGAGGTTTTGAAGTGTTTAACCGCTTCTCAAGGCTGGAAATGATATTTCATGTGTTAATAGGCCAAATGCAATAGAAAAGTGAAATCAACCACATATTATTCATCGCTAGGCTGCCTCGCACATATATTACTGTGAGATTTGTATTGGAAAGCTTCTAAACCGAAGTTACGGTCTCTTCCATGCGAACGTGGTTTTAAGCGTTTCAGAGACTAAAAAGGCTGTAAATTAGGTTTTGAAGCGTTTAACAGCTTCTCAAGGCTGGAAATGACATTTCATGTGTGAATAGGCCAAATGCAATAGAAAAGTGAAATCAACCACATATTATTCATCTTTAGGGTGCCTCGCACATATATTACTGTGAAATTTGTATTGGAAAGCTTCTAAACCGAATATACAGTCTCTTCCATGCAAACATAGTTTTAAGCGTTTCAGAGCATGGAAAGGCTGTAAATGAGGTTTTGAAGTGTTTAACCGCTTCTCAAGGCTGGAAATGATATTTCATGTGTTAATAGGCCAAATGCAATAGAAAAGTGAAATCAACCACATATTATTCATCGCTAGGCTGCCTCGCACATATATTACAATGAGATTTGTATTGGAAAGCTTCTAAATCGAAGTTACAGTCTCTTCCATAGGAACGTGGTTTTAAGCGTTTCAGTGCCTCTAAAGGCTGTAAATGAGGTTTTTAAGCATTTAACAGCTTCTCAAGGCTGGAAATGACATTTCATGTGTAAATAGGCCAAATGCAATAGAAAAGTGAAATCAACCACATATTATTCATCGCTAGGCTGCCTCGCACATATATTACTGTGAGATTTGTATTGGAAAGCTTCTAAACTGAAGTTACAGTCTCTTCCATGCGAACGTGGTTTTAAGCGTTTCAGAGCCTGAAAAGGCTGTAAATGAGGTTTTGAAACGTTTAACAGCTTCTCAAGGTTGGAAATGACATTTTGTGTGTAAATAGGCCAAATGCAATAGAAAAGTGAAATCAACCACATATTATTCATCTTTAGGGTGCCTCGCACATATATTACTGTGAAATTTGTATTGGAAAGCTTCTAAACCGAATATACAGTCTCTTCCATGCAAACATAGTTTTAAGCTTTTCAGAGCCTGGAAAGGCTGTAAATGAGGTTTTGAAGTGTTTAACCGCTTCTCAAGGCTGGAAATGATATTTCATGTGTTAATAGGCCAAATGCAATAGAAAAGTGAAATCAACCACATATTATTCATCGCTAGGCTGCCTCGCACATATATTACTGTGAGATTTGTATTGGAAAGCTTCTAAACCGAAGTTACGGTCTCTTCCATGCGAACGTGGTTTTAAGCGTTTCAGAGACTAAAAAGGCTGTAAATTAGGTTTTGAAGCGTTTAACAGCTTCTCAAGGCTGGAAATGACATTTCATGTGTGAATAGGCCAAATGCAATAGAAAAGTGAAATCAACCACATATTATTCATCTTTAGGGTGCCTCGCACATATATTACTGTGAAATTTGTATTGGAAAGCTTCTAAACCGAATATACAGTCTCTTCCATGCAAACATAGTTTTAAGCGTTTCAGAGCATGGAAAGGCTGTAAATGAGGTTTTGAAGTGTTTAACCGCTTCTCAAGGCTGGAAATGATATTTCATGTGTTAATAGGCCAAATGCAATAGAAAAGTGAAATCAACCACATATTATTCATCGCTAGGCTGCCTCGCACATATATTACAATGAGATTTGTATTGGAAAGCTTCTAAATCGAAGTTACAGTCTCTTCCATAGGAACGTGGTTTTAAGCGTTTCAGTGCCTCTAAAGGCTGTAAATGAGGTTTTTAAGCATTTAACAGCTTCTCAAGGCTGGAAATGACATTTCATGTGTAAATAGGCCAAATGCAATAGAAAAGTGAAATCAACCACATATTATTCATCGCTAGGCTGCCTCGCACATATATTACTGTGAGATTTGTATTGGAAAGCTTCTAAACTGAAGTTACAGTCTTTTCCATGCGAACGTGGTTTTAAGCGTTTCAGAGCCTGAAAAGGCTGTAAATGAGGTTTTGAAACGTTTAACAGCTTCTCAAGGTTGGAAATGACATTTTGTGTGTAAATAGGCCAAATGCAATAGAAAAGTGAAATCAACCACATATTATTCATCTTTAGGGTGCCTCGCACATATATTACTGTGAAATTTGTAGTGGAAAGCTTCTAAACCGAATATACAGTCTCTTCGATGCAAACATAGTTTTAAGCTTTTCAGAGCCTGGAAAGGCTGTAAATGAGGTTTTGAAGTGTTTAACTGCTTCTCAAGGCTGGAAATGATATTTCATGTGTTAATAGGCCAAATGCAATAGAAAAGTGAAATCAACCACATATTATTCATCGCTAGGCTGCCTCGCACATATATTACTGTGAGATTTGTATTGGAAAGCTTCTAAACCGAATATACAGTCTCTTCCATGCAAACATAGTTTTAAGCGTTTCAGAGCATGGAAAGGCTGTAAATGAGGTTTTGAAGTGTTTAACCGCTTCTCAAGGCTGGAAATGATATTTCATGTGTTAATAGGCCAAATGCAATAGAAAAGTGAAATCAACCACATATTATCCATCGTTAGGCTGCCTCGCATATATATTACTGTGATATTTGTATTGGAAAGCTTCTAAACCGAAGTCAGAGTCTCTTCCATGCGAACATGGTTTAAAACGTTTCAGAGCCTGAAAAGGCTGTAAATGACGTTTTGAAGCATTTAACAGCTTCTTAAGGCTGGAAATGACATTTCATTTGTAAATAGGCCAAATGCAATAGAAAAGTGAAATCAACGAAATATTAATCATCGCTAGGCTGCCTCGCACATATATTACGGTTTGATTTGTTTTGGAAAGCTTCTAAACCGAAGTTACAGTCCCTTCCATGCGAACGTGGTTTTAAGCGTTTCAGAGCCTAAAAAGGCTGTAAATGAGGTTTTGAAGCGTTTAACAGTTTCTCAAGGCTGGAAATGACATTTCATGTGTAAATAGGCCAAATGCAATAGAAAAGTGAAATCAACCACATATTATTTATCGTTAGGCTGCCTCGCACATATATTACTGTGAGATTTGTATTGGAAAGCTTCAAAACCGAAGTTACAGTCTCCTACATGCGAACGTGGTTTTAAGCGTTTCAGAGCCTAAAAAGGCTGTAAATGAGGTTTTGAAGCGTTTAACAGCTTCTCAAGGCTGGAAATGACATTTCACGTGTAAATAGGCCAAATGCAATAGAAAAGTGAAATCAACCACATATTATTTATCGTTAGGCTGCCTCGCACATATATTACTGTGAAATTTGTATTGGAAAGCTTCTAAACCGAATATACAGTCTCTTCCATGCAAACATAGTTTTAAGCGTTTCAGAGCATGGAAAGGCTGTAAATGAGGTTTTGAAGTGTTTAACCGCTTCTCAAGGCTGGAAATGATATTTCATGTGTTAATAGGCCAAATGCAATAGAAATGTGAAATCAACCACATATTATTCATCGCTAGGCTGCCTCGCACATATATTACTGTGAGATTTGTATTGGAAAGCTTCTAAACCGAAGTTACGGTCTCTTCCATGCGAACGTGGTTTTAAGCGTTTCAGAGACTAAAAAGGCTGTAAATTAGGTTTTGAAGCGTTTAACAGCTTCTCAAGGCTGGAAATGACATTTCATGTGTAAATAGGCCAAATGCAATAGAAAAGTGAAATCAACCACATATTATTCATCTTTAGGGTGCCTCGCACATATATTACTGTGAAATTTGTATTGGAAAGCTTCTAAACCGAATATACAGTCTCTTCCATGCAAACATAGTTTTAAGCGTTTCAGAGCATGGAAAGGCTGTAAATGAGGTTTTGAAGTGTTTAACCGCTTCTCAAGGCTGGAAATGATATTTCATGTGATAATAGGCCAAATGCAATAGAAAAGTGAAATCAACCACATATTATTCATCGCTAGGCTGCCTCGCACATATATTACTGTGAGATTTGTATTGGAAAGCTTCTAAACCGAAGTTACGGTCTCTTCCATGCGAACGTGGTTTTAAGAGTTTCAGAGCATGGAAAGGCTGTAAATGATGTTTTGAAGTGTTTAACCGCTTCTCAAGGCTGGAAATTATATTTTATGTGTTAATAGGCCAAATGCAATAGAAAAGTGAAATCAACCACATATTATCCATCGTTAGGCTGCCTCGCATATATATTACTGTGATATTTGTATTGGAAAGCTTCTAAACCGAAGTCAGAGTCTCTTCCATGCGAACATGGTTTAAAACGTTTCAGAGCCTGAAAAGGCTGTAAATGACGTTTTGAAGCGTTTAACCGCTTCTCAAGGCTGGAAATGATATTTTATGTGTTAATAGGCCAAATGCAATAGAAAAGTGAAATCAACCACATATTATTCATCGCTAGGCTGCCTCGCACATATATTACTGTGAGATTTGTATTGGAAAGCTTCTAAACCGAAGTTACGGTCTCTTCCATGCGAACGTGGTTTTAAGCGTTTCAGAGCCTGAAAAGGCTGTAAATGACGTTTTGAAGCGTTTAACCGCTTCTCAAGGCTGGAAATGATATTTTATGTGTTAATAGGCCAAATGCAATAGAAAAGTGAAATCAACCACATATTATTCATCGCTAGGCTGCCTCGCACACATATTACTGTGAGATTTGTTTTGGAAAGCTTCTAAACCGAAGTTATGGTCACTTCCATGCGAACGTGGTTTTAAGCGTTTCAGAGACTAAAAAGGCTGTAAATTAGGTTTTGAAGCGTTTAACAGCTTCTCAAGGCTGGAAATGACATTTCATGTGTAAATAGGCCAAATGCAATAGAAAAGTGAAATCAACCACATATTATTCATCTTTAGGGTGCCTCGCACATATATTACTGTGAAATTTGTATTGGAAAGCTTCTAAACCGAATATACAGTCTCTTCCATGCAAACATAGTTTTAAGCGTTTCAGAGCCTGGAAAGGCTGTAAATGAGGTTTTGAAGTGTTTAACCGCTTCTCAAGGCTGGAAATGATATTTCATGTGTTAATAAGCCAAATGCAATAGAAAAGTGAAATCAACCACATATTATTCCTCGCTAGGCTGCCTCGCACATATATTACGGTTTGATTTGTTTTGGAAAGCTTCTAAACCGAAGTTACAGTCTCTTCCATGCGAACGTGGTTTTAAGCGTTTCAGAGACTAAAAAGGCTGTAAATTAGGTTTTGAAGCGTTTAACAGCTTCTCAAGGCTGGAAATGACATTTCATGTGTAAATAGGCCAAATGCAATAGAAAAGTGAAATCAACCACATATTATTCATCGCTAGGCTGCCTCGCACATATATTACTGTGAGATTTGTATTGGAAAGCTTCTAAACCGAAGTTACGGTCTCTTCCATGCGAACGTGGTTTTAAGCATTTCAGAGACTAAAAAGGCTGTAAATTAGGTTTTGAAGCGTTTAACAGCTTCTCAAGGCTGGAAATGACATTTCATGTGTAAATAGGCCAAATGCAATAGAAAAGTGAAATCAACCAGATATTATTTATCGTTAGGCTGCCTCGCACATATATTACTCTGAGATTTGTATTGGAAAGCTTCTAAACCGAAGTTACAGTGTCTTCCATGCGAACATGGTTTTAAGCGTTTCAGAGCCTGGAAACGCGGTGAATTAGGTTTTGAAGTGTTTAACCGCTTCTCAAGGCTGGAAATGATATTTCATGTGTTAATAGGCCAAATGCAATAGAAAAGTGAAATCAACCACATATTATTCCTCGCTAGGCTGCCTCGCACATATATTACGGTTTGATTTGTTTTGGAAAGCTTCTAAACCGAAGTTACAGTCCCTTCCATGCAAACGTGGTTTTAAGCGTTTCTAGAGCCTGAAAAGGCTGTAAATGACGTTTAAAAGCGTTTAACAGCTTCTTAAGGCTGGAAATGACATTTCATGTGTAAATAGGCCAAATGCAATAGAAAAGTGAAATCAACCACATAATATTCATCGCTAGGCTGCCTCGCACATATATTACTGTGAGATTTGTATTGCAAAGCTTCTAAACCGAAGTTACAGTCTCTTCCTTGTGAACGTGGTTTTAAGCGTTTCAGAGCCTGAAAAGGCTGTAAATGACGTTTTGAAGCGTTTAACAGCTTCTTAAGGCTGGAAATGACATATCATGTGTAAATAGGCCAAATGCAATAGAAAAGTGAAATCAACCACATATTATTCATCGCAAGGCTGCCTCGCACATATATTACTGTGAGATTTGTATTGGAAAGCTTCTAAACCGAAGTTACAGTCTCTTCCATGCGAACGTGGTTTTAAGCGTTTCAGAGCCTGAAAAGGCTGTAAATGAGGTTTTGAAAGGTTTAACAGCTTCTCAAGGCTGGAAATGACATTTCATGTGTAAATAGGCCAATTGCAATAGAAAAGTAAAATCAACCACATATTATTCATCGTTAGGGTGCCTCGCACATATATTACTGTGAGATTTGTATTGGAAAGCTTCTAAACCGAAGTTACAGTCTCTTCCATGCGAACGTGGTTTTAAGCGTTTCAGAGCCTGGAAAGGCTGTAAATTAGGTTTTGAAGCGTTTAACAGCTTCTCAAGGCTGGAAATGACATTTCATGTATAAATAGGCCAAATGCAATAGAAAAGTGAAATCAACCACATATTATTTATCGCTAGGCTGCCTCGCACATATATTACTCTGAGATTTGTATTGGAAAGCTTCTGAACCGAAGTTAGAGTCTCTTCCATGCGAACATGGTTTTAAGCGTTTCAGAGCCTGGAAACGCTGTAAATTAGGTTTTGAAGTGTTTAACCGCTTCTCAAGGCTGGAAATTATATTTCATGTGTTAATAGGCCAAATGCAATAGAAAAGTGAAATCAACCACATATTATTCCTCGCTAGGCTGCCTCGCACATATATTACGGTTTGATTTGTTTTGGAAAGCTTCTAAACCGAAGTTACAGTCCCTTCCATGCAAACGTGGTTTTAAGCGTTTCTAGAGCCTGAAAAGGCTGTAAATGACGTTTTGAAGCGTTTAACAGCTTCTTAAGGCTGGAAATTACATTTCATGTGTAAATAGGCCAAATGCAATAGAAAAGTGAAATCGACCACGTATTATTTATCGTTAGGCTGCCCCGCACATATATTACTGTGATATTTGTATTGGAAAGCTTCTAAACCGAAGTTACAGTCTCTTCCATGCGAACGTGGTTTTAAGCGTTTCAGAGCCTAAAAAGGCTGTAAATTAGGTTTTGAAGCGTTTAACAGCTTCTCAAGGCTGGAAATGACATTTCATGTGTAAATAGGCCAAATGCAATAGAAAAGTGAAATCAACCACATATTATTTATCGTTAGGCTGCCTCGCACATATATTACTGTGAGATTTGTATTGGAAAGCTTCTAAACCGAAGTTACGGTCTCTTCCATGCGAACGTGGTTTTAAGCGTTTCAGAGCATGGAAAGGCTGTAAATGAGGTTTTGAAGTGTTTAACCGCTTCTCAAGGCTGGAAATGATATTTTATGTGTTAATAGGCCAAATGCAATAGAAAAGTGAAATCAACCACATATTATCCATCGTTAGGCTGCCTCGCATATATATTACTGTGATATTTGTATTGGAAAGCTTCTAAACCGAAGTCAGAGTCTCTTCCATGCGAACATGGTTTAAAACGTTTCAGAGCCTGAAAAGGCTGTAAATGACGTTTTGAAGCGTTTAACCGCTTCTCAAGGCTGGAAATGATATTTTATGTGTTAATAGGCCAAATGCAATAGAAAAGTGAAATCAACCACATATTATTCATCGCTAGGCTGCCTCGCACACATATTACTGTGAGATTTGTTTTGGAAAGCTTCTAAACCGAAGTTACGGTCTCTTCCATGCGAACGTGGTTTTAAGCGTTTCAGAGACTAAAAAGGCTGTAAATTAGGTTTTGAAGCGTTTAACAGCTTCTCAAGGCTGGAAATGACATTTCATGTGTAAATAGGCCAAATGCAATAGAAAAGTGAAATCAACCACATATTATTCATCTTTAGGGTGCCTCGCACATATATTACTGTGAAATTTGTATTGGAAAGCTTCTAAACCGAATATACAGTCTCTTCCATGCAAACATAGTTTTAAGCGTTTCAGAGCATGGAAAGGCTGTAAATTAGGTTTTGAAGTGTTTAACCGCTTCTCAAGGCTGGAAATGATATTTCATGTGTTAATAGGCCAAATGCAATAGAAAAGTGAAATCAACCACATATTATTCATCGCTAGGCTGCCTCGCACATATATTACTGTGAGATTTGTATTGGAAAGCTTCTAAACCGAAGTAACAGTCTCTTCCATGCGAACGTGGTTTAAATCGTTTCAGAGCCTAAAAAGCCATTAAATGAGATTTTGAAGCATTTAACAGCTTCTCAAGGCTGGAAATGACATTTCATGTGTAAATAGGCCAAATGCAATAGAAAAGTGAAATCAACCAGATATTATTTATCGTTAGGCTGCCTCGCACATATATTACTCTGAGATTTGTATTGGAAAGCTTCTAAACCGAAGTTACAGTGTCTTCCATGCGAACATGGTTTTAAGCGTTTCAGAGCCTGGAAACGCTGTAAATTAGGTTTTGAAGTGTTTAACCGCTTCTCAAGGCTGGAAATGATATTTCATGTGTTAATAGGCCAAATGCAATAGAAAAGTGAAATCAACCACATATTATTCCTCGCTAGGCTGCCTCGCACATATATTACGGTTTGATTTGTTTTGGAAAGCTTCTAAACCGAAGTTACAGTCCCTTCCATGCGAACGTGGTTTTAAGCGTTTCAGAGCCTAAAAAGGCTGTAAATGAGGTTTTGAAGCGTTTAACAGCTTCTCAAGGCTGGAAATGACATTTCATGTGTAAATAGGCCAAATGCAATAGAAAAGTGAAATCAACCACATATTATTTATCGTTAGGCTGCCTCGCACATATATTACTGTGAGATTTGTATTGGAAAGCTTCAAAACCGAAGTTACAGTCTCTTCCATGCGAACGTGGTTTTAAGCGTTTCAGAGCCTAAAAAGGCTATAAATGAGGTTTTGAAGCGTTTAACAGCTTCTCAAGGCTGGAAATGACATTTCATGTGTAAATAGGCCAAATGCAATAGAAAAGTGAAATCAACCACATATTATTCATCGCTAGGCTGCCTCGCACATATATTACTGTGAGATTTGTATTGGAAAGCTTCTAAACCAAAGTTACGGTCTCTTCCATGCGAACGTGGTTTTAAGCGTTTCAGAGACTAAAAAGGCTGTAAATTAGGTTTTGAAGCGTTTAACAGCTTCTCAAGGCTGGAAATGACATTTCATGTGTAAATAGGCCAAATGCAATAGAAAAGTGAAATCAACCAGATATTATTTATCGTTAGGCTGCCTCGCACATATATTACTCTGAGATTTGTATTGGAAAGCTTCTAAACCGAAGTTACAGTGTCTTCCATGCGAACATGGTTTTAAGCGTTTCAGAGCCTGGAAACGCGGTGAATTAGGTTTTGAAGTGTTTAACCGCTTCTCAAGGCTTGAAATGATATTTCATGGGGTAATAGGCCAAATGCAATAGAAAAGTGAAATCAACCACATATTATTCCTCACTAGGCTGCCTCGCACATATATTACGGTTTGATTCGTTTTGGAAAGCTTCTAAACCGAAGTTACAGTCCCTTCCATGCAAACGTGGTTTTAAGCGTTTCTAGAGCCTGAAAAGGCTGTAAATGACGTTTAAAAGCGTTTAACAGCTTCTTAAGGCTGGAAATGACATTTCATGTGTAAATAGGCCAAATGCAATAGAAAAGTGAAATCAACCACATAATATTCATCGCTAGGCTGCCTCGCACATATATTACTGTGAGATTTGTATTGGAAAGCTTCTAAACCGAAGTTACAGTCTCTTCCTTGTGAACGTGGTTTTAAGCGTTTCAGAGCCTGAAAAGGCTGTAAATGACGTTTTGAAGCGTTTAACAGCTTCTTAAGGCTGGAAATGACATATCATGTGTAAATAGGCCAAATGAAATAGAAAAGTGAAATCAACCACATATTATTCATCGCAAGGCTGCCTCGCACATATATTACTGTGAGATTTGTATTGGAAAGCTTCTAAACCGAAGTTACAGTCTCTTCCATGCGAACGTGGTTTTAAGCGTTTCAGAGCCTGAAAAGGCTGTAAATGAGGTTTTGAAAGGTTTAACAGCTTCTCAAGGCTGGAAATGACATTTCATGTGTAAATAGGCCAATTGCAATAGAAAAGTAAAATCAACCACATATTATTCATCGTTAGGGTGCCTCGCACATATATTACTGTGAGATTTGTATTGGAAAGCTTCTAAACCGAAGTTACAGTCTCTTCCATGCGAACGTGGTTTTAAGCGTTTCAGAGCCTGGAAAGGCTGTAAATTAGGTTTTGAAGCGTTTAACAGCTTCTCAAGGCTGGAAATGATATTTCATGTATAAATAGGCCAAATGCAATAGAAAAGTGAAATCAACCACATATTATTTATCGCTAGGCTGCCTCGCACATATATTACGGTTTGATTTGTTTTGGAAAGCTTCTAAACCGAAGTTACAGTCCCTTCCATGCAAACGTGGTTTTAAGCGTTTCTAGAGCCTGAAAAGGCTGTAAATGACGTTTTGAAGCGTTTAACAGCTTCTTAAGGCTGGAAATTACATTTCATGTGTAAATAGGCCAAATGCAATAGAAAAGTGAAATCGACCACGTATTATTTATCGTTAGGCTGCCCCGCACATATATTACTGTGAGATTTGTATTGGAAAGCTTCTAAACCGAAGTTACAGTCTCTTCCATGCGAACGTGGTTTTAAGCGTTTCAGAGCCTAAAAAGGCTGTAAATTAGGTTTTGAAGCGTTTAACAGCTTCTCAATGCTGGAAATGACATTTCATGTGTAAATAGGCCAAATGCAATAGAAAAGTGAAATCAACCACATATTATTTATCGTTAGGCTGCCTCGCACATATATTACTCTGAGATTTGTATTGGAAAGCTTCTAAACCGAAGTTACAGTGTCTTCCATGCGAACATGGTTTTAAGCGTTTCAGAGCCTGGAAACGCTGTAAATTAGGTTTTGAAGTGTTTAACCGCTTCTCAAGGCTGGAAATGATATTTCATGTGTTAATAGGCCAAATGCAATAGAAAAGTGAAATCAACCACATATTATTCCTCGCTAGGCTGCCTCGCATATATATTACGGTTTGATTTGTTTTGGAAAGCTTCTAAACCGAAGTTACAGTCCCTTCCATGCGAACGTGGTTTTAAGCGTTTCAGAGCCTAAAAAGGCTGTAAATGAGGTTTTGAAGCGTTTAACAGCTTCTCAAGGCTGGAAATGACATTTCATGTGTAAATAGGCCAAATGCAATAGAAAAGTGAAATCAACCACATATTATTTATCGTTAGGCTGCCTCGCACATATATTACTGTGAGATTTGTATTGGAAAGCTTCAAAACCGAAGTTACAGTCTCTTCCATGCGAACGTGGTTTTAAGCGTTTCAGAGCCTAAAAAGGCTATAAATGAGGTTTTGAAGCGTTTAACAGCTTCTCAAGGCTGGAAATGACATTTCATGTGTAAATAGGCCAAATGCAATAGAAAAGTGAAATCAACCACATATTATTCATCGCTAGGCTGCCTCGCACATATATTACTGTGAGATTTGTATTGGAAAGCTTCTAAACCGAAGTTACGGTCTCTTCCATGCGAACGTGGTTTTAAGCGTTTCAGAGACTAAAAAGGCTGTAAATTAGGTTTTGAAGCGTTTAACAGCTTCTCAAGCCTGGAAATGACATTTCATGTGTAAATAGGCCAAATGCAATAGAAAAGTGAAATCAACCAGATATTATTTATCGTTAGGCTGCCTCGCACATATATTACTCTGAGATTTGTATTGGAAAGCTTCTAAACCGAAGTTACAGTGTCTTCCATGCGAACATGGTTTTAAGCGTTTCAGAGCCTGGAAACGCGGTGAATTAGGTTTTGAAGTGTTTAACCGCTTCTCAAGGCTGGAAATGATATTTCATGGGGTAATAGGCCAAATGCAATAGAAAAGTGAAATCAACCACATATTATTCCTCGCTAGGCTGCCTCGCACATATATTACGGTTTGATTCGTTTTGGAAAGCTTCTAAACCGAAGTTACAGTCCCTTCCATGCAAACGTGGTTTTAAGCGTTTCTAGAGCCTGAAAAGGCTGTAAATGACGTTTAAAAGCGTTTAACAGCTTCTTAAGGCTGGAAATGACATTTCATGTGTAAATAGGCCAAATGAAATAGAAAAGTGAAATCAACCACATATTATTCATCGCAAGGCTGCCTCGCACATATATTACTGTGAGATTTGTATTGGAAAGCTTCTAAACCGAAGTTACAGTCTCTTCCATGCAAACGTGGTTTTAAGCGTTTCAGAGCCTAAAAAGGCTGTAAATGAGGTTTTGAAGCGTTTAACAGCTTCTCAAGGCTGGAAATGACATTTCATGTGTAAATAGGCGAAGTGCAATAGAAAAGTGAAATCAACCACATATTATTCATCGCTAGGCTGCCTCGCACATATATTACTGTGAGATTTGTATTGGAAAGCTTCTAAACCGAAGTTACAGTCTCTTCCATGCGAACGTGGTTTTAAGCGTTTCAGAGCCTGAAAAGGCTGTAAATGAGGTTTTGAAAGGTTTAACAGCTTCTCAAGGCTGGAAATGACATTTCATGTGTAAATAGGCCAATTGCAATAGAAAAGTAAAATCAACCACATATTATTCATCGTTAGGGTGCCTCGCACATATATTACTGTGAGATTTGTATTGGAAAGCTTCTAAACCGAAGTTACAGTCTCTTCCATGCGAACGTGGTTTTAAGCGTTTCAGAGCCTGGAAAGGCTGTAAATTAGGTTTTGAAGCGTTTAACAGCTTCTCAAGGCTGGAAATGACATTTCATGTATAAATAGGCCAAATGCAATAGAAAAGTGAAATCAACCACATATTATTTATCGCTAGGCTGCCTCGCACATATATTACTCTGAGATTTGTATTGGAAAGCTTCTGAACCGAAGTTAGAGTCTCTTCCATGTGAACATGGTTTCAAGCGTTTCAGAGCCTGGAAACGCTGTAAATTAGGTTTTGAAGTGTTTAACCGCTTCTCAAGGCTGGAAATGATATTTCATGTGTTAATAGGCCAAATGCAATAGAAAAGTGAAACCAACCACATATTATTCCTCGCTAGGCTGCCTCGCACATATATTACGGTTTGATTTGTTTTGGAAAGCTTCTAAACCGAAGTTACAGTCCCTTCCATGCAAACGTGGTTTTAAGCGTTTCTAGAGCCTGAAAAGGCTGTAAATGACGTTTTGAAGCGTTTAACAGCTTCTTAAGGCTGGAAATTACATTTCATGTGTAAATAGGCCAAATGCAATAGAAAAGTGAAATCGACCACGTATTATTTATCGTTAGGCTGCCCCGCACATATATTACTGTGAGATTTGTATTGGAAAGCTTCTAAACCGAAGTTACAGTCTCTTCCATGCGAACGTGGTTTTAAGCGTTTCAGAGCCTAAAAAGGCTGTAAATTAGGTTTTGAAGCGTTTAACAGCTTCTCAAGGCTGGAAATGACATTTCATGTGTAAATAGGCCAAATGCAATAGAAAAGTGAAATCAACCACATATTATTTATCGTTAGGCTGCCTCGCACATATATTACTCTGAGATTTGTATTGGAAAGCTTCTAAATCGAAGTTACAGTCTCTTCCATAGGAACGTGGTTTTAAGCGTTTCAGAGCCTCTAAAGGCTGTAAATGAGGTAGTTAAGCATTTAACAGCTTCTAAAGGCACAAAATGACATTTCATGTGTAAATAGGCCAAATGCAATAGAAAAGTAAAATCAACCACGCATTATTTTTCGTTAGGCTGCCTCGCACATATATTACTCTGAGATTTGTATTGGAAAGCTTCTAAACTGAAGTTACAGTGTCTTCCATGCGAATGTGGTTTTAAGCGTTTCAGAGCCTAAAAAGGCTGTAAATTAGGTTTTGAAGCGTTTAACAGCTTCTCAAGGCTGGAAATGACATTTCTTGTGTAAATAGGCCAAATGCAATAGAAAAGTGAAATCAACCACATATTATTTATCGTTAGGCTGCCTCGCACATATATTACTCTGAGATTTGTATTGGAAAGCTTCTAAATCGAAGTTACAGTCTCTTCCATAGGAACGTGGTTTTAAGCGTTTCAGAGCCTCTAAAGGCTGTAAATGAGGTTTTGAAGCGTTTAACAGCTTCTCAAGGCTGGAATTGACATTTCATGTGTAAATAGGCCAAATGCAATAGAAAAGTAAAATCAACCACTTATTATTTTTCGTTAGGCTGCCTCGCACATATATTACTGTGAGATTTGTATTGGAAAGCTTCTAAACCGAAGTTACGGTCTCTTCCATGCGAACGTGGTTTTAAGCGTTTCAGAGCATGGAAAGGCTGTAAATGAGGTTTTGAAGTGTTTAACCGCTTCTCAAGGCTGGAAATGATATTTTATGTGTTAATAGGCCAAATGCAATAGAAAAGTGAAATCAACCACATATTATTCATCGCTAGGCTGCCTCGCACATATATTACTGTGAGATTTGTATTGGAAAGCTTCTAAACCGAAGTAACAGTCTCTTCCATGCGAACGTGGTTTAAATCGTTTCAGAGCCTAAAAAGCCTGTAAATGAGATTTTGAAGCATTTAACAGCTTCTCAAGGCTGGAAATGACATTTCATGTGTAAATAGGCCAAATGCAATAGAAAAGTGAAATCAACCAGATATTATTTATCGTTAGGCTGCCTCGCACATATATTACTCTGAGATTTGTATTGGAAAGCTTCTAAACCGAAGTTACAGTGTCTTCCATGCGAACATGGTTTTAAGCGTTTCAGAGCCTGGAAACGCTGTAAATTAGGTTTTGAAGTGTTTAACCGCTTCTCAAGGCTGGAAATGATATTTCATGTGTTAATAGGCCAAATGCAATAGAAAAGTGAAATCAACCACATATTATTCCTCGCTAGGCTGCCTCGCACATATATTACGGTTTGATTTGTTTTGGAAAGCTTCTAAACCGAAGTTACAGTCCCTTCCATGCGAACGTGGTTTTAAGCGTTTCAGAGCCTAAAAAGGCTGTAAATGAGGTTTTGAAGCGTTTAACAGCTTCTCAAGGCTGGAAATGACATTTCATGTGTAAATAGGCCAAATGCAATAGAAAAGTGAAATCAACCACATATTATTTATCGTTAGGCTGCCTCGCACATATATTACTGTGAGATTTGTATTGGAAAGCTTCAAAACCGAAGTTACAGTCTCTTCCATGCGAACGTGGTTTTAAGCGTTTCAGAGCCTAAAAAGGCTATAAATTAGGTTTTGAAGCGTTTAACAGCTTCTCAAGGCTGGAAATGACATTTCATGTGTAAATAGGCCAAATGCAATAGAAAAGTGAAATCAACCACATATTATTCATCGCAAGGCTGCCTCGCACATATATTACTGTGAGATTTGTATTTGAAAGCTTCTAAACCGAAGTTACAGTCTCTTCCATGCAAACGTGGTTTTAAGCGTTTCAGAGCCTAAAAAGGCTGTAAATGAGGTTTTGAAGCGTTTAACAGCTTCTCAAGGCTGGAAATGACATTTCATGTGTAAATAGGCGAAGTGCAATAGAAAAGTGAAATCAACCACATATTATTCATCGCTAGGCTGCCTCGCACATATATTACTGTGAGATTTGTATTGGAAAGCTTCTAAACCGAAGTTACAGTCTCTTCCATGCGAACGTGGTTTTAAGCGTTTCAGAGCCTGAAAAGGCTGTAAATGAGGTTTTGAAAGGTTTAACAGCTTCTCAAGGCTGGAAATGACATTTCATGTGTAAATAGGCCAATTGCAATAGAAAAGTAAAATCAACCACATATTATTCATCGTTAGGGTGCCTCGCACATATATTACTGTGAGATTTGTATTGGAAAGCTTCTAAACCGAAGTTACAGTCTCTTCCATGCGAACGTGGTTTTAAGCGTTTCAGAGCCTGGAAAGGCTGTAAATTAGGTTTTGAAGCGTTTAACAGCTTCTCAAGGCTGGAAATGACATTTCATGTATAAATAGGCCAAATGCAATAGAAAAGTGAAATCAACCACATATTATTTATCGCTAGGCTGCCTCGCACATATATTACTCTGAGATTTGTATTGGAAAGCTTCTGAACCGAAGTTAGAGTCTCTTCCATGCGAACATGGTTTTAAGCGTTTCAGAGCCTGGAAACGCTGTAAATTAGGTTTTGAAGTGTTTAACCGCTTCTCAAGGCTGGAAATGATATTTCATGTGTTATTAGGCCAAATGCAATAGAAAAGTGAAATCAACCACATATTATTCCTCGCTAGGCTGCCTCGCACATATATTACGGTTTGATTTGTTTTGGAAAGCTTCTAAACCGAAGTTACAGTCTCTTCCATGCGAACGTGGTTTTAAGCGTTTCAGAGCCTAAAAAGGCTGTAAATTAGGTTTTGAAGCGTTTAACAGCTTCTTAAGGCTGGAAATGACATTTCATGTGTAAATAGGCCAAATGCAATAGAAAAGTGAAATCAACCACATATTATTTATCGTTAGGCTGCCTCGCACATATATTACTTTGAGATTTGTATTGGAAAGCTTCTAAACCGAAGTTACAGTCTCTTCCATGCGAACGTGGTTTTAAGCGTTTCAGAGCCTCTAAAGGCTGTAAATGAGGTAGTTAAGCATTTAACAGCTTCTAAAGGCACGAAATGACATTTCATGTGTAAATAGGCCAAATGCAATAGAAAAGTAAAATCAACCACGCATTATTTTTCGTTAGGCTGCCTCGCACATATATTACTCTGAGATTTGTATTGGAAAGCTTCTAAACTGAAGTTACAGTGTCTTCCATGCGAATGTGGTTTTAAGCGTTTCAGAGCCTAAAAAGGCTGTAAATTAGGTTTTGAAGCGTTTAACAGCTTCTCAAGGCTGGAAATGACATTTCTTGTGTAAATAGGCCAAATGCAATAGAAAAGTGAAATCAACCACATATTATTTATCGTTAGGCTGCCTCGCACATATATTACTCTGAGATTTGTATTGGAAAGCTTCTAAATCGAAGTTACAGTCTCTTCCATAGGAACGTGGTTTTAGACCGGTCAAGACAGATGGCCGTCCTCCACAGAGCTGGGTCTGTCTGACGTTCCTGCCTGTTATAGGGAAGGTTTTCGTTGCCACTGTACTCTACAGAGGAATTGTTGGGTCTATGTAAATCATAAATAAGTCATTGAGTGTGGTCTTTACCTACTCTGTAAAGTGTCCTGAGATAACTTTTGTTATGATTTGACACTATAAATAAAATTGAATTGAATTGAATTGAATTAAGCGTTTCAGAGCCTCTAAAGGCTGTAAATGAGGTAGTTAAGCATTTAACAGCTTCTAAAGGCTGGAAATGACATTTCATGTGTAAATAGGCCAAATGCAATAGAAAAGTAAAATCAACCACGTATTATTTTTCGTTAGGGTGCCTCGCACATATATTACTCTGAGATTTGTATTGGAAAGCTTCTAAACTGAAGTTACAGTGTCTTCCATGCGAATGTGGTTTTAAGCGTTTCATAGCCTGAAAAGGCTGTAAATGAGGTTTTGAAGCGTTTAACAGCTTCTTAAGGCTGGAAATGACATTTCATGTGTAAATAGGCCAAATGCAATAGAAAAGTGAAATCAACCACATATTATTCATTGCTAGGCTGCCTCGCTCATATATTACTGTGAGATTTGTATTGGAAAGCTTCTAAACTGAAGTTACAGTCTCTTCCATGCGAACGTGGTTTTAAGCGTTTCAGAGCCTGAAAAGGCTGTAAATGAGGTTTTGAAACGTTTAACAGCTTCTCAAGGTTGGAAATGACATTTTGTGTGTAAATAGGCCAAATGCAATAGAAAAGTGAAATCAACCACATATTATTCATCTTTAGGGTGCCTCGCACATATATTACTGTGAAATTTGTATTGGAAAGATTCTAAACCGAATATACAGTCTCTTCCATGCAAACATAGTTTTAAGCGTTTCAGAGCCTGGAAAGGCTGTAAATTACGTTTTGAAGCGTTTAACAGCTTCTCAAGGCTGGAAATGACATTTCATGTGTAAATAGGCCAAATGCAATAGAAAAGTGAAATCAACCACATATTATCCATCGTTAGGCTGCCTCGCACATAT
The DNA here is from genome assembly GCF_963691815.1 of Echiichthys vipera. Lineage (NCBI taxonomy): Eukaryota > Metazoa > Chordata > Actinopteri > Perciformes > Trachinidae > Echiichthys > Echiichthys vipera. The sequence goes on from NC_139830.1 coordinate 35,200,977, forward strand.
ATTACTGTGATATTTGTAATGGAAAGCTTCTAAACCGAAGTCAGAGTTTCTTCCATGCGAACATGGTTTAAAACGTTTCAGAGCCTGAAAGGCTTTAAATGAGGTTTTGAAACGTTTAACAGCTTCTCAAGGCTGGAAATGACATTTCATGTGTAAATAGGCCAAATGCAATAGAAAAGTGAAATCAACCACATATTATTCATCGTTAGGCTGCTTCGCACATATATTACGGTTTGATTTGTTTTGGAAAGCTTCTAAACTGTAGTTACAGTCTCTTCCATGCGAAAGTGGTTTTAAGCGTTTCAGAGCCTGGAAATGCTGTAAATGAGGTTTTAAAGGGTTTAACCGCTTCTCAAGGCTGGAAATGACATTTCATGTCTAAATAGGCCAAATGCAATAGAAAAGTGAAATCAACCACATATTATTCATCGTTAGGGTGCCTCGCACATATATTACTGTGAAATTTGTATTGGAAAGCTTCTAAACCGAATATACAGTCTCTTCCATGCAAACATAGTTTTAAGCGTTTCAGAGCCTGGAAAGGCTGTAAATGAGGTTTTGAAGTGTTTAACCGCTTCTCAAGGCTGGAAATGATATTTCATGTGTTAATAGGCCAAATGCAATAGAAAAGTGAAATCAACCACATATTATTCATCGCTAGGCTGCCTCGCACATATATTACTGTGAGATTTGTATTGGAAAGCTTCTAAACCGAAGTTACAGTCTCTTCCATGCGAACGTGGTTTTAAGCGTTTCAGAGCCTAAAAAGGCTGTAAATTAGGTTTTGAAGCGTTTAACAGCTTCTCAAGGCTGGAAATGACATTTCATGTGTAAATAGGCCAAATGCAATAGAAAAGTGAAATCAACCACATATTATTTATCGCTAGGCTGCCTCGCACATATATTACTGTGATATTTGTATTGGAAAGCTTCTAAACCGAAGTTAGAGTCTCTTCCATGCGAACATGGTTGTAAGCGTTTCAGAGCCTGAAAAGGCTCTAAATGAGGTTTTGAAACGTTTAACAGCTTCTCAAGATGGAAATGACATTTCATGTGTAAATAGGCCAAATGCAATATAAAAGTAAAATCAACCACATATTATTCATCGCTAGGATGCCTCGCACATATAATACTGTGAGATTTGTCTTGAAAAGCTTCTAAACCGAAGTTACAGTCCCTTCCATGCGAACATGGTTTTAAGCGTTTCAGAGCCTGAAAAGGCTGTAAATGAGGTTTTGAAGCGTTTAACAGCTTCTCAAGGCTGGAATTGACATTTCATGTGTAAATAGGCCAAATGCAATAGAAAAGTAAAATCAACCACTTATTATTTATCGTTAGGCTGCCTCGCACATATATTACTCTGATATTTGTATTGGAAAGCTTCTAAACCGAAGTTAGAGTCTCTTCAATGCGAACATGGTTTTAAGCGTTTCAGAGCCTGAAAAGGCTGTAAATGAGGTTTTGAAGCGTTTAACTGCTTCTCAAGGCTGGAAATGATATTTCATGTGTTAATAGGCAAAATGCAATAGAAAAGTGAAATCAACCACATATTATTCATCGCTAGGCTGCCTCGCACATATAATACTGTGAGATTTGTCTTGAAAAGCTTCTAAACCGAAGTTACAGTCCCTTCCATGCGAACATGGTTTTAAGCGTTTCAGAGCCTGGAAAGGCTGTAAATGAGGTTTTGAAGCGTTTAACCGCTTCTCAAGGCTGGAAATGACATTTCATGTGTTAATAGGCCAAATGCAATAGAAAAGTGAAATCAACCACATTTATTCATCGCTAGGCTGCCTCGCACATATATTACTGTGAGATTTGTGTTGGAAAGCTTCTAAACCGAAGTTACAGTCCCTTTCATGCGAACATGGTTTTAAGCGTTTCAGAGCCTGAGGAGGCTGTAAATGAGGTTTTGAAGCATTTAACAGCTTCTCAAGGCTGGAATTGACATTTCATGTGTAAATAGGCCAAATGCAATAGAAAAGTAAAATCAACCACTTATTATTTATCGTTTGGCTGCCTCGCACATATATTACTGTGATATTTGTATTGGAAAGCTTCTAAACCGAAGTTAGAGTCTCTTCCATGCGAACATGGTTTTAAGCGTTTCAGAGCCTGAAAAGGCTGTAAATGAGGTTTTGAAGCGTTTAACCGCTTCTCAAGGCTGGAAATGATATTTCATGTGTTAATAGGCCAAATGCAATAGAAAAGTGAAATCAACCACATATTATTCATCGCTAGGCTGCCTCGCACATATAATACTGTGAGATTTGTCTTGAAAAGCTTCTAAACCGCAGTTACAGTCCTTTCCATGCGAACATGGTTTTAAGCGTTTCAGAGCCTGGAAAGGCTGTAAATGAGGTTTTGAAGCGTTTAACAGCTTCTCAAGGCTGGAAATGACATTTCATGTGTTAATAGGCCAAATGCAATAGAAAAGTGAAATCAACCACATTTTATTCATCGCTAGGCTGCCTCGCACATATATTACTGTGAGATTTGTATTGGAAAGCTTCTAAATCGAAGTTACAGTCTCTTCCATAGGAACGTGGTTTTAAGCGTTTCAGAGCCTCTAAAGGCTGTAAATGAGGTTTTTAAGCATTTAACAGCTTCTAAAGGCTGGAAATGACATTTCATGTGTAAATAGGCCAAATGCAATAGAAAAGTGAAATCAACCACATATTATCCATCGTTAGGCTGCCTCGCACATATATTACTGTGATATTTGTAATGGAAAGCTTCTAAACCGAAGTCAGAGTCTCTTCCATGCGAACATGGTTTAAAACGTTTCAGAGCCTGAAAGGCTTTAAATGAGGTTTTGAAGCGTTTAACAGCTTCTCAAGGCTGGAAATGACATTTCATGTGTAAATAGGCCAAATGCAATAGAAAAGTGAAATCAACCACATATTATTCATCGTTAGGCTGCTTCGCACATATATTACGGTTTGATTTGTTTTGGAAAGCTTCTAAACTGTAGTTACAGTCTCTTCCATGCGAAAGTGGTTTTAAGCGTTTCAGAGCCTGGAAATGCTGTAAATGAGGTTTTAAAGGGTTTAACCGCTTCTCAAGGCTGGAAATGACATTTCATGTCTAAATAGGCCAAATGCAATAGAAAAGTGAAATCAACCACATATTATTCATCGCTAGGCTGCCTCGCACATATATTACTGTGAGATTTGTATTGGAAAGCTTCTAAACTGAAGTTACAGTCTCTTCCATGCGAACGTGGTTTTAAGCGTTTCAGAGCCTGAAAAGGCTGTAAATGAGGTTTTGAAACGTTCAACAGCTTCTCAAGGCTGGAAATTACATTTCATGTGCAAATAGGCCAAATGCAATAGAAAAGGGAAATCAACCACATATTATTCATCGTTAGGGTGCCTCGCACATATATTACTGTGAAATTTGTATTGGAAAGCTTCTAAACCGAATATACAGTCTCTTCCATGCAAACATAGTTTTAAGCGTTTCAGAGCCTGGAAAGGCTGTAAATGAGGTTTTGAAGTGTTTAACCGCTTCTCAAGGCTGGAAATGACATTTCATGTGTAAATAGGCCAAATGCAATAGAAAAGTGAAATCAACCACATATTATTTATCGCTAGGCTGCCTTGCACATATATTACTGTGATATTTGTATCGGAAAGCTTCTAAACCGAAGTTAGAGTCTCTTCCATGCGAACATGGTTGTAAGCGTTTCAGAGCCTGAAAAGGCTCTAAATGAGGTTTTGAAACGTTTAACAGCTTCTCAAGGTGGAAATGACATTTCATGTGTAAATAGGCCAAATGCAATATAAAAGTAAAATCAACCACATATTATTCATCGCTAGGCTGCCTCGCACATATAATACTGTGAGATTTGTCTTAAAAAGCTTCTAAACCGAAGTTACAGTCCCTTCCATGCGAACATGGTTTTAAGCGTTTCAGAGCCTGAAAAGGCTGTAAATGAGGTTTTGAAGCGTTTAACAGCTTCTCAAGGCTGGAATTGACATTTCATGTGTAAATAGGCCAAATGCAATAGAAAAGTAAAATCAACCACATATTATCCATCGTTAGGCTGCCTCGCACATACATTACTCTGATATTTGTAATGGAAAGCTTCTAAACCGAAGTCAGAGTCTCTTCCATGCGAACATGGTTTAAAACGTTTCAGAGCCTGAAAGCCTTTAAATGAGGTTTTGAAGCGTTTAACAGCTTCTCAAGGCTGGAAATGACATTTCATGTGTAAATAGGCCAAATGCAATAGAAAAGTGAAATCAACCACATATTATTCATCGTTAGGCTGCTTCGCACATATATTACGGTTTGATTTGTTTTGGAAAGCTTCTAAACTGTAGTTACAGTCTCTTCCATGTGAAAGTGGTTTTAAGCGTTTCAGAGCCTGGAAATGCTGTAAATGAGGTTTTAAAGGGTTTAACCGCTTCTCAAGGCTGGAAATGACATTTCATGTCTAAATAGGCCAAATGCAATAGAAAAGTGAAATCAACCACATATTATTCATCGCTAGGCTGCCTCGCACATATATTACTGTGAGATTTGTATTGGAAAGCTTCTAAACTGAAGTTACAGTCTCTTCCATGCGAACGTGGTTTTAAGCGTTTCAGAGCCTGAAAAGGCTGTAAATGAGGTTTTGAAACGTTCAACAGCTTCTCAAGGCTGGAAATTACATTTCATGTGTAAATCGGCCAAATGCAATAGAAAAGTGAAATCAACCACATATTATTCATCGTTAGGGTGCCTCGCACATATATTACTGTGAGATTTGTATTGGAAAGCTTCTAAACCGAAGTTACAGTCTCTTCCATGCGAACGTGGTTTTAAGCGTTTCAGAGCCTAAAAAGCTGTAAATTAGGTTTTGAAGCGTTTAACAGCTTCTCAAGGCTGGAAATGACATTTCATGTGTAAATAGGCCAAATGCAATAGAAAAGTGAAATCAACCACATATTATTTATCGCTAGGCTGCCTCGCACATATATTACTGTGATATTTGTATTGGAAAGCTTCTAAACCGAAGTTAGAGTCTCTTCCATGCGAACATGGTTGTAAGCGTTTCAGAGCCTGAAAAGGCTCTAAATGAGGTTTTGAAACGTTTAACAGCTTCTCAAGGTGGAAATGACATTTCATGTGTAAATAGGCCAAATGCAATATAAAAGTAAAATCAACCACATATTTATCATCGCTAGGCTGCCTCGCACATATAATACTGTGAGATTTGTCTTGAAAAGCTTCTAAACCGAAGTTACAGTCCCTTCCATGCGAACATGGTTTTAAGCGTTTCAGAGCCTGAAAAGGCTGTAAATGAGGTTTTGAAGCGTTTAACAGCTTCTAAAGGCTGGAATTGACATTTCATGTGTAAATAGGCCAAATGCAATAGAAAAGTAAAATCAACCACTTATTATTTATCGTTAGGCTGCTTCGCACATATATTACTCTGATATTTGTAATGGAAAGCTTCTAAAACGAAGTTAGAGTCTCTTCCATGCGAACATGGTTTTAAGCGTTTCAGAGCCTGAAAAGGCTGTAAATGAGGTTTTGAAGCGTTTAACAGCTTCTCAAGGCTGGAATTGACATTTCATGTGTAAATAGGCCAAATGCAATAGAAAAGTGAAATCAACCACATTTTATTCATCGCTAGGCTGCCTCGCACATATATTACTGTGAGATTTGTATTGGAAAGCTTCTAAATCGAAGTTACAGTCTCTTCCATAGGAACGTGGTTTTAAGCGTTTCAGAGCCTTCTAAAGACTGTAAATGAGGTTTTTAAGCATTTAACAGCTTCTAAAGGCTGGAAATGACATTTCATGTGTAAATAGGCCAAATGCAATAGAAAAGTAAAATTAACCATGTATTATTTTTCGTTAGGCTGCCTCGCACATATATTACTCTGAGATTTGTATTGGAAAGCTTCTAAACTGAAGTTACAGTGTCTTCCATGCGAACGTGGTTTTAAGCGTTTCAGAGCCTGAAAAGGCTGTAAATGAGGTTTTGAAACGTTTAACAGCTTCTCAAGGTGGAAATGACATTTCATGTGTAAATAGGTCAAATGCAATATAAAAGTAAAATCAACCACATATTATTCATCGCTAGGCTGCCTCGCACATACAATACTGTGAGATTTGTCTTGAAAAGCTTCTAAACCGAAGTTACAGTCCCTTCCATGCGAACGTGGTTTTAAGCGTTTCAGAGCCTGAAAAAGCTATAAATGAGGTTTTGAAGGGTTTAACAACTTCTAAAGGCTGGAAATGAAATTTCATGTGTAAATAAGCAAAATGCAATAGAAAAGTTAAATCAACAACATATTATTCATCGTTAGGCTGCCTCGCACATATATTACTGTGAGATTTGTATAGGAAAGCTTCTAAACGGAAGTTACAGTCTCTTCCATGCGAACGTGGTTTTAAACGTTTCAGAGCCTGAAAAGGCTGTAAATGAGGTTTTAAAGCATTTAACAGCTTCTTAAGCCTGGAAATGACATTTCATGTGTAAATAGGCCAAATGCAATAGAAAAGTGAAATCAACCACATATTATCCATCGTTAGGCTGCCCCATATATATTACTGTGATATTTGTATTGAAAAGCTTCTAAACCGAAGTCAGAGTCTCTTCCATGCGAATGTGGTTTTAAGCGTTTCAGAGCCTGGAAAGGCTGTAAATGAGGTTTTGAAGCGTTTAACCGCTTCTCAAGGCTGGAAATTACTATTCATGTGTTAATAGGCCAAATGCAATAGAAAAGTGAAATCGACCACATATTATTCATCGCTAGGCTGCCTCGCACATATATTACTGTGATATTTGTATTGGAAAGCTTCTAAACCGAAGTTACAGTGTCTTCCATGCGAACGTGGTTATAAGCGTTTCAGAGCCTGAAAAGGCTGTAAATGACGTTTTGAAGCGTTAAACAGCTTCTCAAAGCTGGAAATGACATTTCATGTTTAAATAGGCCAAATGCAATAGAAAAGTAAAATCAACCACTTATTATTTATCGTTAGGCTGCCTTGCACATATATTACTCTGAGATTTGTATTGGAAAGCTTCTAAACCGAAGTTAGAGTCTCTTCCATGCGAACATGGTTTTAAGCGTTTCAGAGCCTGGAAACGCTGTAAATTAGGTTTTGAAGTGTTTAACAGCTTCTCAAGGCTGGAAATGACATTTCATGTGTAAATAGGCCAAATGCAATAGAAAAGTGAAATCAACCACATATTATTCATCGCTAGGCTGCCTCGCACATATATTACTGTGAGATTTGTATTGGAAAGCTTCTAAACCGAAGTTACAGTCTCTTCCATGCGAACGTGGTTTTAAGCGTTTCAGAGCCTGAAAAGGCTGTAAATGAGGTTTTGAAAGGTTTAAGAGCTTCTTAAGGCTGGAAATGATATTTCATGTGTTAATAGGCCAAATGCAATAGAAAAGTGAAATCAACCACATATTATTCCTCGCTAGGCTGCCTCGCACATATATTACGGTTTGATTTGTTTTGGAAAGCTTCTAAACCGAAGTTACAGTCCCTTCCATGCAAACGTGGTTTTAAGCGTTTCTAGAGCCTGAAAAGGCTGTAAATGACGTTTTGAAGCGTTTAACAGCTTCTTAAGGCTGGAAATTACATTTCATGTGTAAATAGGCCAAATGCAATAGAAAAGTGAAATCGACCACGTATTATTTATCGTTAGGCTGCCCCGCACATATATTACTGTGAGATTTGTATTGGAAAGCTTCTAAACCGAAGTTACAGTCTCTTCCATGCGAACATGGTTTTAAGCGTTTCAGAGCCTCTAAAGGCTGTAAATGAGGTAGTTAAGCATTTAACAGCTTCTAAAGGCTGGAAATGACATTTCATGTGTAAATAGGCCAAATGCAATAGAAAAGTAAAATCAACCACGTATTATTTTTCGTTAGGCTGCCTCGCACATATATTACTGTGAGATTTGTATTGGAAAGCTTCTAAACTGAAGTTACAGTCTCTTCCATGCGAACATGGTTTTAAGCGTTTCAGAGCCTGGAAAGGCTGTAAATTACGTTTTGAAGCGTTTAACAGCTTCTCAAGGCTGGAAATGACATTTCATGTGTAAATAGGCCAAATGCAATAGAAAAGTGAAATCAACCACATATTATCCATCGTTATGCTGCCTCGCACATATATTACTGTGATATTTGTAATGGAAAGCTTCTAAACCGAAGTCAGAGTCTCTTCCATGCGAACATGGTTTAAAACGTTTCAGAGCCTGAAAGGCTTTAAATGAGGTTTTGAAGCGTTTAACAGCTTCTCAAGGCTGGAAATGACATTTCATGTGTAAATAGGCCAAATGCAATAGAAAAGTGAAATCAACCACATATTATTCATCGTTAGGCTGCTTCGCACATATATTACGGTTTGATTTGTTTTGGAAAGCTTCTAAACTGTAGTTACAGTCTCTTCCATGCGAAAGTGGTTTTAAGCGTTTCAGAGCCTGGAAATGCTGTAAATGAGGTTTTAAAGGGTTTAACCGCTTCTCAAGGCTGGAAATTACATTTCATGTCTAAATAGGCCAAATGCAATAGAAAAGTGAAATCAACCACATATTATTCATCGCTAGGCTGCCTCGCACATATATTACTGTGAGATTTGTATTGGAAAGCTTCTAAACTGAAGTTACAGTCTCTTCCATGCGAACGTGGTTTTAAGCGTTTCAGAGCCTGAAAAGGCTGTAAATGAGGTTTTGAAACGTTCAACAGCTTCTCAAGGCTGGAAATTACATTTCATGTGTAAATAGGCCAAATGCAATAGAAAAGTGAAATCAACCACATATTATTCATTGTTAGGGTGCCTCGCACATATATTACTGTGAAATTTGTATTGGAAAGCTTCTAAACCGAATATACAGTCTCTTCCATGCAAACATAGTTTTAAGCGTTTCAGAGCCTGGAAAGGCTGTAAATGAGGTTTTGAAGTGTTTAACCGCTTCTCAAGGCTGGAAATGATATTTCATGTGTTAATAGGCCAAATGCAATAGAAAAGTGAAATCAACCACATATTATTCATCGCTAGGCTGCCTCGCACATATATTACTGTGAGATTTGTATTGGAAAGCTTCTAAACCGAAGTTACAGTTTCTTCCATGCGAACGTGGTTTTAAGCGTTTCAGAGCCTAAAAAGGCTGTAAATTAGGTTTTGAAGCGTTTAACAGCTTCTCAAGGCTGGAAATGACATTTCATGTGTAAATAGGCCAAATGCAATAGAAAAGTGAAATAAACCACATATTATTTATCGCTAGGCTGCCTCGCACATATATTACTGTGATATTTGTATTGGAAAGCTTCTAAACCGAAGTTAGAGTCTCTTCCATGCGAACATGGTTGTAAGCGTTTCAGAGCCTGAAAAGGCTCTAAATGAGGTTTTGAAACGTTTAACAGCTTCTCAAGGTGGAAATGACATTTCATGTGTAAATAGGCCAAATGCAATATAAAAGTAAAATCAACCACATATTATTCATCGCTAGGCTGCCTTGCACATATAATACTGTGAGATTTGTCTTGAAAAGCTTCTAAACCGAATTTACAGTCCCTTCCATGCAAACATAGTTTTAAGCGTTTCAGAGCCTGGAAAGGCTGTAAATGAGGTTTTGAAGTGTTTAACCGCTTCTCAAGGCTGGAAATGATATTTCATGTGTTAATAGGCCAAATGCAATAGAAAAGTGAAATCAACCACATATTATTCATCGCTAGGCTGCCTCGCACATATATTACTGTGAGATTTGTATTGGAAAGCTTCTAAACCGAAGTTACAGTTTCTTCCATGCGAACTAGGTTTTAAGCGTTTCAGAGCCTAAAAAGGCTGTAAATTAGGTTTTGAAGCGTTTAACAGCTTCTCAAGGCTGGAAATGACATTTCATGTGTAAATAGGCCAAATGCAATAGAAAAGTGAAATAAACCACATATTATTTATCGCTAGGCTGCCTCGCACATATATTACTGTGATATTTGTATTGGAAAGCTTCTAAACCGAAGTTAGAGTCTCTTCCATGCGAACATGGTTGTAAGCGTTTCAGAGCCTGAAAAGGCTCTAAATGAGGTTTTGAAACGTTTAACAGCTTCTCAAGGTGGAAATGACATTTCATGTGTAAATAGGCCAAATGCAATATAAAAGTAAAATCAACCACATATTATTCATCGCTAGGCTGCCTTGCACATATAATACTGTGAGATTTGTCTTGAAAAGCTTCTAAACCGAATTTACAGTCCCTTCCATGCGAACATGGTTTTAAGCGTTTCAGAGCCTAAAAAGGCTGTAAATTAGGTTTTGAAGCGTTTAACAGCTTCTCAAGGCTGGAAATGACATTTCATGTGTAAATAGGCCAAATGCAATAGAAAAGTGAAATAAACCACATATTATTTATCGCTAGGCTGCCTCGCACATATATTACTGTGATATTTGTATTGGAAAGCTTCTAAACCGAAGTTAGAGTCTCTTCCATGCGAACATGGTTGTAAGCGTTTCAGAGCCTGAAAAGGCTCTAAATGAGGTTTTGAAACGTTTAACAGCTTCTCAAGGTGGAAATGACATTTCATGTGTAAATAGGCCAAATGCAATATAAAAGTAAAATCAACCACATATTATTCATCGCTAGGCTGCCTCGCACATATAATACTGTGAGATTTGTCTTGAAAAGCTTCTAAACCGAAGTTACAGTCCCTTCCATGCGAACATGGTTTTAAGCGTTTCAGAGCCTGAAAAGGCTGTAAATGAGGTTTTGAAGCGTTTAACAGCTTCTCAAGGCTGGAATTGACATTTCATGTGTAAATAGGCCAAATGCAATAGAAAAGTAAAATCAACCACTTATTATTTATCGTTAGGCTGCCTCGCACATATATTACTGTGATATTTGTATTGGAAAGCTTCTAAACCGAAGTTAGAGTCTCTTCCATGCGAACATGGTTTTAAGCGTTTCAGAGCCTGAAAAGGCTGTAAATGAGGTTTTGAAGCGTTTAACCGCTTCTCAAGGCTGGAAATGTTATTTCATGTGTTAATAGGCCAAATGCAATAGAAAAGTGAAATCAACCACATATTATTCATCGCTAGGCTGCCTCGCACATATAATACTGTGAGATTTGTCTTGAAAAGCTTCTAAACCGAAGTTACAGTCCCTTCCATGCGAACATGGTTTTAAGCGTTTCAGAGCCTGGAAAGGCTGTAAATGAGGTTTTGAAGCGTTTAACCGCTTCTCAAGGCTGGAAATGACATTTCATGTGTTAATAGGCCAAATGCAATAGAAAAGTGAAATCAACCACATTTTATTTATCGCTAGGCTGCCTCGCACATATATTACTGTGAAATTTGTATTGGAAAGCTTCTAAACCCAAGTTACAGTCTCTTCCTTGCGAACGTGGTTTTAAGCGTTTCAGAGCCTGAAAAGGCTGTAAATGAGGTTTTGAAACGTTCAACAGCTTCTCAAGGCTGGAAATTACATTTCATGTGTAAATAGGCCAAATGCAATAGAAAAGGGAAATCAACCACATATTATTCATCGTTAGGGTGCCTCGCACATATATTACTGTGAAATTTGTATTGGAAAGCTTCTAAACCGAATATACAGTCTCTTCCATGCAAACATAGTTTTAAGCGTTTCAGAGCCTGGAAAGGCTGTAAATGAGGTTTTGAAGTGTTTAACCGCTTCTCAAGGCTGGAAATGATATTTCATGTGTTAATAGGCCAAATGCAATAGAAAAGTGAAATCAACCACATATTATTCATCGCTAGGCTGCCTCGCACATATATTACTGTGAGATTTGTATTGGAAAGCTTCTAAACCGAAGTTACAGTCTCTTCCATGCGAACGTGGTTTTAAGTATTTCAGAGCCTAAAAAGGCTGTAAATTAGGTTTTGAAGCGTTTAACAGCTTCTCAAGGCTGGAAATGACATTTCATGTGTAAATAGGCCAAATGCAATAGAAAAGTGAAATCAACCACATATTATTTATCGCTAGGCTGCCTCGCACATATATTACTGTGATATTTGTATCGGAAAGCTTCTAAACCGAAGTTAGAGTCTCTTCCATGCGAACATGGTTGTAAGCGTTTCAGAGCCTGAAAAGGCTCTAAATGAGGTTTTGAAACGTTTAACAGCTTCTCAAGGTGGAAATGACATTTCATGTGTAAATAGGCCAAATGCAATATAAAAGTAAAATCAACCACATATTATTCATCGCTAGGCTGCCTCGCACATATAATACTGTGAGATTTGTCTTAAAAAGCTTCTAAACTGAAGTTACAGTCCCTTCCATGCGAACATGGTTTTAAGCGTTTCAGAGCCTGAAAAGGCTGTAAATGAGGTTTTGAAGCGTTTAACAGCTTCTCAAGGTGGAAATGACATTTCATGTGTAAATAGGCCAAATGCAATAGAAAAGTGAAATCAACCACATATTATTCATCGTTAGGCTGCTTCGCACATATATTACGGTTTGATTTGTTTTGGAAAGCTTCTAAACTGTAGTTACAGTCTCTTCCATGCGAAAGTGGTTTTAAGCGTTTCAGAGCCTGGAAATGCTGTAAATGAGGTTTTAAAGGGTTTAACCGCTTCTCAAGGCTGGAAATGACATTTCATGTCTAAATAGGCCAAATGCAATAGAAAAGTGAAATCAACCACATATTATTCATCGCTAGGCTGCCTCGCACATATATTACTGTGAGATTTGTATTGGAAAGCTTCTAAACTGAAGTTACAGTCTCTTCCATGCGAACGTGGTTTTAAGCGTTTCAGAGCCTGAAAAGGCTGTAAATGAGGTTTTGAAACGTTCAACAGCTTCTCAAGGCTGGAAATTACATTTCATGTGTAAATCGGCCAAATGCAATAGAAAAGTGAAATCAACCACGTATTATTCATCGTTAGGGTGCCTCGCACATATATTACTGTGAGATTTGTATTGGAAAGCTTCTAAACCGAAGTTACAGTCTCTTCCATGCGAACGTGGTTTTAAGCGTTTCAGAGCCTAAAAAGTTGTAAATTAGGTTTTGAAGCGTTTAACAGCTTCTCAAGGCTGGAAATGACATTTCATGTGTAAATAGGCCAAATGCAATAGAAAAGTGAAATCAACCACATATTATTTATCGCTAGGCTGCCTCGCACATATATTACTGTGATATTTGTATTGGAAAGCTTCTAAACCGAAGTTAGAGTCTCTTCCATGCGAACATGGTTGTAAGCGTTTCAGAGCCTGAAAAGGCTCTAAATGAGGTTTTGAAACGTTTAACAGCTTCTCAAGGTGGAAATGACATTTCATGTGTAAATAGGCCAAATGCAATATAAAAGTAAAATCAACCACATATTTATCATCGCTAGGCTGCCTCGCACATATAATACTGTGAGATTTGTCTTGAAAAGCTTCTAAACCGAAGTTACAGTCCCTTCCATGCGAACATGGTTTTAAGCGTTTCAGAGCCTGAAAAGGCTGTAAATGAGGTTTTGAAGCGTTTAACAGCTTCTAAAGGCTGGAATTGACATTTCATGTGTAAATAGGCCAAATGCAATAGAAAAGTAAAATCAACCACTTATTATTTATCGTTAGGCTGCTTCGCACATATATTACTCTGATATTTGTAATGGAAAGCTTCTAAACCGAAGTTAGAGTCTCTTCCATGCGAACATGGTTTTAAGCGTTTCAGAGCCTGAAAAGGCTGTAAATGAGGTTTTGAAGCGTTTAACCGCTTCTCAAGGCTGGAAATGATATTTCATGTGTTAATAGGCAAAATGCAATAGAAAAGTGAAATCAACCACATATTATTCATCGCTAGGCTGCCTCGCACATATAATACTGTGAGATTGATCTTGAAAAGCTTCTAAACCGAAGTTACAGTCCCTTCCATGCGAACATGGTTTTAAGCGTTTCAGAGCCTGGAAAGGCTGTAAATGAGGTTTTGAAGCGTTTAACCGCTTCTCAAGGCTGGAAATGACATTTCATGTGTTAATAGGCCAAATGCAATAGAAAAGTGAAATCAACCACATTTTATTCATCGCTAGGCTGCCTCGCACATATATTACTGTGAGATTTGTATTGGAAAGCTTCTAAACCGAAGTTACATTCCCTTCCATGCGAACATGGTTTTAAGCGTTTCAGAGCCTGAAAAGGCTGTAAATGAGGTTTTGAAGCGTTTAACAGCTTCTCAAGGCTGGAATTGACATTTCATGTGTAAATAGGCCAAATGCAATAGAAAAGTGAAATCAACCACATTTTATTCATCGCTAGGCTGCCTCGCACATATATTACTGTGAGATTTGTATTGGAAAGCTTCTAAATCGAAGTTACAGTCTCTTCCATAGGAACGTGGTTTTAAGCGTTTCAGAGCCTTCTAAAGACTGTAAATGAGGTTTTTAAGCATTTAACAGCTTCTAAAGGCTGGAAATGACATTTCATGTGTAAATAGGCCAAATGCAATAGAAAAGTAAAATCAACCATGTATTATTTTTCGTTAGGCTGCCTCGCACATATATTACTCTGAGATTTGTATTGGAAAGCTTCTAAACTGAAGTTACAGTGTCTTCCATGCGAACGTGGTTTTAAGCGTTTCAGAGCCTGAAAAGGCTGTAAATGAGGTTTTGAAACGTTTAACAGCTTCTCAAGGTGGAAATGACATTTCATGTGTAAATAGGTCAAATGCAATATAAAAGTAAAATCAACCACATATTATTCATCGCTAGGCTGCCTCGCACATACAATACTGTGAGATTTGTCTTGAAAAGCTTCTAAACCGAAGTTACAGTCCCTTCCATGCGAACGTGGTTTTAAGCGTTTCAGAGCCTGAAAAAGCTATAAATGAGGTTTTGAAGGGTTTAACAACTTCTAAAGGCTGGAAATGAAATTTCATGTGTAAATAAGCAAAATGCAATAGAAAAGTTAAATCAACAACATATTATTCATCGTTAGGCTGCCTCGCACATATATTACTGTGAGATTTGTATAGGAAAGCTTCTAAACGGAAGTTACAGTCTCTTCCATGCGAACGTGGTTTTAAACGTTTCAGAGCCTGAAAAGGCTGTAAATGAGGTTTTAAAGCATTTAACAGCTTCTTAAGCCTGGAAATGACATTTCATGTGTAAATAGGCCAAATGCAATAGAAAAGTGAAATCAACCACATATTATCCATCGTTAGGCTGCCCCATATATATTACTGTGATATTTGTATTGGAAAGCTTCTAAACCGAAGTCAGAGTCTCTTCCATGCGAATGTGGTTTTAAGCGTTTCAGAGCCTGGAAAGGCTGTAAATGAGGTTTTGAAGCGTTTAACCGCTTCTCAAGGCTGGAAATTACTATTCATGTGTTAATAGGCCAAATGCAATAGAAAAGTGAAATCGACCACATATTATTCATCGCTAGGCTGCCTCGCACATATATTACTGTGATATTTGTATTGGAAAGCTTCTAAACCGAAGTTACAGTCTCTTCCATGCGAACATGGTTTTAAGCGTTTCAGAGCCTCTAAAGGCTGTAAATGAGGTAGTTAAGCATTTAACAGCTTCTAAAGGCTGGAAATGACATTTCATGTGTAAATAGGCCAAATGCAATAGAAAAGTAAAATCAACCACGTATTATTTTTCGTTAGGCTGCCTCGCACATATAATACTGTGAGATTTGTCTTGAAAAGCTTCTAAACCAAAGTTACAGTCCCTTCCATGCGAACATGGTTTTAAGCGTTTCAGAGCCTGAAAAGGCTGTAAATGAGGTTTTGAAGCGTTTAACAGCTTCTAAAGGCTGGAATTGACATTTCATGTGTAAATAGGCCAAATGCAATAGAAAAGTAAAATCAACCACTTATTATTTATCGTTAGGCTGCTTCGCACATATATTACTCTGATATTTGTAATGGAAAGCTTCTAAACCGAAGTTAGAGTCTCTTCCATGCGAACATGGTTTTAAGCGTTTCAGAGCCTGAAAAGGCTGTAAATGAGGTTTTGAAGCGTTTAACCGCTTCTCAAGGCTGGAAATGATATTTCATGTGTTAATAGGCAAAATGCAATAGAAAAGTGAAATCAACCACATATTATTCATCGCTAGGCTGCCTCGCACATATAATACTGTGAGATTGATCTTGAAAAGCTTCTAAACCGAAGTTACAGTCCCTTCCATGCGAACATGGTTTTAAGCGTTTCAGAGCCTGGAAAGGCTGTAAATGAGGTTTTGAAGCGTTTAACCGCTTCTCAAGGCTGGAAATGACATTTCATGTGTTAATAGGCCAAATGCAATAGAAAAGTGAAATCAACCACATTTTATTCATCGCTAGGCTGCCTCGCACATATATTACTGTGAGATTTGTATTGGAAAGCTTCTAAACCGAAGTTACAGTCCCTTCCATGCGAACATGGTTTTAAGCGTTTCAGAGCCTGAAAAGGCTGTAAATGAGGTTTTGAAGCGTTTAACAGCTTCTCAAGGCTGGAATTGACATTTCATGTGTAAATAGGCCAAATGCAATAGAAAAGTGAAATCAACCACATTTTATTCATCGCTAGGCTGCCTCGCACATATATTACTGTGAGATTTGTATTGGAAAGCTTCTAAATCGAAGTTACAGTCTCTTCCATAGGAACGTGGTTTTAAGCGTTTCAGAGCCTTCTAAAGACTGTAAATGAGGTTTTTAAGCATTTAACAGCTTCTAAAGGCTGGAAATGACATTTCATGTGTAAATAGGCCAAATGCAATAGAAAAGTAAAATCAACCATGTATTATTTTTCGTTAGGCTGCCTCGCACATATATTACTCTGAGATTTGTATTGGAAAGCTTCTAAACTGAAGTTACAGTGTCTTCCATGCGAACGTGGTTTTAAGCGTTTCAGAGCCTGAAAAGGCTGTAAATGAGGTTTTGAAACGTTTAACAGCTTCTCAAGGTGGAAATGACATTTCATGTGTAAATAGGTCAAATGCAATATAAAAGTAAAATCAACCACATATTATTCATCGCTAGGCTGCCTCGCACATACAATACTGTGAGATTTGTCTTGAAAAGCTTCTAAACCGAAGTTACAGTCCCTTCCATGCGAACGTGGTTTTAAGCGTTTCAGAGCCTGAAAAAGCTATAAATGAGGTTTTGAAGGGTTTAACAACTTCTAAAGGCTGGAAATGAAATTTCATGTGTAAATAAGCAAAATGCAATAGAAAAGTTAAATCAACAACATATTATTCATCGTTAGGCTGCCTCGCACATATATTACTGTGAGATTTGTATAGGAAAGCTTCTAAACGGAAGTTACAGTCTCTTCCATGCGAACGTGGTTTTAAACGTTTCAGAGCCTGAAAAGGCTGTAAATGAGGTTTTAAAGCATTTAACAGCTTCTTAAGCCTGGAAATGACATTTCATGTGTAAATAGGCCAAATGCAATAGAAAAGTGAAATCAACCACATATTATCCATCGTTAGGCTGCCCCATATATATTACTGTGATATTTGTATTGGAAAGCTTCTAAACCGAAGTCAGAGTCTCTTCCATGCGAATGTGGTTTTAAGCGTTTCAGAGCCTGGAAAGGCTGTAAATGAGGTTTTGAAGCGTTTAACCGCTTCTCAAGGCTGGAAATTACTATTCATGTGTTAATAGGCCAAATGCAATAGAAAAGTGAAATCGACCACATATTATTCATCGCTAGGCTGCCTCGCACATATATTACTGTGATATTTGTATTGGAAAGCTTCTAAACCGAAGTTACAGTGTCTTCCATGCGAACGTGGTTATAAGCGTTTCAGAGCCTGAAAAGGCTGTAAATGACGTTTTGAAGCGTTAAACAGCTTCTCAAAGCTGGAAATGACATTTCATGTTTAAATAGGCCAAATGCAATAGAAAAGTAAAATCAACCACTTATTATTTATCGTTAGGCTGCCTTGCACATATATTACTCTGAGATTTGTATTGGAAAGCTTCTAAACCGAAGTTAGAGTCTCTTCCATGCGAACATGGTTTTAAGCGTTTCAGAGCCTGGAAACGCTGTAAATTAGGTTTTGAAGTGTTTAACAGCTTCTCAAGGCTGGAAATGACATTTCATGTGTAAATAGGCCAAATGCAATAGAAAAGTGAAATCAACCACATATTATTCATCGCTAGGCTGCCTCGCACATATATTACTGTGAGATTTGTATTGGAAAGCTTCTAAACCGAAGTTACAGTCTCTTCCATGCGAACGTGGTTTTAAGCGTTTCATAGCCTGAAAAGGCTGTAAATGAGGTTTTGAAAGGTTTAAGAGCTTCTTAAGGCTGGAAATGATATTTCATGTGTTAATAGGCCAAATGCAATAGAAAAGTGAAATCAACCACATATTATTCCTCGCTAGGCTGCCTCGCACATATATTACGGTTTGATTTGTTTTGGAAAGCTTCTAAACCGAAGTTACAGTCCCTTCCATGCAAACGTGGTTTTAAGCGTTTCTAGAGCCTGAAAAGGCTGTAAATGACGTTTTGAAGCGTTTAACAGCTTCTTAAGGCTGGAAATTACATTTCATGTGTAAATAGGCCAAATGCAATAGAAAAGTGAAATCGACCACGTATTATTTATCGTTAGGCTGCCCCGCACATATATTACTGTGAGATTTGTATTGGAAAGCTTCTAAACCGAATATACAGTCTCTTCCATGCAAACATAGTTTTAAGCGTTTCAGAGCCTGGAAAGGCTGTAAATTACGTTTTGAAGCGTTTAACAGCTTCTCAAGGCTGGAAATGACATTTCATGTGTAAATAGGCCAAATGCAGTAGAAAACTGAAATCAACCACATATTATCCATCGTTAGGCTGCCTCACACATATATTACTGTGATATTTGTAATGGAAAGCTTCTAAACCGAAGTCAGAGTCTCTTCCATGCGAACATGGTTTAAAACGTTGCAGAGCCTGAAAGGCTTTAAATTAGGTTTTGAAGCGTTTAACAGCTTCTCAAGGCTGGAAATGACATTTCATGTGTAAATAGGCCAAATGCAATAGAAAAGTGAAATCAACCACATATTATTCATCGTTAGGCTGCTTCGCACATATATTACGGTTTGATTTGTATTGGAAAGCTTCTAAACTGTAGTTACAGTCTCTTCCATGCGAAAGTGGTTTTAAGCGTTTCAGAGCCTGGAAATGCTGTAAATGAGGTTTTAAAGGGTTTAACCGCTTCTCAAGGCTGGAAATGACATTTCATGTCTAAATAGGCCAAATGCAATAGAAAAGTGAAATCAACCACATATTATTCATCGCTAGGC
Organism: Echiichthys vipera; assembly: GCF_963691815.1. Taxonomy (NCBI): domain Eukaryota; kingdom Metazoa; phylum Chordata; class Actinopteri; order Perciformes; family Trachinidae; genus Echiichthys; species Echiichthys vipera. Next base: position 35,220,152 of record NC_139830.1, read on the forward strand.
TGCCTCGCACATATATTACTGTGAGATTTGTATTGGAAAGCTTCTAAACTGAAGTTACAGTCTCTTCCATGCGAACGTGGTTTTAAGCGTTTCAGAATATGAAAAGGCTGTAAATGAGGTTTTGAAACGTTCAACAGCTTCTCAAGGCTGGAAATTACATTTCATGTGTAAATAGGCCAAATGCAATAGAAAAGTGAAATCAACCACATATTATTCATCGTTAGGGTGCCTCGCACATATATTACTGTGAAATTTGTATTGGAAAGCTTCTAAACCGAATATACAGTCTCTTCCATGCAAACATAGTTTTAAGCGTTTCAGAGCCTGGAAAGGCTGTAAATGAGGTTTTGAAGTGTTTAACCGCTTCTCAAGGCTGGAAATGATATTTCATGTGTTAATAGGCCAAATGCAATAGAAAAGTGAAATCAACCACATATTATTCATCGCTAGGCTGCCTCGCACATATATTACTGTGAGATTTGTATTGGAAAGCTTCTAAACCGAAGTTACAGTTTCTTCCATGCGAACGTGGTTTTAAGCGTTTCAGAGCCTAAAAAGGCTGTAAATTAGGTTTTGAAGCGTTTAACAGCTTCTCAAGGCTGGAATTGACATTTCATGTGTAAATAGGCCAAATGCAATAGAAAAGTAAAATCAACCACTTATTATTTATCGTTAGGCTGCCTCGCACATATATTACTGTGATATTTGTATTGGAAAGCTTCTAAACCGAAGTTAGAGTCTCTTCCATGCGAACATGGTTTTAAGCGTTTCAGAGCCTGAAAAGGCTGTAAATGAGGTTTTGAAGCGTTTAACCGCTTCTCAAGGCTGGAAATGTTATTTCATGTGTTAATAGGCCAAATGCAATAGAAAAGTGAAATCAACCACATATTATTCATCGCTAGGCTGCCTCGCACATATAATACTGTGAGATTTGTCTTGAAAAGCTTCTAAACCGAAGTTACAGTCCCTTCCATGCGAACATGGTTTTAAGCGTTTCAGAGCCTGGAAAGGCTGTAAATGAGGTTTTGAAGCGTTTAACCGCTTCTCAAGGCTGGAAATGACATTTCATGTGTTAATAGGCCAAATGCAATAGAAAAGTGAAATCAACCACATTTTATTTATCGCTAGGCTGCCTCGCACATATATTACTCTGAGATTTGTATTGGAAAGCTTCTAAATCGAAGTTAGAGTCTCTTCCATGCGAACATGGTTGTCAGCGTTTCAGAGCCTGAAAAGGCTTTAAAGTAGGTTTTGAAACGTTTAACAGCTTCTCAAGGTGGAAATGACATTTCATGTGTAAATAGGCCAAATGCAATATAAAAGTAAAATCAACCACATATTATTCATCGCTAGGCTGCCTCGCACATATATTACTGTGAGATTTGCATTGGAAAGCTTCTGAACCAAAGTTACAGTCTCTTCCATGCGAACGTGGTTTTAAGCGTTTCAGAGCCTGAAAAAGCTATAAATGAGGTTTTGAAGGGTTTAACAACTTCTAAAGGCTGGAAATGAAATTTCATGTGTAAATAAGCAAAATGCAATAGAAAAGTTGAATCAACAACATATTATTCATCGTTAGGCTGCCTCGCACATATATTACTGTGAAATTTGTATTGGAAAGCTTCTAAACCCAAGTTACAGTCTCTTCCTTGCGAACGTGGTTTTAAGCGTTTCAGAGCCTGAAAAGGCTGTAAATGAGGTTTTGAAGCGTTTAACAGCTTCTCAAGGCTGGAAATGACATTTCATTTGTAAATAGGCCAAATGCAATAGAAAAGTGAAATCAACCACATATTATTTATCGTTAGGCTGCCTCGCAAATATATTACTGTGAGATTTGTATTGGAAAGCTTCTAAACTGAAGTTACAGTCTTCCATGCGAAAGTGGTTTTAAGCGTTTCAGAGCCTGAAAAGGCTGTAAATGAGGGTTTTGAAGCGTTTAACAGCTTCTTAAGGCTGGAAATGACATTTCATGTGTAAACAGGCCAAATGCAGTAGAAAAGTGAAATCAACCACATATTATTTATCGTTAGGCTGCCTCGCAAATATATTACTGTGAGATTTGTATTGGAAAGCTTCTAAACCGAAGTCAGAGTCTCTTCCATGCGAATGTGGTTTTAAGCGTTTCAGAGCCTGGAAAGGCTGTAAATGAGGTTTTGAAGCGTTTAACCGCTTCTCAAGGCTGGAAATTACTATTCATGTGTTAATAGGCCAAATGCAATAGAAAAGTGAAATCGACCACATATTATTCATCGCTAGGCTGCCTCGCACATATATTACTGTGATATTTGTATTGGAAAGCTTCTAAACCGAAGTTACAGTGTCTTCCATGCGAACGTGGTTATAAGCGTTTCAGAGCCTGAAAAGGCTGTAAATGACGTTTTGAAGCGTTAAATAGCTTCTCAAGGCTGGAAATGACATTTCATGTGTAAATAGGCCAAATGCAATAGAAAAGTAAAATCAACCACTTATTATTTATCGTTAGGCTGCCACGCACATATATTACTCTGAGATTTGTATTGGAAAGCTTCTGAACCAAAGTTACAGTCTCTTCCATGCGAACATGGTTGTCAGCGTTTCAGAGCCTGAAAAGGCTGTAAATGAGGTTTTGAAACGTTTAACAGCTTCTCAAGGTGGAAATGACATTTCATGTGTAAATAGGCCAAATGCAATATAAAAGTAAAATCAACCACATATTATTCATCGCTAGGCTGCCTCGCACATATATTACTGTGAGATTTGCATTGGAAAGCTTCTGAACCAAAGTTACAGTCACTTCCATGCGAACGTGGTTTTAAGCGTTTCAGAGCCTGAAAAAGCTATAAATGAGGTTTTGAAGGGTTTAACAACTTCTAAAGGCTGGAAATGAAATTTCATGTGTAAATAAGCAAAATGCAATAGAAAAGTTAAATCAACAACATATTATTCATCGTTAGGCTGCCTCGCACATATATTACTGTGAGATTTGTATAGGAAAGCTTCTAAACGGAAGTTACAGTCTCTTCCATGCGAACGTGGTTTTAAACGTTTCAGAGCCTGAAAAGGCTGTAAATGAGGTTTTAAAGCATTTAACAGCTTCTTAAGCCTGGAAATGACATTTCATGTGTAAATAGGCAAAATGCAATAGAAAAGTGAAATCAACCACATATTATCCATCGTTAGGCTGACCCATATATATTACTGTGATATTTGTATTGGAAAGCTTCTAAACCGAAGTCAGAGTCTCTTCCATGCGAATGTGGTTTTAAGCGTTTCAGAGCCTGGAAAGGCTGTAAATGAGGTTTTGAAGCGTTTAACCGCTTCTCAAGGCTGGAAATTACTATTCATGTGTTAATAGGCCAAATGCAATAGAAAAGTGAAATCGACCACATATTATTCATTGCTAGGCTGCCTCGCACATATATTACTGTGATATTTGTATTGGAAAGCTTCTAAACCGAAGTTACAGTGTCTTCCATGCGAACGTGGTTATAAGCGTTTTAGAGCCTGAAAAGGCTGTAAATGAAGTTTTGAAGCGTTAAACAGCTTCTCAAGGCTGGAAATGACATTTCATGTTTAAATAGGCCAAATGCAATAGAAAAGTAAAATCAACCACTTATTATTTATCGTTAGGCTGCCTCGCACATATATTACTGTGATATTTGTATTGGAAAGCTTCTAAATCGAAGTTAGAGTCTCTTCCATGCGAACATGGTTGTCAGCATTTCAGAGCCTGAAAAGGCTGTAAATGAGGTTTTGAAACGTTTAACAGCTTCTCAAGGTGGAAATGACATTTCATGTGTAAATAGGCCAAATGCAATATAAAAGTAAAATCAACCACATATAATTCATCGCTAGGCTGCCTCGCACATATAATACTGTGAGATTTGTCTTGAAAAGCTTCTAAACCGAAGTTACAGTCCCTTCCATGCGAACGTGGTTTTAAGCGTTTCAGAGCCTGGAAAGGCTGTAAATGAGGTTTTGAAGCGTTTAACCGCTTGTCAAGGCTGGAAATGACATTTCATGTGTTAATAGGCCAAATGCAATAGAAAAGTGAAATCAACCACATTTTATTCATCGCTAGGCTGCCTCGCACATATATTACTGTGAGATTTGTATTGGAAAGCTTCTAAACCGAAGTTACAGTCCCTTCCATGCGAACATGGTTTTAAGCGTTTCAGAGCCTGAAAAGGCTATAAATGAGGTTTTGAAGCGTTTAACAGCTTCTCAAGGCTGGAATTGACATTTCATGTGTAAATAGGCCAAATGCAATAGAAAAGTAAAATCAACCACTTATTATTTATCGTTAGGCTGCCTCGCACATATATTACTGTGATATTTGTATTGGAAAGCTTCTAAACCGAAGTTAGAGTCTCTTCCATGCGAACATGGTTTTAAGCGTTTCAGAGCCTGAAAAGGCTGTAAATGAGGTTTTGAAGCGTTTAACCGCTTCTCAAGGCTGGAAATGATATTTCATGTGTTAATAGGCCAAATGCAATAGAAAAGTGAAATCAACCACATTTTATTCATCGCTAGGCTGCCTCGCACATATATTACTGTGAGATTTGTATTGGAAAGCTTCTAAACTGAAGTTACAGTGTCTTCCATGCGAACGTGGTTTTAAGCGTTTCATAGCCTGAAAAAGGCTGTAAATGAGGTTTTGAAGCATTTAACAGCTTCTTAAGGCTGGAAATGAGATTTCATGTGTAAATAGGCCAAATGCAATAGAAAAGTGAAATCAACCACGTATTATTCATCGCTAGGCTGCCTCGCACATATATTACTGTGAAATTTGTATTGGAAAGCTTCTAAACCCAAGTTACAGTCTCTTCCTTGCGAAAGTGGTTTTAAGCGTTTCAGAGCCTGAAAAGGCTGTAAATGAGGGTTTTGAAGCGTTTAACAGCTTCTTAAGGCTGGAAATGACATTTCATGTGTAAACAGGCCAAATGCAATAGAAAAGTGAAATCAACCACATATTATCCATCGTTAGGCTGCCTCGCACATACGTATATTACTGTGATGTTTGTATTGGAAAGCTTCTAAACCGAAGTCAGAGTCTCTTCCATGCGAATGTGGTTTTAAGCGTTTCAGAGCCTGGAAGGCTGTAAATGAGGTTTTGAAGCGTTTAACCGCTTCTCAAGGCTGGAAATTACTATTCATGTGTTAATAGGCCAAATGCAATAGAAAAGTGAAATCGACCACATATTATTCATCGCTAGGCTGCCTCGCACATATATTACTGTGATATTTGTATTGGAAAGCTTCTAAACCGAAGTTACAGTGTCTTCCATGCGAACGTGGTTATAAGCGTTTCAGAGCCTGAAAAGGCTGTAAATGACGTTTTGAAGCGTTAAACAGCTTCTCAAGGCTGGAAATGACATTTCATGTGTAAATAGGCCAAATGCAATAGAAAAGTAAAATCAACCACTTATTATTTATCGTTAGGCTGCCTCGCACATATATTACTGTGATATTTGTATTGGAAAGCTTCTAAATCGAAGATAGAGTCTCTTCCATGCGAACATGGTTGTCAGCGTTTCAGAGCCTGAAAAGGCTGTAAATGAGGTTTTGAAACGTTTAACAGCTTCTCAAGGTGGAAATGACATTTCATGTATAAATAGGCCAAATGCAATATAAAAGTAAAATCAACCACATATATTTCATCGCTAGGCTGCCTCGCACATATAATACTGTGAGATTTGTCTTGAAAAGCTTCTAAACCGAAGTTACAGTCCCTTCCATGCGAACGTGGTTTTAAGCGTTTCAGAGCCTGGAAAGGCTGTAAATGAGGTTTTGAAGCGTTTAACCGCTTCTCAAGGCTGGAGATGACATTTCATGTGTTAATAGGCCAAATGCAATAGAAAAGTGAAATCAACCACATTTTATTCATCGCTAGGCTGCCTCGCACATATATTACTGTGAGATTTGTATTGGAAAGCTTCTAAACCGAAGTTACAGTCCCTTCCATGCGAACATGGTTTTAAGCGTTTCAGAGCCTGAAAAGGCTGTAAATGAGGTTTTGAAGCGTTTAACAGCTTCTCAAGGCTGGAATTGACATTTCATGTGTAAATAGGCCAAATGCAATAGAAAAGTAAAATCAACCACTTATTATTTATCGTTAGGCTGCCTCGCACATATATTACTGTGATATTTGTATTGGAAAGCTTCTAAACCGAAGTTAGAGTCTCTTCCATGCGAACATGGTTTTAAGCGTTTCAGAGCCTGAAAAGGCTGTAAATGAGGTTTTGAAGCGTTTAACCGCTTCTCAAGGCTGGAAATGATATTTCATGTGTTAATAGGCCAAATGCAATAGAAAAGTGAAATCAACCACATATTATTCATCGCTAGGCTGCCTCGCACATATAATACTGTGAGATTTGTCTTGAAAAGCTTCTAAACCGAAGTTACAGTCCCTTCCATGCGAACATGGTTTTAAGCGTTTCAGAGCCTGGAAAGGCTGTAAATGAGGTTTTGAAGCGTTTAACCGCTTCTCAAGGCTGGAAATGATGTTTCATGTGTTAATAGGCCAAATGCAATAGAAAAGTGAAATCAACCACATTTTATTCATCGCTAGGCTGCCTCGCACATATATTACTGTGAGATTTGTATTGGAAAGCTTCTAAATCGAAGTTACAGTCTCTTCCATAGGAACGTGGTTTTAAGCGTTTCAGAGCCTCTAAAGGCTGTAAATGAGGTTTTTAAGCATTTAACAGCTTCTAAAGGCTGGAAATGACATATCATGTGTAAATAGGCCAAATGCAATAGAAAAGTAGAATCAACCACGTATTATTTTTCGTTAGGCTGCCTCGCACATATATTACTCTGAGATTTGTATTGGAAAGCTTCTAAACTGAAGTTACAGTGTCTTCCATGCGAACGTGGTTTTAAGCGTTTCATAGCCTGAAAAAGGCTGTAAATGAGGTTTTGAAGCATTTAACAGCTTCTTAAGGCTGGAAATGAGATTTCATGTGTAAATAGGCCAAATGCAATAGAAAAGTGAAATCAACCACGTATTATTCATCGCTAGGCTGCCTCGCACATATATTACTGTGAAATTTGTATTGGAAAGCTTCTAAACCCAAGTTACAGTCTCTTCCTTGCGAACGTGGTTTTAAGCGTTTCAGAGCCTGAAAAGGCTGTAAATGAGGTTTTGAAGCGTTTAACAGCTTCTCAAGGCTGGAAATGACATTTCATGTGTAAATAGGCCAAATGCAATAGAAAAGTGAAATCAACCACATATTAATTATCGTTAGGCTGCCTCGCAAATATATTACTGTGAGATTTGTATTGGAAAGCTTCTAAACTGAAGTTACAGTCTCTTCCATGCGAAAGTGGTTTTAAGCGTTTCAGAGCCTGAAAAGGCTGTAAATGAGGGTTTTGAAGCGTTTAACAGCTTCTTAAGGCTGGAAATGACATTTCATGTGTAAACAGGCCAAATGCAATAGAAAAGTGAAATCAACCACATATTATCCATCGTTAGGCTGCCTCGCACATATATTACTGTGATATTTGTATTGGAAAGCTTCTAAACCGAAGTCAGAGTTTCTTCCATGCGAATGTGGTTTTAAGCGTTTCAGAGCCTGGAAAGGCTGTAAATGAGGTTTTGAAGCGTTTAACCGCTTCTCAAGGCTGGAAATTACTATTCATGTGTTAATAGGCCAAATGCAATAGAAAAGTGAAATCGACCACATATTATTCATCGCTAGGCTGCCTCGCACATATATTACTGTGATATTTGTATTGGAAAGCTTCTAAACCGAAGTTACAGTGTCTTCCATGCGAACGTGGTTATAAGCGTTTCAGAGCCTGAAAAGGCTGTAAATGACGTTTTGAAGCGTTAAACAGCTTCTCAAGGCTGGAAATGACATTTCATGTGTAAATAGGCCAAATGCAATAGAAAAGTAAAATCAACAACTTATTATTTATCGTTAGGCTGCCTCGCACATATATTACTGTGATATTTGTATTGGAAAGCTTCTAAATCGAAGATAGAGTCTCTTCCATGCGAACATGGTTGTCAGCGTTTCAGAGCCTGAAAAGGCTGTAAATGAGGTTTTGAAAAGTTTAACAGCTTCTCAAGGTGGAAATGACATTTCATGTGTAAATAGGCCAAATGCAATATAAAAGTAAAATCAACCACATATTATTCATCGCTAGGCTGCCTCGCACATATAATACTGTGAGATTTGCCTTGAAAAGCTTCTAAACCGAAGTTACAGTCCCTTCCATGCGAACATGGTTTTAAGCGTTTCAGAGCCTGAAAAGGCTGTAAATGAGGTTTTGAAGCGTTTAACAGCTTCTCAAGGCTGGAAATGACATTTCATGTGTTAACAGGCCAAATGCAATGGAAAAGTTAAATCAACCACATATTATTCATCGTTAGGCTGCCTCACACATATATTACTGTGAGATTTGCATTGGAAAGCTTCTAAACCAAAGTTACAGTCTCTTCCATGCGAACGTGGTTTTAAGCGTTTCAGACCCTGAAAAGGCTGTAAATGAGGTTTTGAAGCGTTTAACAGTTTCTCAAGGCTGGAAATTACATTTCATGTGTAAATAGGCCAAATGCAATAGAAAAGTGAAATCCACCACATATTATTTATCGTTAGGCTGCCTCGCCAATATATTACTGTGAGATTTGTATTGGAAAGCTTCTAAACTGAAGTTATAGTGTCTTCCATGCGAACGTGGTTTTAAGCGTTTCAGAGCCTGAAAAGGCTGTAAATGAGGGTTTTGAAGCGTTTAACAGCTTCTTAAGGCTGGAAATGACATTTCATGTGTAAGCAGGTCAAATGCAATAGAAAAGTGAAATCAACCACATATTATTCATCGCTAGGCTGCCTCGCACATATATTACTGTGAAATTTGTATTGGAAAGCTTCTAAACCCAAGTTACAGTCTCTTCCTTGCGAACGTGGTTTTAAGCGTTTCAGAGCCTGAAAAGGCTGTAAATGAGGTTTTGAAGCGTTTAACAGCTTCTCAAGGCTGGAAATGACATTTCATGTGTAAATAGGCCAAATGCAATAGAAAAGTGAAATCAACCCCATATTATTTATCGTTAGGCTGCCTCGCACATATATTACTGTGAAATTTGTATTGGAAAGCTTCTAAACCCAAGTTACAGTCTCTTCCTTGCGAACGTGGTTTTAAGCGTTTTAGAGCCTGAAAAGTCTGTAAATGACGTTTTGAAGCATTTAACAGCTTCTCAAGGCTGGAAATTACATTTCATGTGTAAATAGGCCAAATGCAATAGAAAAGTGAAATCAACCACATATTATTTATCGTTAGGCTGCCTCGCACATATATTACTGTGAAATTTGTATTGGAAAGCTTCTAAACCCAAGTTACAGTCTCTTCCTTGCGAACGTGGTTTTAAGCGTTCCAGAGCCTGAAAAGGCTGTAAATGAGGTTTTGAAGCGTTTAACAGCTTCTCAAGGCTGGAAATGACATTTCATGTGTAAATAGGCCAAATGCAATAGAAAAGTGAAATCAACCACATATTATTTATCGTTAGGCTGCCTCGCAAATATATTACTGTGAGATTTGTACTGGAAAGCTTCTAAACTGAAGTTACAGTGTCTTCCATGCGAACGTGGTTTTAAGCGTTTCAGAGCCTGAAAAGGCTGTAAATGAGGGTTTTGAAGCGTTTAACAGCTTCTTAAGGCTGGAAATGACATTTCATGTGTAAACAGGCCAAATGCAATAGAAAATTGAAATCAACCACATATTATTCATCGCTAGGCTGCATCGCACATATATTACTGTGAAATTTGTATTGGAAAGCTTCTAAACCGAAGTTACAGTCCCTTCCATGCGAACATGGTTTTAAGCATTTCAGAGCCTGAAAAGGCTGTAAATTAGGTTTTGAAGCCTTTAACAGCTTCTCAAGGCTGGAAATGACATTTCATGTGTTAACAGGCCAAATGCAATGGAAAAGTTAAATCAACCACATATTATTTATCGTTAGGCTGCCTCGCACATATATTACTGTGAGATTTGCATTGGAAAGCTTCTAAACCAAAGTTACAGTCTCTTCCATGCGAACGTGGTTTTAAGCGTTTCAGAGCCTGAAAAAGCTATAAATGAGGTTTTGAGGGGTTTAACAGCTTCTAAAGGCTGGAAATGAAATTTCATGTGTAAATAAGCAAAATGCAATAGAAAAGTTAAATCAACAACATATTATTCATCGTTAGGCTGCCTCGCACATATATTACTGTGAGATTTGTATAGGAAAGCTTCTAAACGGAAGTTACAGTCTCTTCCATGCGAACGTGGTTTTAAACGTTTCAGAGCCTGAAAAGGCTGTAAATGAGGTTTTGAAGCGTTTAACAGCTTCTCAAGGCTGGAAATGACATTTCATGTGTAAATAGGCCAAATGCAATAGAAAAGTGAAATCAACCACATATTATTTATCGTTAGGCTGCCTCGCAAATATATTACTGTGAGATTTGTATTGGAAAGCTTCTAAACTGAAGTTACAGTGTCTTCCATGCGAAAGTGGTTTTAAGCGTTTCAGAGCCTGAAAAGGCTGTAAATGAGGGTTTTGAAGCGTTTAACAGCTTCTTAAGGCTGGAAATGACATTTCATGTGTAAACAGGCCAAATGCAATAGAAAAGTGAAATCAACCACATATTATCCATCGTTAGGCTGCCTCGCACATATATTACTGTGATATTTGTATTGGAAAGCTTCTAAACCGAAGTCAGAGTCTCTTCCATGCGAATGTGGTTTTAAGCGTTTCAGAGCCTGGAAAGGCTGTAAATGAGGTTTTGAAGCGTTTAACCGCTTCTCAAGGCTGGAAATTACTATTCATGTGTTAATAGGCCAAATGCAATAGAAAAGTAAAATCAACCACTTATTATTTATCGTTAGGCTGCCTCGCACATATATTACTGTGATATTTGTATTGGAAAGCTTCTAAATCGAAGATAGAGTCTCTTCCATGCGAACATGGTTGTCAGCGTTTCAGAGCCTGAAAAGGCTGTAAATTAGGTTTTGAAACGTTTAACAGCTTCTCAAGGTGGAAATGAAATTTCATGTGTAAATAGGCCAAATGCAATATAAAAGTAAAATCAACCACATATTATTCATCGCTAGGCTGCTTCGCACATATAATACTGTGAGATTTGCCTTGAAAAGCTTCTAAACCGAAGTTACAGTCCCTTCCATGCGAACATGGTTTTAAGCGTTTCAGAGCCTGAAAAGGCTGTAAATGAGGTTTTGAAGCGTTTAACAGCTTCTCAAGGCTGGAAATGACATTTCATGACTTAACAGGCCAAATGCAATGGAAAAGTTAAATCAACCATGTATTATTCATCCCTAGGCTGCCTCGCACATATATTACTGTGAAATTTGTATTGGAAAGCTTCTAAACCCAAGTTACAGTCTCTTCCTTGCGAACGTGGTTTTAAGCGTTCCAGAGCCTGAAAAGGCTGTAAATGAGGTTTTGAAGCGTTTAACAGCTTCTCAAGGCTGGAAATGACATTTCATGTGTAAATAGGCCAAATGCAATAGAAAAGTGAAATCAACCACATATTATTTATCGTTAGGCTGCCTCGCAATTATATTACTGTGAGATTTGTATTGGAAAGCTTCTAAACTGAAGTTACAGTGTCTTCCATGCGAACGTGGTTTTAAGCGTTTCAGAGCCTGAAAAGGCTGTAAATGAGGGTTTTGAAGCGTTTAACAGCTTCTTAAGGCTGGAAATGACATTTCATGTGTAAACAGGCCAAATGCAATAGAAAATTGAAATCAACCACAAATTATTCATCGCTAGGCTGCCTCGCATATATATTACTGTGAAATTTGTATTGGAAAGCTTCTAAACCGAAGTTACAGTCCCTTCCATGCGAACATGGTTTTAAGCATTTCAGAGCCTGAAAAGGCTGTATGTGAGGTTTTGAAGCGTTTAACAGCTTCTCAAGGCTGGAAATGACATTTCATGTGTTAACAGGCCAAATGCAATGGAAAAGTTAAATCAACCACATATTATTCATCGTTAGGCTGCCTCGCACATATATTACTGTGAGATTTGCATTGGAAAGCTTCTAAACCAAAGTTACAGTCTCTTCCATGCGAACGTGGTTTTAAGCGTTTCAGAGCCTGAAAAAGCTATAAATGAGGTTTTGAAGGGTTTAACAGCTTCTAAAGGCTGGAAATGAAATTTCATGTGTAAATAAGCAAAATGCAATAGAAAAGTTAAATCAACAACATATTATTCATCGTTAGGCTGCCTCGCACATATATTACTGTGAGATTTGTATAGGAAAGCTTCTAAACGGAAGTTACAGTCTCTTCCATGCGAACGTGGTTTTAAACGTTTCAGAGCCTGAAAAGGCTGTAAATGAGGTTTTGAAGCATTTCACAGCTTCTTAAGGCTGGAAATGACATTTCTTGTGTAAATAGGCCAAATGCAATAGAAAAGTGAAATCAACCATGTATTATTCATCGCTAGGCTGCCTCGCACATATATTACTGTGAAATTTGTATTGGAAAGCTTCTAAACCCAAGTTACAGTCTCTTCCTTGCGAACGTGGTTTTAAGCGTTTCAGAGCCTGAAAAGGCTGTAAATGAGGTTTTGAAGCGTTTAACAGTTTCTCAAGGCTGGAAATTACATTTCATGTGTAAATAGGCCAAATGCAATAGAAAAGTGAAATCAACCACATATTATTTATCGTTAGGCTGCCTCGCCAATATATTACTGTGAGATTTGTATTGGAAAGCTTCTAAACCCAAGTTACAGTCTCCTCCTTGCGAACGTGGTTTTAAGCGTTTCAGAGCCTGAAAAGGCTGTAAATGAGGTTTTGAAGCGTTTAACAGCTTCTCAAGGCTGGAAATGACATTTCATGTGTAAATAGGCCAAATGCAATAGAAAAGTGAAATCAACCCCATATTATTTATCGTTAGGCTGCCTCGCACATATATTACTGTGAAATTTGTATTGGAAAGCTTCTAAACCCAAGTTACAGTCTCTTCCTTGCGAACGTGGTTTTAAGCGTTTTAGAGCCTGAAAAGGCTGTAAATGACGTTTTGAAGCATTTAACAGCTTCTCAAGGCTGGAAATGACATTTCATGTGTAAATAGGCCAAATGCAATAGAAAAGTGAAATCAACCACATATTATTCATCGTTACGCTGCCTTGCACATATATTACTGAAAGATTTGTATTGGAAAGCTTCTGAATCGAATTTACAGTCTCTTCCATGCGAACATAGTTTTAAACGTTTCAGAGCCTGAAAAAAGCTGTAAATGAGGTTTTGAAGCATTTAACAGCTTCTTAAGGCTGGAAATGAGATTTAATGTGTAAATAGGCCAAATGCAATAGAAAAGTGAAATCAACCACGTATTATTCATCGCTAGGCTGCCTCGCACATATATTACTGTGAAATTTGTATTGGAAAGCTTCTAAACCCAAGTTACAGTCTCTTCCTTGCGAACGTGGTTTTAAGCGTTCCAGAGCCTGAAAAGGCTGTAAATGAGGTTTTGAAGCGTTTAACAGCTTCTCAAGGCTGGAAATGAAATTTCATGTGTAAATAGGCCAAATGCAATAGAAAAGTGAAATCAACCACATATTATTTATCGTTAGGCTGCCTCGCAAATATATTACTGTGAGATTTGTATTGGAAAGCTTCTAAACTGAAGTTACAGTGTCTTCCATGCGAAAGTGGTTTTAAGCGTTTCAGAGCCTGAAAAGGCTGTAAATGAGGGTTTTGAAGCGTTTAACAGCTTCTTAAGGCTGGAAATGACATTTCATGTGTAAACAGGCCAAATGCAATAGAAAAGTGAAATCAACCACATATTATCCATCGTTAGGCTGCCTCGCACATATATTACTGTGATATTTGTATTGGAAAGCTTCTAAACCGAAGTCAGAGTCTCTTCCATGCGAATGTGGTTTTAAGCGTTTCAGAGCCTGGAAAGGCTGTAAATGAGGTTTTGAAGCGTTTAACCGCTTCTCAAGGCTGGAAATTACTATTCATGTGTTAATAGGTCAAATGCAATAGAAAAGTGAAATCGACCACATATTATTCATCGCTAGGCTGCCTCGCACATATATTACTGTGATATTTGTATTGGAAAGCTTCTAAACCGAAGTTACAGTGTCTTCCATGCGAACGTGGTTATAAGCGTTTCAGAGCCTGAAAAGGCTGTAAATGACGTTTTGAAGCGTTAAACAGCTTCTCAAGGCTGGAAATGACATTTCATGTGTAAATAGGCCAAATGCAATAGAAAAGTAAAATCAACCACTTATTATTTATCGTTAGGCTGCCTCGCACATATATTACTGTGATATTTGTATTGGAAAGCTTCTAAATCGAAGATAGAGTCTCTTCCATGCGAACATGGTTGTCAGCGTTTCAGAGCCTGAAAAGGCTGTAAATGACGTTTTGAAACGTTTAACAGCTTCTCAAGGTGGAAATGAAATTTCATGTGTAAATAGGCCAAATGCAATATAAAAGTAAAATCAACCACATATTATTCATCGCTAGGCTGCCTCGCACATATAATACTGTGAGATTTGCTTTGAAAAGCTTCTAAACCGAAGTTACAGTCCCTTCCATGCGAACATGGTTTTAAGCGTTTCAGAGCCTGAAAAGGCTGTAAATGAGGTTTTGAAGCGTTTAACAGCTTCTCAAGGCTGGAAATGACATTTCATGTGTTAACAGGCCAAATGCAATGGAAAAGTTAAATCAACCACATATTATTCATCGTTAAGCTGCCTCACACATATATTACTGTGAGATTTGCATTGGAAAGCTTCTAAACCAAAGTTACAGTCTCTTCCATGCGAACGTGGTTTTAAGCGTTTCAGAGCCTGAAAAAGCTATAAATGAGGTTTTGAAGGGTTTAACAACTTCTAAAGGCTGGAAATGAAATTTAATGTGTAAATAAGCAAAATGCAATAGGAAAGTTAAATCAACAACATATTATTCATCGTTAGGCTGCCTCGCACATATATTACTGTGAGATTTGCATTGGAAAGCTTCTAAACCAAAGTTACAGTCTCTTCCATGCGAACATGGTTTTAAACATTTCAGAGCCTGAAAAGGCTGTAAATGAGGTTTTGAAGCATTTAACAGCTTCTTAAGGCTGGAAATGACATTTCTTGTGTAAATAGGCCAAATGCAATAGAAAAGTGAAATCAACCATGTATTATTCATCCCTAGGCTGCCTCGCACATATATTACTGTGAAATTTGTATTGGAAAGCTTCTAAACCCAAGTTACAGTCTCTTCCTTGCGAACGTGGTTTTAAGCGTTTCAGAGCCTGAAAAGGCTGTAAATTAGGTTTTGAAGCGTTTAACAGTTTCTCAAGGCTGGAAATTACATTTCATGTGTAAATAGGCCAAATGCAATAGAAAAGTGAAATCCACCACATATTATTTATCGTTAGGCTGCCTCGCACATATATTACTGTGAAATTTGTATTGGAAAGCTTCTAAACCCAAGTTAAAGTCTCTTCCTTGCGAACGTGGTTTTAAGCGTTCCAGAGCCTGAAAAGGCTGTAAATGAGGTTTTGAAGCGTTTAACAGCTTCTCAAGGCTGGAAATGACATTTCATGTGTAAATAGGCCAAATGCAATAGAAAAGTGAAATCAACCACATATTATTTATCGTTAGGCTGCCTCGCAATTATATTACTGTGAGATTTGTATTGGAAAGCTTCTAAACTGAAGTTACAGTGTCTTCCATGCGAACGTGGTTTTAAGCGTTTCAGAGCCTGAAAAGGCTGTAAATGAGGGTTTTGAAGCGTTTAACAGCTTCTTAAGGCTGGAAATGACATTTCATGTGTAAACAGGCCAAATGCAATAGAAAATTGAAATCAACCACAAATTATTCATCGCTAGGCTGCCTCGCATATATATTACTGTGAAATTTGTATTGGAAAGCTTCTAAACCGAAGTTACAGTCCCTTCCATGCGAACATGGTTTTAAGCATTTCAGAGCCTGAAAAGGCTGTATGTGAGGTTTTGAAGCGTTTAACAGCTTCTCAAGGCTGGAAATGACATTTCACGTGTTAACAGGCCAAATGCAATGGAAAAGTTAAATCAACCACATATTATTCATCGTTAGGCTGCCTCGCACATATATTACTGTGAGATTTGCATTGGAAAGCTTCTAAACCAAAGTTACAGTCTCTTCCATGCGAACGTGGTTTTAAGCGTTTCAGAGCCTGAAAAAGCTATAAATGAGGTTTTGAAGGGTTTAACAGCTTCTAAAGGCTGGAAATGAAATTTCATGTGTAAATAAGCAAAATGCAATAGAAAAGTTAAATCAACAACATATTATTCATCGTTAGGCTGCCTCGCACATATATTACTGTGAGATTTGTATAGGAAAGCTTCTAAACGGAAGTTACAGTCTCTTCCATGCGAACGTGGTTTTAAACGTTTCAGAGCCTGAAAAGGCTGTAAATGAGGTTTTTTAGCATTTAACAGCTTCTTAAGGCTGGAAATGACATTTCTTGTGTAAATAGGCCAAATGCAATAGAAAAGTGAAATCAACCATGTATTATTCATCGCTAGGCTGCCTCGCACATATATTACTGTGAAATTTGTATTGGAAAGCTTCTAAACCCAAGTTACAGTCTCTTCCTTGCGAACGTGGTTTTAAGCGTTTCAGAGCCTGAAAAGGCTGTAAATGAGGTTTTGAAGTGTTTAACAGTTTCTCAAGGCTGGAAATTACATTTCATGTGTAAATAGGCCAAATGCAATAGAAAAGTGAAATCAACCACATATTATTTATCGTTAGGCTGCCTCGCCAATATATTACTGTGAGATTTGTATTGGAAAGCTTCTAAACTGAAGTTATAGTGTCTTCCATGCGAACGTGGTTTTAAGCGTTTCAGAGCCTGAAAAGGCTGTAAATGAGGGTTTTGAAGCGTTTAACAGCTTCTTAAGGCTGGAAATGACATTTCATGTGTAAGCAGGTCAAATGCAATAGAAAAGTGAAATCAACCACATATTATTCATCGCTAGGCTGCCTCGCACATATATTACTGAAAGATTTGTATTGGAAAGCTTCTGAATCGAATTTACAGTCTCTTCCATGCAAACATAGTTTTAAACGTTTCAGAGCCTGAAAAAAGCTGTAAATGAGGTTTTGAAGCATTTAACAGCTTCTTAAGGCTGGAAATGAGATTTCATGTGTAAATAGGCCAAATGCAATAGAAAAGTGAAATCAACCACATATTATTTATCGTTAGGCTGCCTCGCAAATATATTACTGTGAGATTTGTATTGGAAAGCTTCTAAACTGAAGTTACAGTGTCTTCCATGCGAAAGTGGTTTAAAGCGTTTCAGAGCCTGAAAAGGCTGTAAATGAGGTTTTGAAGCGTTTAACAGCTTCTTAAGCCTGGAAATGACATTTCATGTGTGAATAGGCCAAATGCAATAGAAAAGTGAAATCAACACCATAATATTTATCGTTAGGTTGCCTCGCACATATATTACTGTGAAATTTGTATTGGAAAGCTTCTAAACCCAAGTTACAGTCTCTTCCTTGCGAACGTGGTTTTAAGCATTTCAGAGCCTGAAAAGGCTATAAATGACGTTTTGAAGCATTTAACAGCTTCTCAAGGCTGGAAATGACATTTCATGTGTAAATAGGCCAAATGCAATAGAAAAGTTAAATCAACAACATATTATTCATCGTTAGGCTGCCTCGCACATATATTACTGTGAGATTGGTATTGGAAAGCTTCTAAACCTAAGTTACAGTCTCTTCCATGCGAACGTGGTTTTAAGCGTTTCTGAGGCTCAAAAGGCTGTAAATGAGGTTTTGAAGCGTTTTAACAGCTTCTTAAGGCTGGAAATGACATTTCATGTGTAAATAGGCCAAATGCAATAGAAAAGTGAAATCAACCACATATTATCCATCGTTAGGCTGCCTCGTACATATATTACTGTGATATTTGTATTGGAAAGCTTCTTAAACGAAGTCAGAGTCTCTTCCATGCGAACATGGTTTTTAAGCGTTTCAGAGCCTGGAAAGACTGTAAATGAGGTTTTGAAGCGTTTAACTGCTTCTCAAGGCTGGAAATGACTATTCATGGGGTAATAGGCCAAATGCAATAGAAGAGTGAAATCAACCACATATTATTTATCGTTAGGCTGCCTCGCCAATATATTACTGTGAGATTTGTATTGGAAAGCTTCTAAACTGAAGTTATAGTGTCTTCCATGCGAACGTGGTTTTAAGCGTTTCAGAGCCTGAAAAGGCTGTAAATGAGGGTTTTGAAGCGTTTAACAGCTTCTTAAGGCTGGAAATGACATTTCATGTGTAAGCAGGTCAAATGCAATAGAAAAGTGAAATCAACCACATATTATTCATCGCTAGGCTGCCTCGCACATATATTACTGTGAAATTTGTATTGGAAAGCTTCTAAACCCAAGTTACAGTCTCTTCCTTGCGAACGTGGTTTTAAGCGTTTCAGAGCCTGAAAAGGCTGTAAATGAGGTTTTGAAGCGTTTAACAGCTTCTCAAGGCTGGAAATGACATTTCTTGTGTAAATAGGCCAAATGCAATAGAAAAGTGAAATCAACCCCATATTATTTATCGTTAGGCTGCCTCGCACATATATTACTGTGAAATTTGTATTGGAAAGCTTCTAAACCCAAGTTACAGTCTCTTCCTTGCGAACGTGGTTTTAAGCGTTTTAGAGCCTGAAAAGGCTGTAAATGACGTTTTGAAGCATTGAACAGCTTCTCAAGGCTGGAAATGACATTTCATGTGTAAATAGGCCAAATGCAATAGAAAAGTGAAATCAACCCCATATTATTTATCGTTAGGCTGCCTCGCACATATATTACTGTGAAATTTGTATTGGAAAGCTTCTAAACCCAAGTTACAGTCTCTTCCTTGCGAACGTGGTTTTAAGCGTTTTAGAGCCTGAAAAGGCTGTAAATGACGTTTTGAAGCATTGAACAGCTTCTCAAGGCTGGAAATGACATTTCATGTGTAAATAGGCCAAATGCAATAGAAAAGTGAAATCAACCACATATTATTCATCGTTACGCTGCCTTGCACATATATTACTGAAAGATTTGTATTGGAAAGCTTCTGAATCGAATTTACAGTCTCTTCCATGCGAACATAGTTTTAAACGTTTCAGAGCCTGAAAAGTCTGTAAATGAGTGTTTTAAAGCGTTTAACAGCTTCTCAAGGCTGGAAATGACATTTCATGTGTAAAAAGGCCAAATGCAATAGAAAAGTGAAATCAACACCAAATTATTTATTGTTAGGCTGCCTCGCACATATATTACTGTGAGATTTGTATTGGAAGGCTTCTAAACTGAAGTTACAGTGTCTTCCATGCGAACGTGGTTTTAAGCGTTTCAGAGCCTGATAAGGCTGTAAATGAGGTTTTGAAGCGTTTAACAGCTTCTTAAAGCTGGAAATTACATTTCATGTGTAAATAGGCCAAATGCAATAGAAAAGTGAAATCAACCACATATTATTCATCGTTAGGCTGCTTCGCACATATATAACTGTTAGATTGGTTTTGAAAAACTTCTAAATGGAATTTAGAGTCTCTTCCATGCGAACATGGTTTTAAGCGTTTCAGAGCCTGAAAAGGCTGTAAATGAGGTTTTGAAGCATTTAACAGCTTCTCAAGGCTGGAAATGACATTTCATGTGTAAATAGGCCAAATGCAATAGAAAAGTGAAATCAACCCCATATTATTTATCGTTAGGCTGCCTCGCACATATATTACTGTGAAATTTGTATTGGAAAGCTTCTAAACCCAAGTTACAGTCTCTTCCTTGCGAACGTGGTTTTAAGCGTTTTAGAGCCTGAAAAGGCTGTAAATGACGTTTTGAAGCATTGAACAGCTTCTCAAGGCTGGAAATGACATTTCATGTGTAAATAGGCCAAATGCAATAGAAAAGTGAAATCAACCACATTTTATTCATCGTTACGCTGCCTTGCACATATATTACTGAAAGATTTGTATTGGAAAGCTTCTGAATCGAATTTACAGTCTCTTCCATGCGAACATAGTTTTAAACGTTTCAGAGCCTGAAAAGTCTGTAAATGAGTGTTTTAAAGCGTTTAACAGCTTCTCAAGGCTGGAAATGACATTTCATGTGTAAAAAGGCCAAATGCAATAGAAAAGTGAAATCAACACCAAATTATTTATTGTTAGGCTGCCTCGCACATATATTACTGTGAGATTTGTATTGGAAGGCTTCTAAACTGAAGTTACAGTGTCTTCCATGCGAACGTGGTTTTAAGCGTTTCAGAGCCTGAAAAGGCTGTAAATGAGGTTTTGAAGCGTTTAACAGCTTCATAAAGCTGGAAATTACATTTCATGTGTAAATAGGCCAAATGCAATAGAAAAGTGAAATCAACCACATATTATTCATCGTTAGGCTGCTTCGCACATATATAACTGTTAGATTGGTTTTGAAAAACTTCTAAATGGAATTTAGAGTCTCTTCCATGCGAACATGGTTTTAAGCGTTTCAGAGCCTGAAAAGGCTGTAAATGAGGTTTTGAAGCATTTAAAAGCTTCTCAAGGCTGGAAATGACATTTCATGTGTTAACAGGCCAAATGCAATGGAAAAGTTAAATCAACCACATATTATTCATCGTTAGGCTGCCTCGCACATATATTACTGTGAGATTTGTATTGGAAAGCTTCTAAACTGAAGTTACAGTGTCTTCCATGCGAAAGTGGTTTTAAGCGTTTCAGAGCCTGAAAAGGCTGTAAATGAGGGTTTTGAAGCGTTTAACAGCTTCTTAAGGCTGGAAATGACATTTCATGTGCAAACAGGCCAAATGCAATAGAAAAGTGAAATCAACCACATATTATTCATCGTTACGCTGCCTCACACATATATTACTGAAAGATTTGTATTGGAAAGCTTCTCAACCGAATTTACAGTCTCTTCCATGCGATCATGGTTTTAAGCGTTTCAGAGCCTGAAAAGGCTGTAAATGAGGTTTTGAAGCGTTTAACAGCTTCTTAACCCTGGAAATGACATTTCATGTGTAAATAGGCCAAATGCAATAGAAAAGTGAAATCAACACCATAATATTTATCGTTAGGTTGCCTCGCACATATATTACTGTGAGATTTGTATTGGAAAGCTTCTAAACTGAAGTTACAGTGTCTTCCATGCGAACGTGGTTTTAAGCGTTTCAGAGCCTGAAAAGGCTGTAAATGACGTTTTGAAGCGTTTAACAGCTTCTTAAGGCTGGAAATGACATTTCATGTGTAAATAGGCCAAATGCAATAGAAAAGTGAAATCGACCACATATTATTCATCGCTAGGCTGCCTCGCACATATATTACTGTGAAATTTGTATTGGAAAGCTTCTAAACCCAAGTTACAGTCTCTTCCTTGCAAACGTGGTTTTAAGCATTTCAGAGCCTGAAAAGGCTATAAATGACGTTTTGAAGCATTTAACAGCTTCTCAAGGCTGGAAATGACATTTCATGTGTAAATAGGCCAAATGCAATAGAAAAGTTAAATCAACAACATATTATTCATCGTTAGGCTGCCTCGCACATATATTACTGTGAGATTGGTATTGGAAAGCTTCTAAACCTAAGTTACAGTCTCTTCCATGCGAACGTGGTTTTAAGCGTTTCTGAGGCTCAAAAGGCTGTAAATGAGGTTTTGAAGCGTTTTAACAGCTTCTTAAGGCTGGAAATGACATTTCATGTGTAAATAGGCCAAATGCAATAGAAAAGTGAAATCAACCACATATTATCCATCGTTAGGCTGCCTCGTACATATATTACTGTGATATTTGTATTGGAAAGCTTCTTAAACGAAGTCAGAGTCTCTTCCATGCGAACATGGTTTTAAGCGTTTCAGAGCCTGGAAAGACTGTAAATGAGGTTTTGAAGCGTTTAACTGCTTCTCAAGGCTGGAAATGACTATTCATGGGGTAATAGGCCAAATGCAATAGAAGAGTGAAATCAACCACATATTATTTATCGTTAGGCTGCCTCGCCAATATATTACTGTGAGATTTGTATTGGAAAGCTTCTAAACTGAAGTTATAGTGTCTTCCATGCGAACGTGGTTTTAAGCGTTTCAGAGCCTGAAAAGGCTGTAAATGAGGGTTTTGAAGCGTTTAACAGCTTCTTAAGGCTGGAAATGACATTTCATGTGTAAGCAGGTCAAATGCAATAGAAAAGTGAAATCAACCACATATTATTCATCGCTAGGCTGCCTCGCACATATATTACTGTGAAATTTGTATTGGAAAGCTTCTAAACCCAAGTTACAGTCTCTTCCTTGCGAACGTGGTTTTAAGCGTTTCAGAGCCTGAAAATGCTGTAAATGAGGTTTTGAAGCGTTTAACAGCTTCTCAAGGCTGGAAATGACATTTCATGTGTAAATAGGCCAAATGCAATAGAAAAGTGAAATCAACCACATATTATTCATCGTTACGCTGCCTTGCACATATATTACTGAAAGATTTGTATTGGAAAGCTTCTGAATCGAATTTACAGTCTCTTCCATGCGAACATAGTTTTAAACGTTTCAGAGCCTGAAAAGTCTGTAAATGAGTGTTTTAAAGCGTTTAACAGCTTCTCAAGGCTGGAAATGACATTTCATGTGTAAAAAGGCCAAATGCAATAGAAAAGTGAAATCAACACCAAATTATTTATTGTTAGGCTGCCTCGCACATATATTACTGTGAGATTTGTATTGGAAGGCTTCTAAACTGAAGTTACAGTGTCTTCCATGCGAACGTGGTTTTAAGCGTTTCAGAGCCTGAAAAGGCTGTAAATGAGGTTTTGAAGCGTTTAACAGCTTCTTAAAGCTGGAAATTACATTTCATGTGTAAATAGGCCAAATGCAATAGAAAAGTGAAATCAACCACATATTATTCATCGTTAGGCTGCTTCGCACATATATAACTGTTAGATTGGTTTTGAAAAACTTCTAAATGGAATTTAGAGTCTCTTCCATGCGAACATGGTTTTAAGCGTTTCAGAGCCTGAAAAGGCTGTAAATGAGGTTTTGAAGCATTTAACAGCTTCTCAAGGCTGGAAATGACATTTCATGTGTTAACAGGCCAAATGCAATGGAAAAGTTAAATCAACCACATATTATTCATCGTTAGGCTGCCTCGCACATATATTACTGTGAGATTTGTATTGGAAAGCTTCTAAACTGAAGTTACAGTGTCTTCCATGCGAAAGTGGTTTTAAGCGTTTCAGAGCCTGAAAAGGCTGTAAATGAGGGTTTTGAAGCGTTTAAGAGCTTCTTAAGGCTGGAAATGACATTTCATGTGCAAACAGGCCAAATGCAATAGAAAAGTGAAATCAACCACATATTATTCATCGTTACGCTGCCTCACACATATATTACTGAAAGATTTGTATTGGAAAGCTTCTCAACCGAATTTACAGTCTCTTCCATGCGATCATGGTTTTAAGCGTTTCAGAGCCTGAAAAGGCTGTAAATGAGGTTTTGAAGCGTTTAACAGCTTCTTAAGCCTGGAAATGACATTTCATGTGTAAATAGGCCAAATGCAATAGAAAAGTGAAATCAACACCATAATATTTATCGTTAGGTTGCCTCGCACATATATTACTGTGAGATTTGTATTGGAAAGCTTCTAAACTGAAGTTACAGTGTCTTCCATGCGAACGTGGTTTTAAGCGTTTCAGAGCCTGAAAAGGCTGTAAATGACGTTTTGAAGCGTTTAACAGCTTCTTAAGGCTGGAAATGACATTTCATTTGTAAATAGGCCAAATGCAATAGAAAAGTGAAATCGACCACATATTATTCATCGCTAGGCTGCCTCGCACATATATTACTGTGAAATTTGTATTGGAAAGCTTCTAAACCCAAGTTACAGTCTCTTCCTTGCGAACGTGGTTTTAAGCATTTCAGAGCCTGAAAAGGCTATAAATGACGTTTTGAAGCATTTAACAGCTTCTCAAGGCTGGAAATGACATTTCATGTGTAAATAGGCCAAATGCAATAGAAAAGTTAAATCAACAACATATTATTCATCGTTAGGCTGCCTCGCACATATATTACTGTGAGATTGGTATTGGAAAGCTTCTAAACCTAAGTTACAGTCTCTTCCATGCGAACGTGGTTTTAAGCGTTTCTGAGGCTCAAAAGGCTGTAAATGAGGTTTTGAAGCGTTTTAACAGCTTCTTAAGGCTGGAAATGACATTTCATGTGTAAATAGGCCAAATGCAATAGAAAAGTGAAATCAACCACATATTATCCATCGTTAGGCTGCCTCGTACATATATTACTGTGATATTTGTATTGGAAAGCTTCTTAAACGAAGTCAGAGTCTCTTCCATGCGAACATGGTTTTAAGCGTTTCAGAGCCTGGAAAGACTGTAAATGAGGTTTTGAAGCGTTTAACTGCTTCTCAAGGCTGGAAATGACTATTCATGGGGTAATAGGCCAAATGCAATAGAAGAGTGAAATCAACCACATATTATTCATCGCTAGGCTGCCTCGCACATATATTACTGTGAGATTTGTATTGAAAAGCTTCTAAACCGAAGTTACAGTCTCTTCCATGCGACAGGGTTTTAAGCGTTTAAGAGCCTGAAAAGGCTGTAAATGATGTTTTGAAGCGTTTAACAGCTTCTCAAGGCTGGAAATGACATTTTATGTGTAAAAAGGCCAAATGCAATAGAAAAGTGAAATCAACACCAAATTATTTATTGTTAGGCTGCCTCGCACATATATTACTGTGAGATTTGTATTGGAAGGCTTCTAAACTGAAGTTACAGTGTCTTCCATGCGAACGTGGTTTTAAGCGTTTCAGAGCCTGAAAAGGCTGTAAATGAGGTTTTGAAGCGTTTAACAGCTTCTTAAAGCTGGAAATTACATTTCATGTGTAAATAGGCCAAATGCAATAGAAAAGTGAAATCAACCACATATTATTCATCGTTAGGCTGCTTCGCACATATATAACTGTCAGATTGGTTTTGAAAAGCTTCTAAATGGAATTTAGAGTCTCTTCCATGCGAACATGGTTTTAAGCGTTTCAGAGCCTGAAAAGGCTGTAAATGAGGTTTTGAAGCATTTAACAGCTTCTCAAGGCTGGAAATGACATTTCATGTGTTAACAGGCCAAATGCAATGGAAAAGTTAAATCAACCACATATTATTCATCGTTAGGCTGCCTCGCACATATATTACTGTGAGATTTGCATTGGAAAGCTTCTAAACCGAAGTTACAGTCTCTTCCATGCAAACGTGGTTTTAAGCGTTTCAGAGCCTGAAAAAGCTATAAATGAGGTTTTAAAGGGTTTAACAGCTTCTATGGGCTGGAAATGAAATTTCATGTGTGAATAAGCAAAATGCAATAGAAAAGTTAAATCAACAACATATTATTCATCGTTAGGCTGCCTCGCACATATATTACTGTGAGATTTGTATAGGAAAGCTTCTAAACGGAAGTTACAGTCTCTTCCATGCGAACGTGGTTTTAAACGTTTCAGAGCCTGAAAAGGCTGTAAATGAGGTTTTGAAGCATTTAACAGCTTCTTAAAGCTGGAAATGACATTTCTTGTGTAAATAGGCCAAATGCAATAGAAAAGTGAAATCAAGCATGTATTATTCATCGCTAGGCTGCCTCGCACATATATTACTGTGAAATTTGTATTGGAAAGCTTCTAAACCCAAGTTACAGTCTCTTCCTTGCGAACGTGGTTTTAAGCATTTCAGAGCCTGAAAAGGCTATAAATGACGTTTTGAAGCATTTAACAGCTTCTCAAGGCTGGAAATGACATTTTATGTGTAAATAGGCCAAATGCAATAGGAAAGTTAAATCAACAACATATTATTCATCGTTAGGCTGCCTCGCACATATATTACTGTGAGATTTGTATTGGAAAGCTTCTAAACCGAAGTTACAGTCTCTTCCATGCGAACGTGGTTTTAAGCGTTTCTGAGCCTCAAAAGGCTGTAAATGAGGTTTTGAAGCGTTTTAACAGCTTCTTAAGGCTGGAAATGACATTTCATGTGTAAATAGGCCAAATGCAATAGAAAAGTGAAATCAACCACATATTATCCATCGTAAGGCTGCCTCGTACATATATTACTGTGATATTTGTATTGGAAAGCTTCTAAAACGAAGTCAGAGTCTCTTCCATGCGAACATGGTTTTAAGCGTTTCAGAGCCTGGAAAGGCTGTAAATGAGGTTTTGAAGCGTTTAACAGCTTCTCAAGGCTGGAAATGACATTTCATGTGTAAATAGGCCAAATGCAATAGAAAAGTGAAATCAACCACATATTATTTATCATTAGGCTGCCTCGCAAATATATTACTGTGAGATTTGTATTGGAAAGCATCTAAACTGAAGTTACAGTGTCTTCCATGCGAACGTGGTTTTAAGCGTTTCAGAGACTGAAAAGGCTGTAAATGAGGGTTTTGAAGCGTTTAACAGCTTCTTAAGGCTGGAAATGACATTTCATGTGTAAACAGGCCAAATGCAATAGAAAAGTGAAATCAACCACATATTATTCATCGCTAGGCTCCTTCGCACATATATTACTGTGAAATTTGTATTGGAAAGCTTCTAAACCCAAGTTACAGTCTCTTCCTTGCGAACATGGTTTTAAGAGTTTCAGAGCCTGAAAAGGCTGTGAATGGGGTTTTGAAGCGTTTGACAGCTTCTCAAGGCTGGAAATGACATTTCATGTGTAAATAGGCAAAATGCAATAGAAAAGTGAAATCAACCCCATATTATTTATCGTTAGGCTGCCTCGCACATATATTACTGTGAAATTTGTATTGGAAAGCTTCTAAACCCAAGTTACAGTCTCTTCCTTGCGAACGTGGTTTTAAGAGTTTCAGAGCCTGAAAAGGCTGTAAATGACGTTTTTGAAGCGTTTAACAGCTTCTTAAGGCTGGAAATGACATTTCATGTGTAAATAGGCCAAATGCAATAGAAAAGTGAAATCGACCACATATTATTCATCGCTAGGCTGCCTCGCACATATATTACTGTGAAATTTGTATTGGAAAGCTTCTAAACCCAAGTTACAGTCTCTTCCTTGCGAACGTGGTTTTAAGCATTTCAGAGCCTGAAAAGGCTATAAATGACGTTTTGAAGCATTTAACAGCTTCTCAAGGCTGGAAATGACATTTTATGTGTAAATAGGCCAAATGCAATAGAAAAGTTAAATCAACAACATATTATTCATCGTTAGGCTGCCTCGCACATATATTACTGTGAGATTTGTATTGGAAAGCTTCTAAACCGAAGTTACAGTCTCTTCCATGCGAACGTGGTTTTAAGCGTTTCTGAGCCTCAAAAGGCAGTAAATGAGGTTTTGAAGCGTTTTAACAGCTTCTTAAGGCTGGAAATGACATTTCATGTGTAAATAGGCCAAATGCAATAGAAAAGTGAAATCAACCACATATTATCCATCGTTAGGCTGCCTCGTACATATATTACTGTGATATTTGTATTGGAAAGCTTCTAAAACGAAGTCAGAGTCTCTTCCATGCGAACATGGTTTTAAGCGTTTCAGAGCCTGGAAAGACTGTAAATGACGTTTTGAAACGTTTAACCGCTTCTCAAGGCTGGAAATGACTATTCATGTGTTAATAGGCCAAATGCAATAGAAAAGTGAAATCAACCACATATTATTCATCGCTAGGCTGCCTCGCACATATATTACTGTGAGATTTGTATTGAAAAGCTTCTAAACCGAAGTTACAGTCTCTTCCATGCAAACGTGGTTTTAAGCGTTTCAGAGCCTGAAAAGGCTGTAAATGAGTGTTTTAAAGCGTTTAACAGCTTCTCAAGGCTGGAAATGACATTTCATGTGTAAAAAGGCCAAATGCAATAGAAAAGTGAAATCAACCACTTATTATTTATCGTTAGGCTGCCTCGCACATATATTACTGTGAGATTTGTATTGGAAAGCTTCTAAAACGAAGTCAGAGTCTCTTCCATGCGAACATGGTTTTAAGCGTTTCAGAGCCTGGAAAGACTGTAAATGAGGTTTTGAAACGTTTAACCGCTTCTCAAGGCTGGAAATGACTATTCATGTGTTAATAGGCCAAATGCAATAGAAAAGTGAAATCAACCACATATTATTCATCGCTAGGCTGCCTCGCACATATATTACTGTGAGATTTGTATTGAAAAGCTTCTAAACCGAAGTTACAGTCTCTTCCATGCGACAGGGTTTTAAGCGTTTAAGAGCCTGAAAAGGCTGTAAATGATGTTTTGAAGCGTTTAACAGCTTCTCAAGGCTGGAAATGACATTTTATGTGTAAAAAGGCCAAATGCAATAGAAAAGTGAAATCAACACCAAATTATTTATTGTTAGGCTGCCTCGCACATATATTACTGTGAGATTTGTATTGGAAAGCTTCTGAACCAAATTTACAGTCTCTTCCATGCAAACGTGGTTTTAAGCGTTTCAGAGCCTGAAAAGTCTGTAAATGAGTGTTTTAAAGCGTTTAACAGCTTCTCAAGGCTGGAAATGACATTTCATGTGTAAAAAGGCCAAATGCAATAGAAAAGTGAAATCAACACCAAATTATTTATTGTTAGGCTGCCTCGCACATATATTACTGTGAGATTTGTATTGGAAAGCTTCTAAACTGAAGTTACAGTGTCTTCCATGCGAACGTGGTTTTAAGCGTTTCAGAGCCTGAAAAGGCTGTAAATGAGGTTTTGAAGCGTTTAACAGCTTCTCAAGGCTGGAAATGATATTTCATGTGTTAATAGGCCAAATGCAATAGAAAAGTGAAATCAACCACATATTATTTATCGTTAGGCTGCCTCACAAATATATTACTGTGAGATTTGTATTGGAAAGCTTCTAAACTGAAGTTACAATGTCTTCAATTTAAACATGGTTTTAAGCGTTTCTGAGCCTGAAAAGGCTGTAAATGAGGGTTTTGAAGCGTTTAGCAGCTTCTTAAGGCTGGAAATGACATTTCATGTGTAAACAGGCCAAATGCAATAGAAAAGTGGAATCAACCACATATTATTCATCGCTAGGCTCCTTCGCACATATATTACTGTGAAATTTGTATTGGAAAGCTTCTAAACTCAAGTTACAGTCTCTTCCTTGCGAACATGGTTTTAAGCGTTTCAGAGCCTGAAAAGGCTGTGAATGAGGTTTTGAAGCGTTTAACAGCTTCTCAAGGCTGGAAATGACATTTCATGTGTAAATAGGCCAAATGCAATAGAAAAGTGAAATCAATCCCATATTATTTACCGTTAGGCTGCCTCGCACATATATTACTGTGAAATTTGTATTGGAAAGCTTCTAAACTGAAGTTACAGTGTCTTCCATGCGAACGTGGTTTTAAGCGTTTCAGAGCCTGAAAAGGCTGTAAATGACGTTTTGAAGCGTTTAACAGCTTCTTAAGGCTGGAAATGACATTTCATGTGTAAATAGGCCAAATGCAATAGAAAAGTGAAATCGACCACATACTGTATTATTCATCGCTAGGCTGCCTCGCACATATATTACTGTGAGATTTGTATTGAAAAGCTTCTAAACCGAAGTTACAGTCTCTTCCATGCGACAGGGTTTTAAGCGTTTAAGAGCCTGAAAAGGCTGTAAATGATGTTTTGAAGCGTTTAACAGCTTCTCAAGGCTGGAAATGACATTTTATGTGTAAAAAGGCCAAATGCAATAGAAAAGTGAAATCAACACCAAATTATTTATTGTTAGGCTGCCTCGCACATATATTGCTGTGAGATTTGTATTGGAAAGCTTTTGAACCAAATTTACAGTCTCTTCCATGCAAACGTGGTTTTAAGCGTTTCAGAGCCTGAAAAGTCTGTAAATGAGTGTTTTAAAGCGTTTAACAGCTTCTCAAGGCTGGAAATGACATTTCATGTGTAAAAAGGCCAAATGCAATAGAAAAGTGAAATCAACACCAAATTATTTATTGTTAGGCTGCCTCGCACATATATTACTGTGAGATTTGTATTGGAAAGCTTCTA
The DNA here is from genome assembly GCF_963691815.1 of Echiichthys vipera. NCBI lineage: Eukaryota > Metazoa > Chordata > Actinopteri > Perciformes > Trachinidae > Echiichthys > Echiichthys vipera. The sequence continues at coordinate 35,250,057 of NC_139830.1, forward strand.
AACCGAAGTTAGAGTCTCTTCCATGCGAACATGGTTTTAAGCGTTTCAGAGCCTGAAAAGGCTGTAAATGAGGTTTTGAAGCGTTTAACCGCTTCTCAAGGCTGGAAATGATATTTCATGTGTTAATAGGCCAAATGCAATAGAAAAGTGAAATCAACCACATATTATTCATCGTTAGGCTGCTTCGCACATATATAACTGTTAGATTGGTTTTGAAAAGCTTCTAAATGGAATTTAGAGTCTCTTCCATGCGAACATGGTTTTAAGCGTTTCAGAGCCTGAAAAGGCTGTAAATGAGGTTTTGAAGCATTTAACAGCTTCTCAAAGCTGGAAATGACATTTCATGTGTTAACAGGCCAAATGCAATGGAAAAGTTAAATCAACCACATATTATTCATCGTTAGGCTGCCTCGCACATATATTACTGTGAGATTTGCATTGGAAAGCTTCTAAACCGAAGTTACAGTCTCTTCCATGCAAACGTGGTTTTAAGCGTTTCAGAGCCTGAAAAAGCTATAAATGAGGTTTTAAAGGGTTTAACAGCTTCTATGGGCTGGAAATGAAATTTCATGTGTGAATAAGCAAAATGCAATAGAAAAGTTAAATCAACGACATATTATTCATCGTTAGGCTGCCTCGCACATATATTACTGTGAGATTTGTATAGGAAAGCTTCTAAACGGAAGTTACAGTCTCTTCCTTGCGAACGTGGTTTGAAGCGTTTCAGAGCCTGAAAAGGCTGTAAATGAGGTTTTGAATGTTTAACAGCTTCTCAAGGCTGGAATTGACATTTCATGTGTAAATAGGCCAAATGCAATAGAAAAGTAAAATCAACCACTTATTATTTATTGTTAGGCTGCCTCGCACATATATTACTGTGAAATTTGTATTGGAAAGCTTCTAAACCCAAGTTACAGTCTCTTCCTTGCGAACGTGGTTTGAAGCGTTTCAGAGCCTGAAAAGGCTGTAAATGAGGTTTTGAAGCGTTTAACAGTTTCTCAAGGCTGGAAATGACATTTCATGTGTAAATAGGCCAGATGCAATAGAAAAGTGAAATCAACCACATATTATTTATCGTTAGGCTGCCTCGCCAATATATTACTGTGAGATTTGTATTGGAAAGCTTCTAAACTGAAGTTATAGTGTCTTCCATGCGAACATGGTTTTAAGCGTTTCAGAGCCTGAAAAGGCTGTAAATGAGGGTTTTGAAGCGTTTAACAGCTTCTTAAGGCTGGAAATGACATTTCATGTGTAAACAGGCCAAATGCAATAGAAAAGTGAAATCAACCACATATTATTCTTTGCTAGGCTGCCTCGCACATATATTACTGTGAAATTTGTATTGGAAAGCTTCTAAACCCAAGTTACAGTCTCTTCCTTGTGAACGTGGTTTTAAGCGTTTCAGAGCCTGAAAAGGCTGTAAATGAGGTTTTGAAGCGTTTAACAGCTTCTCAAGGCTGGAAATGACATTTCATGTGTAAATAGGCCAAATGCAATAGAAAAGTGAAATCAACCCCATATTATTTATCGTTAGGCTGCCTCGCACATATATTACTGTGAAATTTGTATTGGAAAGCTTCTAAACCCAATTTACAGTCTCTTCCTTGCGAACGTGGTTTTAAGCGTTTTAGAGCCTGAAAAGGCTGTAAATGACGTTTTGAAGCATTTAACAGCTTCTCAAGGCTGGAAATGACATTTCATGTGTAAATAGGCCAAATGCAATAGAAAAGTGAAATCAACCACATATTATTCATCGTTAGGCTGCTTCGCACATATATTACTGTGAGATTTGTATAGGAAAGCTTCTAAACGGAAGTTACAGTCTCTTCCATGCGAACGTGGTTTTAAGCGTTTCAGAGCCTGAAAAGGCTGTGAATGAGGGTTTTAAAGCGTTTAACAGCTTTTCAAGGCTGGAAATGACATTTCATGTGTAAATAGGCCAAATGCAATAGAAAAGTGAAATCAACCACATATTATTCATCGTTATGCTGCCTTGCACATATATTACTGAAAGATTTGTATTGGAAAGCTTCTGAATCGAATTTACAGTCTCTTCCATGCGAACGTGGTTTGAAACGTTTCAGAGCCTGAAAAAGGCTGTAAATGAGGTTTTAAAGGGTTTAACAGCTTCTATGGGCTGGAAATGAAATTTCATGTGTGAATAAGCAAAATGCAATAGAAAAGTTAAATCAACGACATATTATTCATCGTTAGGCTGCCTCGCACATATATTACTGTGAGATTTGTATAGGAAAGCTTCTAAACGGAAGTTACAGTCTCTTCCTTGCGAACGTGGTTTGAAGCGTTTCAGAGCCTGAAAAGGCTGTAAATGAGGTTTTGAAGCGTTTAACAGCTTCTCAAGGCTGGAATTGACATTTCATGTGTAAATAGGCCAAATGCAATAGAAAAGTAAAATCAACCACTTATTATTTATTGTTAGGCTGCCTCGCACATATATTACTGTGAAATTTGTATTGGAAAGCTTCTAAACCCAAGTTACAGTCTCTTCCTTGCGAACGTGGTTTGAAGCGTTTCAGAGCCTGAAAAGGCTGTAAATGAGGTTTTGAAGCGTTTAACAGTTTCTCAAGGCTGGAAATGACATTTCATGTGTAAATAGGCCAGATGCAATAGAAAAGTGAAATCAACCACATATTATTTATCGTTAGGCTGCCTCGCCAATATATTACTGTGAGATTTGTATTGGAAAGCTTCTAAACTGAAGTTATAGTGTCTTCCATGCGAACATGGTTTTAAGCGTTTCAGAGCCTGAAAAGGCTGTAAATGAGGGTTTTGAAGCGTTTAACAGCTTCTTAAGGCTGGAAATGACATTTCATGTGTAAACAGGCCAAATGCAATAGAAAAGTGAAATCAACCACATATTATTCTTTGCTAGGCTGCCTCGCACATATATTACTGTGAAATTTGTATTGGAAAGCTTCTAAACCCAAGTTACAGTCTCTTCCTTGTGAACGTGGTTTTAAGCGTTTCAGAGCCTGAAAAGGCTGTAAATGAGGTTTTGAAGCGTTTAACAGCTTCTCAAGGCTGGAAATGACATTTCATGTGTAAATAGGCCAAATGCAATAGAAAAGTGAAATCAACCCCATATTATTTATCGTTAGGCTGCCTCGCACATATATTACTGTGAAATTTGTATTGGAAAGCTTCTAAACCCAATTTACAGTCTCTTCCTTGCGAACGTGGTTTTAAGCGTTTTAGAGCCTGAAAAGGCTGTAAATGACGTTTTGAAGCATTTAACAGCTTCTCAAGGCTGGAAATGACATTTCATGTGTAAATAGGCCAAATGCAATAGAAAAGTGAAATCAACCACATATTATTCATCGTTAGGCTGCTTCGCACATATATTACTGTGAGATTTGTATAGGAAAGCTTCTAAACGGAAGTTACAGTCTCTTCCATGCGAACGTGGTTTTAAGCGTTTCAGAGCCTGAAAAGGCTGTGAATGAGGGTTTTAAAGCGTTTAACAGCTTTTCAAGGCTGGAAATGACATTTCATGTGTAAATAGGCCAAATGCAATAGAAAAGTGAAATCAACCACATATTATTCATCGTTATGCTGCCTTGCACATATATTACTGAAAGATTTGTATTGGAAAGCTTCTGAATCGAATTTACAGTCTCTTCCATGCGAACGTGGTTTGAAACGTTTCAGAGCCTGAAAAAGGCTGTAAATGAGGTTTTGAAGCATTTAACAGCTTCTTAAGGCTGGAAATGAGATTTCATGTGTAATTTGGCCAAATGCAATAGAAAAGTGAAATCAACCACGTATTATTCATCGCTAGGCTGCCTCGCACATATATTACTGTGAAATTTGTATTGGAAAGCTTCTAAACCCAAGTTACAGTATCTTCCTTGCGAACGTGTTTTTAAGCGTTTCAGAGCCTGAAAAGGCTGTAAATGAGGTTTTGAAGCGTTTAACAGCTTCTCAAGGCTGGAATGGACATTTCATGTGTAAATAGGCCAAATGCAATAGAAAAGTGAAATCAACCACATATTATTTATCGTTAGGCTGCCTCGCAAATATATTACTGTGAGATTTGTATTGGAAAGCTTCTAAACTGAAGTTACAGTGTCTTCCATGCGAACGGGGTTTTAAGCGTTTCAGAGCCTGAAAAGGCTGTAAATGAGGGTTTTGAAGCGTTTAACAGCTTCTTAAGGCTGGAAATGACATTTCATGTGTAAACAGGCCAAATGCAATAGAAAAGTGAAATCAACCACATATTATTCATCGCTAGGCTCCTTCGCACATATATGACTGTGAAATTTGTATTGGAAAGCTTCTAAACCCAAGTTACAGTCTCTTCCTTGCGAACATGGTTTTAAGAGTTTCAGAGCCTGAAAAGGCTGTGAATGAGGTTTTGAAGCGTTTGACAGCTTCTCAAGGCTGGAAATGACATTTCATGTGTAAATAGGCAAAATGCAATAGAAAAGTGAAATCAACCCCATATTATTTATCGTTAGGCTGCCTCGCACATATATTACTGTGCAATTTGTATTGGAAAGCTTCTAAACTTAAGTTACAGTCTCTTCCTTGCGAACGTGGTTTTAAGAGTTTTAGAGCCTGAAAAGGCTGTAAATGACGTTTTGAAGCATTTAACGGCTTCTCAAGGCTGGAAATGACATTTCATGTGTAAATAGGCCAAATGCAATAGAAAAGTGAAATCAACACCATATTATTTATCGTTAGGCTGCCTCGCACATATATTACTGTGAGTTTTGTATTGGAAAGCTTCTAAACTGAAGTTACAGTGTCTTCCATGCGAACGTGGTTTTAAGCGTTTCAGAGCCTGAAAAGGCTGTAAATGACGTTTTTGAAGCGTTTAACAGCTTCTTAAGGCTGTAAATGACATTTCATGTGTAAATAGGCCAAATGCAATAGAAAAGTGAAATCGACCACATATTATTCATCGCTAGGCTGCCTCACACATATATTACTGTGAAATTTGTATTGGAAAGCTTCTAAACCCAAGTTACAGTCTCTTCCTTGCGAACGTGGTTTTAAGCATTTCAGAGCCTGAAAAGGCTATAAATGACGTTTTGAAGCATTTAACAGCTTCTCAAGGCTGGAAATGACATTTTATGTGTAAATAGGCCAAATGCAATAGAAAAGTTAAATCAACAACATATTATTCATCGTTAGGCTGCCTCGCACATATATTACTGTGAGATTTGTATTGGAAAGCTTCTAAACCGAAGTTACAGTCTCTTCCATGCGAACGTGGTTTTAAGCGTTTCAGAGCCTGAAAAGGCTGTAAATGAGGGTTTTGAAGCGTTTAACAGCTTCTTAAGGCTGGAAATGACATTTCATGTGTAAACAGGCCAAATGCAATAGAAAAGTGAAATCAACCACATATTATTCATCGCTAGGCTCCTTCGCACATATATTACTGTGAAATTTGTATTGGAAAGCTTCTAAACCCAAGTTACAGTCTCTTCCTTGCGAACATGGTTTTAAGAGTTTCAGAGCCTGAAAAGGCTGTGAATGAGGTTTTGAAGCGTTTGACAGCTTCTCAAGGCTGGAAATGACATTTCATGTGTAAATAGGCAAAATGCAATAGAAAAGTGAAATCAACCCCATATTATAAATCGTTAGGCTGCCTCGCACATATATTACTGTGAAATTTGTATTGGAAAGCTTCTAAACCCAAGTTACAGTCTCTTCCTTGCGAACGTGGTTTTAAGAGTTTTAGAGCCTGAAAAGGCTGTAAATGACGTTTTGAAGCATTTAACGGCTTCTCAAGGCTGGAAATGACATTTCATGTGTAAATAGGCCAAATGCAATAGAAAAGTGAAATCAACACCATATTATTTATCGTTAGGCTGCCTCGCACATATATTACTGTGAGTTTTGTATTGGAAAGCTTCTAAACCCAAGTTACAGTCTCTTCCTTGCGAACGTGGTTTTAAGAGTTTTAGAGCCTGAAAAGGCTGTAAATGACGTTTTGAAGCATTTAACGGCTTCTCAAGGCTGGAAATGACATTTCATGTGTAAATAGGCCAAATGCAATAGAAAAGTGAAATCAACACCATATTATTTATCGTTAGGCTGCCTCGCACATATATTACTGTGAGTTTTGTATTGGAAAGCTTCTAAACTGAAGTTACAGTGTCTTCCATGCGAACGTGGTTTTAAGCGTTTCAGAGCCTGAAAACGCTGTAAATGACGTTTTTGAAGCGTTTAACAGCTTCTTAAGGCTGGAAATGACATTTCATGTGTAAATAGGCCAAATGCAATAGAAAAGTGAAATCGACCACGTATTATTCATCGCTAGGCTGCCTCGCACATATATTACTGTGAAATTTGTATTGGAAAGCTTCTAAACCCAAGTTACAGTCTCTTCCTTGCGAACGTGGTTTTAAGCATTTCAGAGCCTGAAAAGGTTTTAAATGACGTTTTGAAGCATTTAACAGCTTCTCAAGGCTGGAAATGACATTTTATGTGTAAATAGGCCAAATGCAATAGAAAAGTGAAATCAACCACATATTATCCATTGTTAGGCTGCCTCGTACATATATTACTGTGATATTTGTATTGGAAAGCTTCTAAAACGAAGTCAAAGTCTCTTCCATGCGAACATGGTTTTAAGCGTTTCAGAGCCTGGAAAGACTGTAAATGAGGTTTTGAAACGTTTAACCGCTTCTCATGGCTGGAAATGACTATTCATGTGTTAATAGGCCAAATGCAATAGAAAAGTGAAATCAACCACATATTATTCATCGCCAGGCTGCCTCGCACATATATTACTGTGAGATTTGTATTGAAAAGCTTCTAAACCGAAGTTACAGTCTCTTCCATGCGACAGGGTTTTAAGCGTTTAAGAGCCTGAAAAGGCTGTAAATGAGGTTTTGAAGTGTTTAACAGCTTCTCAAGGCTGGAAATGACACTTTATGTGTAAACTGGCCAAATGCGATAGAAAAGTTAAATCAACAACATATTATTCATCGTTAGGCTGCCTCGCACATATATTACTGTGAGATTTGTTTTGGAAAGCTTCTGAACCAAATTTACAGTCTCTTCCATGCAAACGTGGTTTTAAGCGTTTCAGAGCCTGAAAAGTCTGTAAATGAGTGTTTTAAAGCGTTTAACAGCTTCTCAAGGCTGGAAATGACATTTCATGTGTAAAAAGGCCAAATGCAATAGAAAAGTGAAATCAACACCAAATTATTTATTGTTAGGCTGCCTCGCACATATATTACTGTGAGATTTGTATTGGAAAGCTTCTAAACCGAAGTTAGAGTCTCTTCCATGCGAACATGGTTTTAAGCGTTTCAGAGCCTGAAAAGGCTGTAAATGAGGTTTTGAAGCGTTTAACCGCTTCTCAAGGCTGGAAATGATATTTCATGTGTTAATAGGCCAAATGCAATAGAAAAGTGAAATCAACCACATATTATTCATCGTTAGGCTGCTTCGCACATATATAACTGTTAGATTGGTTTTGAAAAGCTTCTAAATGGAATTTAGAGTCTCTTCCATGCGAACATGGTTTTAAGCGTTTCAGAGCCTGAAAAGGCTGTAAATGAGGTTTTGAAGCATTTAACAGCTTCTCAAAGCTGGAAATGACATTTCATGTGTTAACAGGCCAAATGCAATGGAAAAGTTAAATCAACCACATATTATCCATCGTTAGGCTGCCTCGCACATATATTACTGTGAGATTTGCATTGGAAAGTTTCTAAACCGAAGTTACAGTCTCTTCCATGCAAACGTGGTTTTAAGCGTTTCAGAGCCTGAAAAAGCTATAAATGAGGTTTTAAAGGGTTTAACAGCTTCTATGGGCTGGAAATGAAATTTCATGTGTGAATAAGCAAAATGCAATTGAAAAGTTAAATCAACGACATATTATTCATCGTTAGGCTGCCTCGCACATATATTACTGTGAGATTTGTATAGGAAAGCTTCTAAACGGAAGTTACAGTCTCTTCCTTGCGAACGTGGTTTGAAGCGTTTCAGAGCCTGAAAAGGCTGTAAATGAGGTTTTGAAGCGTTTAACAGCTTCTCAAGGCTGGAATTGACATTTCATGTGTAAATAGGCCAAATGCAATAGAAAAGTAAAATCAACCACTTATTATTTATTGTTAGGCTGCCTCGCACATATATTACTGTGAAATTTGTATTGGAAAGCTTCTAAACCCAAGTTACAGTCTCTTCCTTGCGAACGTGGTTTGAAGCGTTTCAGAGCCTGAAAAGGCTGTAAATGAGGTTTTGAAGCGTTTAACAGTTTCTCAAGGCTGGAAATGACATTTCATGTGTAAATAGGCCAGATGCAATAGAAAAGTGAAATCAACCACATATTATTTATCGTTAGGCTGCCTCGCCAATATATTACTGTGAGATTTGTATTGGAAAGCTTCTAAACTGAAGTTATAGTGTCTTCCATGCGAACATGGTTTTAAGCGTTTCAGAGCCTGAAAAGGCTGTAAATGAGGGTTTTGAAGCGTTTAACAGCTTCTTAAGGCTGGAAATGACATTTCATGTGTAAACAGGCCAAATGCAATAGAAAAGTGAAATCAACCACATATTATTCTTTGCTAGGCTGCCTCGCACATATATTACTGTGAAATTTGTATTGGAAAGCTTCTAAACCCAAGTTACAGTCTCTTCCTTGTGAACGTGGTTTTAAGCGTTTCAGAGCCTGAAAAGGCTGTAAATGAGGTTTTGAAGCGTTTAACAGCTTCTCAAGGCTGGAAATGACATTTCATGTGTAAATAGGCCAAATGCAATAGAAAAGTGAAATCAACCCCATATTATTTATCGTTAGGCTGCCTCGCACATATATTACTGTGAAATTTGTATTGGAAAGCTTCTAAACCCAATTTACAGTCTCTTCCTTGCGAACGTGGTTTTAAGCGTTTTAGAGCCTGAAAAGGCTGTAAATGACGTTTTGAAGCATTTAACAGCTTCTCAAGGCTGGAAATGACATTTCATGTGTAAATAGGCCAAATGCAATAGAAAAGTGAAATCAACCACATATTATTCATCGTTAGGCTGCTTCGCACATATATTACTGTGAGATTTGTATAGGAAAGCTTCTAAACGGAAGTTACAGTCTCTTCCATGCGAACGTGGTTTTAAGCGTTTCAGAGCCTGAAAAGGCTGTGAATGAGGGTTTTAAAGCGTTTAACAGCTTTTCAAGGCTGGAAATGACATTTCATGTGTAAATAGGCCAAATGCAATAGAAAAGTGAAATCAACCACATATTATTAATCGTTATGCTGCCTTGCAAATATATTACTGAAAGATTTGTATTGGAAAGCTTCTGAATCGAATTTACAGTCTCTTCCATGCGAACGTGGTTTGAAACGTTTCAGAGCCTGAAAAAGGCTGTAAATGAGGTTTTGAAGCATTTAACAGCTTCTTAAGGCTGGAAATGAGATTTCATGTGTAAATTGGCCAAATGCAATAGAAAAGTGAAATCAACCACGTATTATTCATCGCTAGGCTGCCTCGCACATATATTACTGTGAAATTTGTATTGGAAAGCTTCTAAACCCAAGTTACAGTATCTTCCTTGCGAACGTGTTTTTAAGCGTTTCAGAGCCTGAAAAGGCTGTAAATGAGGTTTTGAAGCGTTTAACAGCTTCTCAAGGCTGGAAATGACATTTCATGTGTAAATAGGCCAAATGCAATAGAAAAGTGAAATCAACCACATATTATTTATCGTTAGGCTGCCTCGCACATATATTACTGTGAGTTTTGTATTGGAAAGCTTCTAAACTGAAGTTACAGTGTCTTCCATGCGAACGTGGTTTTAAGCGTTTCAGAGCCTGAAAAGGCTGTAAATGACGTTTTTGAAGCGTTTAACAGCTTCTTAAGGCTGTAAATGACATTTCATGTGTAAATAGGCCAAATGCAATAGAAAAGTGAAATCGACCACATATTATTCATCGCTAGGCTGCCTCGCACATATATTACTGTGAAATTTGTATTGGAAAGCTTCTAAACCCAAGTTACAGTCTCTTCCTTGCGAACGTGGTTTTAAGCATTTCAGAGCCTGAAAAGGCTATAAATGACGTTTTGAAGCATTTAACAGCTTCTCAAGGCTGGAAATGACATTTTATGTGTAAATAGGCCAAATGCAATAGAAAAGTTAAATCAACAACATATTATTCATCGTTAGGCTGCCTCGCACATATATTACTGTGAGATTTGTATTGGAAAGCTTCTAAACCGAAGTTACAGTCTCTTCCATGCGAACGTGGTTTTAAGCGTTTCAGAGCCTGAAAAGGCTGTAAATGAGGGTTTTGAAGCGTTTAACAGCTTCTTAAGGCTGGAAATGACATTTCATGTGTAAACAGGCCAAATGCAATAGAAAAGTGAAATCAACCACATATTATTCATCGCTAGGCTCCTTCGCACATATATTACTGTGAAATTTGTATTGGAAAGCTTCTAAACCCAAGTTACAGTCTCTTCCTTGCGAACATGGTTTTAAGAGTTTCAGAGCCTGAAAAGGCTGTGAATGAGGTTTTGAAGCGTTTGACAGCTTCTCAAGGCTGGAAATGACATTTCATGTGTAAATAGGCAAAATGCAATAGAAAAGTGAAATCAACCCCATATTATAAATCGTTAGGCTGCCTCGCACATATATTACTGTGAAATTTGTATTGGAAAGCTTCTAAACTGAAGTTACAGTGTCTTCCATGCGAACGTGGTTTTAAGCGTTTCAGAGCCTGAAAAGGCTGTAAATGACGTTTTTGAAGCGTTTAACAGCTTCTTAAGGCTGTAAATGACATTTCATGTGTAAATAGGCCAAATGCAATAGAAAAGTGAAATCGACCACATATTATTCATCGCTAGGCTGCCTCGCACATATATTACTGTGAAATTTGTATTGGAAAGCTTCTAAACCCAAGTTAAGTCTCTTCCTTGCGAACGTGGTTTTAAGCATTTCAGAGCCTGAAAAGGCTATAAATGACGTTTTGAAGCATTTAACAGCTTCTCAAGGCTGGAAATGACATTTTATGTGTAAATAGGCCAAATGCAATAGAAAAGTTAAATCAACAACATATTATTCATCGTTAGGCTGCCTCGCACATATATTACTGTGAGATTTGTATTGGAAAGCTTCTAAACCGAAGTTACAGTCTCTTCCATGCGAACGTGGTTTTAAGCGTTTCAGAGCCTGAAAAGGCTGTAAATGAGGGTTTTGAAGCGTTTAACAGCTTCTTAAGGCTGGAAATGACATTTCATGTGTAAACAGGCCAAATGCAATAGAAAAGTGAAATCAACCACATATTATTCATCGCTAGGCTCCTTCGCACATATATTACTGTGAAATTTGTATTGGAAAGCTTCTAAACCCAAGTTACAGTCTCTTCCTTGCGAACATGGTTTTAAGAGCCTGAAAAGGCTGTGAATGAGGTTTTGAAGCGTTTGACAGCTTCTCAAGGCTGGAAATGACATTTCATGTGTAAATAGGCAAAATGCAATAGAAAAGTGAAATCAACCCCATATTATAAATCGTTAGGCTGCCTCGCACATATATTACTGTGAAATTTGTATTGGAAAGCTTCTAAACCCAAGTTACAGTCTCTTCCTTGCGAACGTGGTTTTAAGCGTTTTAGAGCCTGAAAAGGCTGTAAATGACGTTTTGAAGCATTTAACGGCTTCTCAAGGCTGGAAATGACATTTCATGTGTAAATAGGCCAAATGCAATAGAAAAGTGAAATCAACACCATATTATTTATCGTTAGGCTGCCTCGCACATATATTACTGTGAGTTTTGTATTGGAAAGCTTCTAAACCCAAGTTACAGTCTCTTCCTTGCGAACGTGGTTTTAAGAGTTTTAGAGCCTGAAAAGGCTGTAAATGACGTTTTGAAGCATTTAACGGCTTCTCAAGGCTGGAAATGACATTTCATGTGTAAATAGGCCAAATGCAATAGAAAAGTGAAATCAACACCATATTATTTATCGTTAGGCTGCCTCGCACATATATTACTGTGAGTTTTGTATTGGAAAGCTTCTAAACTGAAGTTACAGTGTCTTCCATGCGAACGTGGTTTTAAGCGTTTCAGAGCCTGAAAACGCTGTAAATGACGTTTTTGAAGCGTTTAACAGCTTCTTAAGGCTGGAAATGACATTTCATGTGTAAATAGGCCAAATGCAATAGAAAAGTGAAATCGACCACATATTATTCATCGCTAGGCTGCCTCGCACATATATTACTGTGAAATTTGTATTGGAAAGCTTCTAAACCCAAGTTACAGTCTCTTCCTTGCGAACGTGGTTTTAAGCATTTCAGAGCCTGAAAAGGCTATAAATGACGTTTTGAAGCATTTAACAGCTTCTCAAGGCTGGAAATGACATTTTATGTGTAAATAGGCCAAATGCAATAGAAAAGTGAAATCAACCACATATTATCCATCGTTAGGCTGCCTCGTACATATATTACTGTGATATTTGTATTGGAAAGCTTCTAAAACGAAGTCAGAGTCTCTTCCATGCGAACATGGTTTTAAGCGTTTCAGAGCCTGGAAAGACTGTAAATGACGTTTTGAAACGTTTAACCGCTTCTCAAGGCTGGAAATGACTATTCATGTGTTAATAGGCCAAATGCAATAGAAAAGTGAAATCAACCACATATTATTCATCGCTAGGCTGCCTCGCACATATATTACTGTGAGATTTGTATTGAAAAGCTTCTAAACCGAAGTTACAGTCTCTTCCATGCGACAGGGTTTTAAGCGTTTAAGAGCCTGAAAAGGCTGTAAATGAGGTTTTGAAGCGTTTAACAGCTTCTCAAGGCTGGAAATGACATTTTATGTGTAAACTGGCCAAATGCGATAGAAAAGTTAAATCAACAACATATTATTCATCGTTAGGCTGCCTCGCACATATATTACTGTGAGATTTGTATTGGAAAGCTTCTGAACCAAATTTACAGTCTCTTCCATGCAAACGTGGTTTTAAGCGTTTCAGAGCCTGAAAAGGCTGTAAATGAGTGTTTTAAAGCGTTTAACAGCTTCTCAAGGCTGGAAATGACATTTCATGTGTAAAAAGGCCAAATGCAATAGAAAAGTGAAATCAACCACTTATTATTTATCGTTAGGCTGCCTCGCACATATATTACTGTGAGATTTGTATTGGAAAGCTTCTAAAACGAAGTCAGAGTCTCTTCCATGCGAACATGGTTTTAAGCGTTTCAGAGCCTGGAAAGACTGTAAATGAGGTTTTGAAACGTTTAACCGCTTCTCATGGCTGGAAATGACTATTCATGTGTTAATAGGCCAAATGCAATAGAAAAGTGAAATCAACCACATATTATTCATCGCCAGGCTGCCTCGCACATATATTACTGTGAGATTTGTATTGAAAAGCTTCTAAACCGAAGTTACAGTCTCTTCCATGCGACAGGGTTTTAAGCGTTTAAGAGCCTGAAAAGGCTGTAAATGAGGTTTTGAAGTGTTTAACAGCTTCTCAAGGCTGGAAATGACACTTTATGTGTAAACTGGCCAAATGCGATAGAAAAGTTAAATCAACAACATATTATTCATCGTTAGGCTGCCTCGCACATATATTACTGTGAGATTTGTTTTGGAAAGCTTCTGAACCAAATTTTCAGTCTCTTCCATGCAAACGTGGTTTTAAGCGTTTCAGAGCCTGAAAAGGCTGTAAATGAGTGTTTTAAAGCGTTTAACAGCTTCTCAAGGCTGGAAATGACATTTCATGTGTAAAAAGGCCAAATGCAATAGAAAAGTGAAATCAACACCAAATTATTTATCGTTAGGCTGCCTCGCACATATATTACTGTGAGATATGTATTGGAAAGCTTCTAAACTGAAGTTACAGTGTCTTCCATGCGAACGTGGTTTTAAGCGTTTCAGAGCCTGAAAAGGCTGTAAATGAGGTTTTGAAGCGTTTAACAGCTTCTTAAGGCTGGAAATGACATTTCATGTGTAAACAGGCCAAATGCAATAGAAAAGTGAAATCAACCACATATTATTCATTGCTAGGCTGCCTCGCACATACTGTATATTACTGTGAAATTTGTATTGGAAAGCTTCTAAACCCAAGTTACAGTCTCTTCCTTGCGAACGTGGTTTTAAGCGTTTCAGAGCCTGAAAAGGCTGTAAATGAGGTTTTGAAGCGTTTAACAGCTTCTCAAGGCTGGAAATGACATTTCATGTGTAAACAGGCCAAATGCAATAGAAAAGTGAAATCAACCCCATATTATTTATCGTTAGGCTGCCTCGCACATATATTACTGTGAGATTTGTATTGGAAAGCTTCTAAACCCAAGTTACAGTCTCTTCCTTGCGAACGTGGTTTTAAGCGTTTTAGAGCCTGAAAAGGCTGTAAATGACGTTTTGAAGCATTTAACAGCTTCTCAAGGCTGGAAATGACATTTCATGTGTAAATAGGCCAAATGCAATAGAAAAGTGAAATCAACCACATATTATTCATCGTTAGGTTGCTTCGCACATATATTACTGTGAGATTTGTATAGGAAAGCTTCTAAACGGAAGTTACAGTCTCTTCCATGCGAACGTGGTTTTAAGCGTTTCAGAGCCTGAAAAGGCTGTAAATGAGGGTTTTAAAGCGTTTAACAGCTTCTAAAGGCTGGAAATGACATTTCATGTGTAAATAGGCCAAATGCAATAGAAAAGTGAAATCAACCACATATTATTTATCTTTAGGCTGTCTCGCACATATACAGTATTACTGTGATATTTGCATTGGAAAGCTTCTAAACCGAAGTTAGAGTCTCTTCCATGCGAACATGGTTTTAAGCGTTTCAGAGCCTGGAAAGGCTGTAAATGAGTTTTTGAAGCGTTTAACCGCTTCTTAAGGCTGGAAATGACATTTCATGTGTTAATAGGCCAAATGCAATAGAAAAGGTAAATCAACCACATATTATTCATCGTTAGGCTGCCTCGCACATATATTACTGTGAGATTTGTATTGGAAAGCTTCTAAACCGAAGTTACAGTCTCTTCCATGCGATCGTGGTTTTAAGTGTTTTTTAGCCTCAAAAGGCTGTAAATGAGGTTTTGAAGCTTTTAACAGCTTCTCAAGGCTGGAAATGACATTTGATGTGTAAACAGGCCAAATGCAATAGAAAAGTTAAATCAACCACGTATTATTCATGGTTAGGCTGCCTCGCACCTGTATTACTATGAGATTTGTATTGGAAAGCTTCTAAAACGGAGTTACAGTCGCTTCCATGCGAACGTGGCTTTTAAGCGTTCAGAGCCTGAAAAGGCTGTAAATGAAAGTTTTGAAGCGTTTAACTGCTTCTTAAGGCTGGAAACGACACTTCATGTGTAAATCGGCCAAATGCTATTTTTAAGTGAAATCAACCACATATTATTCATGGTTGGGCTGCCTCGCACCTGTATTACTTTGAGATTTGTATTGGAAAGCTTCTAAAGCGGAGTTACAGTCGCTTCCATGCGAACGTGGCTTTAAGCGTTTCAGAGCCTGAAAAGGCTGTAAATAAGGGTTTTGAAGCCTTTAACTGCTTCTTAAGGCTGAAAACGACATTTCACGTGTAAATCGGCCAAATGCTATTGAAAAGTGAAATCAACCACATATTCTTCATGGTTAGGCTGCCTCGCACCTGTATTACTGTGAGATTTGTGTGGGAAAGCTTCTGAACCGGAGATACAGTCGCTTCCATGCGAACGTGGCTTTAAGCGTTTCAGAGCCTGAAAAGGCTGTAAATGAGGGTTTTGAAGCCTTTAACTGCTCCTTAAGGCTGGAAACGACATTTCACGTGTAAATCGGCCAAATGCTATTGAAAAGTGAAATCAACCACATATTCTTCATGGTTAGGCTGCCTCGCACCTGTATTACTGTGAGATTTGTATGGGAAAGCTTCTGAACCGAAGTTACAGTCGCTTCCATGCGAACGTGGCTTTAAGCGTTTCAGAGCCTGAAAAGGCTGTAAATGAGGGTTTTGAAGCCTTTAACTGCTCCTTAAGGCTGGAAACGACATTTCACGTGTAAATCGGCCAAATGCTTTTGAAAAGTGAAATCAACCACATATTCTTCATGGTTAGGCTGCCTCGCACCTGTATTACTGTGAGATTTGTATGGGAAAGCTTCTGAACCGGAGTGTTAAGTACACACGGACATATCATTGCTTTAATCCTGCATTATGTTATTCACTAGAGTTCATACTAATATGATCTTGGGAGGACATCATTGGACATCGGTTTCCAGAGAAGGTCAGCTCAGGAATGTAAAATCACAATTCTAGAATGTTATGTCAAAGTTCTAGAATGTTAAGTTACAGTTCTATATTGTTATGGTTATTTCCTAGAATATGAAGTCACTGTTCTACAATGTTAAATAACAGTTCCAGGATCTTAAGTTACAATTCTCAAATATTAAGTCACATACCTAGTATGCTAAGTGCACATTAACATATTCTTTTGATCCATCATTATGCTATTCACTAGAGTTCATGTTAATCTGATCTTGGCAAAAGACATCATGGGACATTGGTTTCCAGAGAAGTTTAGTTCAATGATGTTACATCACAATTCTAGAATGTTAAATCGCAGTTCTTGAATGTTCAGTCAAAGTTCTAGAATGTTAAGTAACCATTCTAGAATGTAAAATCACAGTTCTAGAATGTTAACTCAAAGTTTTAGAATGTTAAGTCAAAGTTATAGAATGTAAAGTAACAATCCTATAATGTTAAGTTATAGTTATAGAATGTTAAGTTACAATTCTCAAATGTTAAGTCACACACCTGGTATGTTGAGTGCACACGGACATATCATTGCTTTAATCCTGCATTATGCTATTCCCTAGAGTTCATATTAATCTGATCTTGGTAAAAGACATCATGGGACATTGGTTTCTAGAAAAGGTAAGTTGAAGAATGTTAAATTACAATTCTAGCATGAAAAGTCAAAGTTCTAGAATGTTAAGTCACAGTACTAGAATGTTAATTAACGGTTCTAGAATGTTAAGTAACAATTCTAGAATGTAAAATCACAGTTCTAGAATGTTAAGTCAAAGTTGTTTTATGTTAAGTAAACGTCCTAGAATGTTACGTTACAGTTCTAGAATGTCAAGTCAATGTTTTAGAAGGTTAAGTTACAGATCTAGATGGTTAAGACACAGGTCTAGAATGTTAAGTCAAAGTTCCAGAATATTAACTTTCAATTCTCAAATGTTAAGTCACATGCCTAGTATGTTAAGTACACACGGACATATCATTGCTTTAATCCTGCATTATGTTATTCACTAGAGTTCATACTAATATGATCTTGGGAGGACATCATTGGACATTGGTTTCCAGAGAAGGTCAGTTCAGGAATGTAAAATCACAATTCTCGAATGTTATGTCAAAGTTCTAGAATGTTAAATTACAGTTCTATATTGTTATGGTTATTTCCTAGAATATGAAGTCACTGTTCTACAATGTTAAATATCAGTTCCAGGATCTTAAGTTACAATTCTCAAATATTAAGTCACATACCTAGTATGCTAAGTGCACATTAACATATTCTTTTGATCCATCATTATGCTATTCACTAGAGTTCATGTTAATCTGATCTTGGCAAAAGAAATCATGGGACATTGTTTTCCAGAGAAGTTTAGTTCAATGATGTTACATCACAATTCTAGAATGTTAAATCGCAGTTCTTGAATGTTCAGTCAAAGTTCTAGAATGTTAAGTAACCATCCTAGAATGTAAAATCACAGTTCTAGAATGTTAACTCAAAGTTTTAGAATGTTAAGTCAAAGTTATAGAATGTAAAGTAACAATCCTATAATGTTAAGTTATAGTTATAGAATGTTAAGTTACAATTCTCAAATGTTAAGTCACACACCTGGTATGTTGAGTAGACATGGACATATCATTGCTTTAATCCTGCATTATGCTATTCACTAGAGTTCATATTAATCTGATCTTGGTTTTAGAATGTTAAGTTACAGTTTGATAATGTTATGGTTAAGTCCTAGAATATGATGTCAGTGTTTTACAATGTAAGGTAACAGTTCCAGGATCTTAAGTAACAATTCTAGAATGTTAAATCACAGTTATAGAATGTCAAGTCAAAGTTTCAAAAATGTTAAATAACAATTCCAGGAGGTTATGTCACAGTTCTCGAATTCAAAGTTAAAGTTCTAGAATATTAATTTACAATTCTCAAATGTTAAGTCACATACCTAGTATGTTAAGTGCACATTAACATATTATTTTGATCCTTCATTATGCTATTCACTAGAGTTCATATTAATCCGATCTTGGTAAAACACATAATGTGACATTGGTTTCCAGGGAAGTTGAGTTGTAGAATGTTAAATTTCAATTCTAGCATGAAAAGTCAAAGTTCTAGAATGTTAAGTCAAAGTTCTAGAATGTTAAGTTACAATTATCAAATGTTTAGTCACACACTTGGTATGTTAAGTACAGACAAACATATCCTTGCTTTGATCCTGCATTATGCTATTCACTAGAGTTCATATTATTCTGATCTTGGGAGGTCATCATGGGACATTGTTTTCCAGAGAAAGTCAGTTCAAGAAAGTTTATAAACAACTCTAGAAAGTTAAGTCGAAGTTCTAGAATTTTAAGTTAAAGTTCTAGAATGTTAACTAACAATTCTAGAATGTTACATCACAGTTCCAGAATGTTAAGTCAAAGTTCTAGAATGTTAGGTAACAATACTAGAGTTTTAAATCACACTTCTAGAATGTTAATTCAAGGTTCTAGAATGTTTAGTTACAATTCTCAAATGTTAAGTCACATACCTGTTATGTTAAGTGCATATTAAAATATTCTATTGATCCTGCATTATGCTATTCAATAGAGTTCATATTAATCTGATCTTGGGAGGTTCTTATGGGACATTGGTTTCAAGAGAAAGTAAGTTAGAGAATGTTAATTCTCAATTCTAAAATGTTAATTGACAGTTCTAGAATGTTAAGTAACAATTCCAGAATGTTAGGTCACCGTTCTAGAATTTAAAGTTAAAGTTCTAGAATGTTAAGTAACAATTCTAGAATGTTAAATCACAGTTCAAGAATGTTAAGTCAAAGTTCTAGAATTTTAAGTTACAATTCTCAAATGTTAAGTCACATACCTGGTATGTTAGATGCACATTAACATAGTCTATTGATCATGTTTTATGCTTTTCACTAGAGTTCATAATAATATAATCTTGGGACGACATGTGGGACAATAATTTCTAGAGAAAGTCAGTTCAAGAATGTTAATTTCCAATTCTAGAATTTTAATTGACAGTTCTTGAATGTTAAGTCAAAGTTCTAGCATGTTAAGTAACAATTCTAGAAGGTTAAGTCACAGTTCTGGAAATTTGAGTAAAAGTTCTAAAATATTTAGTTAGAATTCTCAAATGTTAAATTAAATACCTAGTATGTTAAGTGCACATTAACTCATTCTTTTGATCCTTCACTATGCTATTCACTAGAGTTTGTATTAATTTGACCTCGGTAAAAGACATCATGGGACATTGGTTTCCAGAGAAGTTGAGTTCAATAATGTTAAATCACAATTCTAGAATGTTAAATCCCAGTTCTAGAATGTCAAGTCAAAGTTCTAGAATGTTAAGTAACAATTCTAGAATGTTAAGTCACAGTTCTAGAATGTTAAGTCTAAGTTCTAGAATGTTAAGTAACAATTCTAGAATGTTAAATCACAGTTCAAGAATGTTAAGTCAAAGTTCTAGAATTTTAATGTTAAGTTACAATTCTCAAATGTTAAGTCACATACCTGGTATGATAATTGCACACGTATATATCATTGCTTTGATCCTGCATTAGGCTATTCACTAGAGTTCATATTAATCTGATCTTGGAAGGTCATCATGGGACATTGGTTTCCCAGAGAAAGTCAGTTCAAGAATCTTAAATCACAATTCTAGAATGTAAAGTCACAGTTCTAGAATGTTAATTCAAAGTTCAAGAATGTTTAGTAACAATTCTAGAATATTAAATCACAGGGCTAGAATGTAAAGTCAAAGTTGTAGAAAGTGTGAAAAAACGTCTAAAAACAGACGAAAACACCACAAAAACGTGTTGAAACGAATAAAAACAGAAGCAAAACTCCATAAAAAAATTATGAAACGACTAAAAACAGATGAAAACACCACAAGTACATGAAAAAATGACTAAAAACAGGAGCAAAACTCCACATAAACCTTATGAAACGACTAAAAACAGATGAAAACACCACAAAAACATGAAATAACGACTAAAAGCAGATGAAAACACAACAAAAAAAATGACAAAAATGAATAAAAACAGATGAAAACACCACAAAAACGAATAAAAACAGATGAAAACACCAAAACAACGAGATGAAACGACTTAAAACAGATGAAAACACCACAAAAACGTGATGAAACAACTAAAAACGGACGCAAGACACCACAAAAACGACTAAAATAAGATAAAAACACCACAAAAACGTGATGAAACGACTTAAAACAGATGAAAACACCACAAAAACGTGATGAAACGATTCAAAAACAGACGCAAAACTCCACAGAAACATGACAAAACGATTAAAAACTGATTAAAATACAGCTAAAAAGTGACAAAACGACTAAAAACAGACGAAAACACCAACAAAAACGTGATGAAACGGCTAAAAACAGACGAAAACACCACAAATATGTTATGAAACAACTTAAAACAGATGAAAACACCACAAAAACATGACAAAACGACTAAAAACGGATGAAAACAGAACAAAAACGTGATGAAATGACTATAAACGGATGAAAACACCACAAAAACGTGATAAAACAACTATAAACAGACGAAACACACCACAAAAGGGTGATGAAACGACTAAAAACAGACGCAAGACACCACAAAAACGACTAAAAACAGATAAAAACACCAAAAAAACGTGATGAACCGACTTAAAACAAAT
Organism: Echiichthys vipera; assembly: GCF_963691815.1. Taxonomy (NCBI): domain Eukaryota; kingdom Metazoa; phylum Chordata; class Actinopteri; order Perciformes; family Trachinidae; genus Echiichthys; species Echiichthys vipera. The sequence continues at coordinate 35,270,940 of NC_139830.1, forward strand.
GAAAACACCACAAAAACGTGATGAAACAACTAAAATCAAATGTAAACACCAAAAAAACCTGACGACTAAAAACAGACCAAAACTCCAAAAAAATATGACAAAACGACTAAAAACAGATGAAAACAGCGCAAAAACGTGATGAAACCACTAAAACCATACGCAAGACACCAAAAATGTGACAAAAAGACTAAAAACAGATGAAAACAGCGTAAAAACGTGATGAAACGCCTAAAAACAGTTGAAAACACCACAAAAACATGACAAAACAACTAAAAACAGACGAAAACACCACAAAAACGTGATGAAACGACTAAAAACACACGAATACACCACAAATATGTGATGAAACGACTAAAAACAGACGCAAAACTCCACAAAAACATTATGAAACGACTTAAAACAGATGAAAAAACCACAAAAATGTGATGAAACGACTAAAAACAGACGAAACACACCACAAAAACATGATGAAACGACTAAAAACAGACGCAAGACACCACAAAAACGACTAAAACCAGATGAAAACACCACAAAAATGTGATGAAACAACTTAAAACATATGAAAACACCACAAAAACGTGATGAAACAACTAAAAACAGATGCAAGGCACCACAAAAACGACTGAAAACAGATGAAAACACCACAGAAACGTGATGAAACGCCTCAAAACAGATGAAAAAACTAAAAAACATGACAAAAAAACAACTAAAAACAGACGAAAACATCACAAAAACGTGATGAAATTACTAAGAACAGACGAATACACCACAAAAACGTGATGAACCGACTTAAAACAGATGAAAACACCACAAAAATGTGACAAAACGACCAAAAACAGACGAAAACACCACAAGAACATGACAAAACGACTAAAAACAGACGCAAAACCTTAGAAAAATATGATGAAATGACTAAAAACAGATCAAAACACCACAAAAACGTGACAAAAACGACTAAAAACGGATGAAAACACCACAAAAACGTGATAAAACAACTATAAACAGACGAAACACACCACAAAAACGTGATGAAAAGACTAAAAACAGACGCAAGACACCACAAAAACGACTAAAAACAAATGTAAACACCACAAAAATGTGACAAAAAGATTAAAAACAGATGAAAACAGCGCAAAACATGATGAAACGCCTAAAAACAGATGAAAACACCACAAAAACATGACAAAACAACTAAAAACAGAAAAAAACACCACAAAAACGTGATGAAACGACAAAAAACACACGAAAACACCACAAATATGTGATGAAACAACTTAAAATTGACGCAAGACACCACTAAAACGTGACAAAATGATTAAAAACAGACAACACCACAAAAACATGACAAAACCACTTAAAACAGACGCAAAACTCCACAAAAACATTATGAAACGACTTAAAACAGATGAAAACACCACAAAAACATGATGAAACAACTAAAAATAGACGAAAACACCCCAAAACATTAAAAAACAAATAAAAACGGATGAAAACACCTCGAAAAGGTGACAAAAACGACTAAAAACAGATGAAAACACCACAAAATTGTGAAAAAACAACTAAAAACAGATGAAAACACCACAAAAAATATGATAAAAAAACGAAAAACAGACGAAACACACCACAAAAACGTGATGAAACATATAAAAACAGACGCAAGACACTACAAGAACGACTAAAAACAGATGAAAACACCACAGAAATGTGATGAAACGCCTCAAAACAGAGGAAAACACTAAAAAACATGACAAAAAATCAACTAAAAACAGACGAAAACATCACAAAAACGTGATGAAATGACTAAAAACAGATGAAAACACCACAAAAACATGACAAAACAACTAAAAACAGACGAAAACACCACAAAAACGTGATGAAACGACAAAAAACACACGAAAACACCACAAATATGTGATGAAACGACTTAAAAATTACGCAAGACACCACTAAAACGTGACAAAATGATTAAAAACAGACAACACCAAATAAACATGACAAAACGACCAAAAACAGACGCAAAGCTCCACAAAAATATCATGAAACGACTTAAAACAGATGAAAACACCACAAAAACGTAATGAAACGACTAAAAACAGACGAAAACACCGCAAAAACATGACAAAACGACTAAAAACGGATGAAAACACCACAAAAACATGACAAAACAACTAAAAACAGATGAAAACACCACAAAAACATGACAAAACAACTAAAAACACAAGAAAACACCACAAATATGTGATGAAACGACTTGAAAATGACGCAAGACAACACTAAAACGTGACAAAATGATTAAAAACAGACAACACCACAAAAACATGACAAAACGACTAAAAACAGACGCAAAACACCACAAAAACATGACAAAACGACTAAAAACTGATGAAAACACTCGAAAAGGTGACAAAAACGACTAAAAACAGATGAAAACACCACAAAAACGTGAAAAAAGGACTAAAAACAGAGACAAACACCACAAAAATATGATAAAACAACTAAAAACAGACGAAACACACCACAAAAACGTGATGAAACGACTAAAAACAGACGCAAGACACCATAAAAACGACTAAAAACTGATGAAAACACCACAAAACCGTGAGGAAACGACTTAAAACAGACGAAAACACCACAAGAACATGACAAAACAACTAAAAACAGACGCAAAACTCCAGAAAAACATGATGAAATTCCTAAAAGCAGACGAAAACACCACAAAAACATGACAAAACAACTAAAAACAGACGAAAACACCACTAAAACGTGACAAAATGATTAAAAACAGACAACACCAAATAAACATGACAAAACGACCAAAAACAGACGCAAAACTCCACAAAAATATCATGAAACGACTTAAAACAGATGAAAACACCACAAAAACGTGATGAAACGACTAAAAACAGACGAAAACACCGCAAAAACATGACAAAACGACTAAAAACGGATGAAAACACCACAAAAACATGACAAAACAACTAAAAACAGATGAAAACACCACAAAAACATGACAAAACAACTAAAAACACACGAAAACACCACAAGTATGTGATGAAAAGCCTTGAAAATGACGCAAGACACCACTAAAACGTGACAAAATGATTAAAAACAGACAACACCACAAAAACATGACAAAACGACTAAAAACAGACGCAAAACACCACAAAAACATGACAAAACGACTTAAAACGGATGAAAACACTCGAAAAGGTGACAAAAACGACTAAAAACAGATGAAAACACCACAAAAACGTGAAAAAACGACTAAAAACAGAGAAAAACACCACAAAATTATGATAGAACAACTAAAAACAGACGAAACACACCACAAAAACGTGATGAAACTACTAAAAACAGACGCAAGACAACACAAAAACGACTAAAAACAGATGAAAACACCACAGAAACGTGATGAAACGCCTCAAAACATATGTAAACACTATAAAACATGACAAAAAAAAAACTAAAACCAGACGAAAACATCACAAAAACGTGATGAAATTACTAAAAACAGACGAAAACACCACAAAAACGTGATGAACCGACTTAAAACGGATGAAAACACCACAAAAATTTGACAAAACGACTAAAAACAGACGAAAAAACTACAAAAACATGACAAAACAACTAAAAACTGACGCAAAACTCCAGAAAAACATGATGAAATGACTAAAAACAGATGAAAACACCACAAAAATGTGACAAAAGCGACAAAAAACGGATGAAAACACCACAAAAACGTGATAAAACAACTATAAACAGACGAAACACAACACAAAAACATGATGAAACGACTGAAAACAGACGAAAACACCACAAAAACATGACAAAAAGACTAAAAACGGATGAAAACACCACAAAAACATGTCGAAATGACCCAAAAAAGATCAAAACATCACAAAAATATGATAAAACAACTAAAAACAGACGAAAACACCACAAAAACGTGATGAAACGACTAAAGACAGACGCAAGACACCACAAATACAAATTAAAAACTGATTAAAATACCACTAAAACGTGATGAACCGACTTAAAACAAATGAAAACACCACAAAAACGTGATGAAACAACTAAAATCAGATGTAAACACCAAAAAAACCTGACAAAACGATTAAAAACAGACCAAGACTCCAAAAAAATATGACAAAACGACTAAACTTAGACGCAAAACTCCACAAAAACATTATGAAACGACTTAAAACAGATGAAAACACCACAAAAACGTGATGAAACGACTTAAAACAAATGAAAACACCACAAAAACGTGATAAAACAACTAAAACAGATGAAAACACCACAAAAACGTGATGAAACAACTAAAAACAGACGCAAGACACCACAAAAACGTGATGAACCGACTTAAAACAGATGAAAACACCACAAAAATGTGACAAAAAGACTAAAAACAGATGAAAACACCACAAAAACGTGAAAAAACGACTAAAACAGAGAAAAACACCACAAAAATATGATAAAACAACTAAAAAAAGATGAAAACACCACAGAAACGTGATGAAACGCCTCAAAACAGATGAAAACACTAAAAAACATGACAAAAAAACAACTAAAAACAGACGAAAACATCACAAGCACGTGATGAAATTACTAAAAACAGACAAAAACACCACAAAAACGCGATGAACCGACTTAAAACAGATGAAAACATCACAAAAATGTGACAAAAAGACTAAAAACGGATGAAAACACCACAAAAACGTGAAAAAACGACTAAAACAGAGAAAAACACCACAAAAATATGATAAAACAACTAAAAACAGACGAAACACACCACAAAAACGTGATGAAACGACTAAAAACAGACGCAAGACCCCACAAAAACGACTAAAAACAGACGAAACACCACAAAAACATGACAAAACAACTAAAAACAGATGAAAACACCACAAAAACATGACACAACAACTAAAAACACACGAAAACACCACAAGTATGTGATGAAAAGCCTTGAAAATGACGCAAGACACCACAAAAACATGACAAAACGACTAAAAACAGACGCAAAACACCACAAAAACATGACAAAACAAATAAAAACGGATGAAAACACCACAAAATTGTGAAAAAACAACTAAAAACAGATGAAAACACCACAAAAAATATGATAAAAAAACGAAAAACAGACGAAACACACCACAAAAACGTGATGAAACATATAAAAACAGACGCAAGACACTACAAGAACGACTAAAAACAGATGAAAACACCACAGAAATGTGATGAAACGCCTCAAAACAGAGGAAAACACTAAAAAACATGACAAAAAATCAACTAAAAACAGACGAAAACATCACAAAAACGTGATGAAATGACTAAAAACAGATGAAAACACCACAAAAACATGACAAAACAACTAAAAACAGACGAAAACACCACAAAAACGTGATGAAACGACAAAAAACACACGAAAACACCACAAATATGTGATGAAACGACTTAAAAATGACGCAAGACACCACTAAAACGTGACAAAATGATTAAAAACAGACGACACCAAATAAACATGACAAAACGACCAAAAACAGACGCAAAGCTCCACAAAAATATCATGAAACGACTTAAAACAGATGAAAACACCACAAAAACGTAATGAAACGACTAAAAACAGACGAAAACACCGCAAAAACATGACAAAACGACTAAAAACGGATGAAAACACCACAAAAACATGACAAAACAACTAAAAACAGATGAAAACACCACAAAAACATGACAAAACAACTAAAAACACAAGAAAACACCACAAATATGTGATGAAACGACTTGAAAATGACGCAAGACAACACTAAAACGTGACAAAATGATTAAAAACAGACAACACCACAAAAACATGACAAAACGACTAAAAACAGACGCAAAACACCACAAAAACATGACAAAACGACTAAAAACGGATGAAAACACTCGAAAAGGTGACAAAAACGACTAAAAACAGATGAAAACACCACAAAAACGTGAAAAAAGGACTAAAAACAGAGACAAACACCACAAAAATATGATAAAACAACTAAAAACAGACGAAACACACCACAAAAACGTGATGAAACGACTAAAAACAGACGCAAGACACCATAAAAACGACTAAAAACTGATGAAAACACCACAAAACCGTGAGGAAACGACTTAAAACAGACGAAAACACCACAAGAACATGACAAAACAACTAAAAACAGATGCAAAACTCCAGAAAAACATGATGAAATTCCTAAAAACAGACGAAAACACCACAAAAACATGACAAAACAACTAAAAACAGACGAAAACACCACTAAAACGTGACAAAATGATTAAAAACAGACAACACCAAATAAACATGACAAAACGACCAAAAACAGAGAAAAACACCACAAAAATATGATAAAACAACTAAAAAAAGATGAAAACACCACAGAAACGTGATGAAACGCCTCAAAACAGATGAAAACACTAAAAAAACATGACAAAAAAACAACTAAAAACAGACGAAAACATCACAAGCACGTGATGAAATTACTAAAAACAGACAAAAACACCACAAAAACGCGATGAACCGACTTAAAACAGATGAAAACATCACAAAAATGTGACAAAAAGACTAAAAACGGATGAAAACACCACAAAAACGTGAAAAAACGACTAAAACAGAGAAAAACACCACAAAAATATGATAAAACAACTAAAAACAGACGAAACACACCACAAAAACGTGATGAAACGACTAAAAACAGACGCAAGACCCCACAAAAACGACTAAAAACAGACGAAACACCACAAAAACATGACAAAACAACTAAAAACAGATGAAAACACCACAAAAACATGACACAACAACTAAAAACACACGAAAACACCACAAGTATGTGATGAAAAGCCTTGAAAATGACGCAAGACACCACAAAAACATGACAAAACGACTAAAAACAGACGCAAAACACCACAAAAACATGACAAAACAAATAAAAACGGATGAAAACACCACAAAATTGTGAAAAAACAACTAAAAACAGATGAAAACACCACAAAAAATATGATAAAAAAACGAAAAACAGACGAAACACACCACAAAAACGTGATGAAACATATAAAAACAGACGCAAGACACTACAAGAACGACTAAAAACAGATGAAAACACCACAGAAATGTGATGAAACGCCTCAAAACAGAGGAAAACACTAAAAAACATGACAAAAAATCAACTAAAAACAGACGAAAACATCACAAAAACGTGATGAAATGACTAAAAACAGATGAAAACACCACAAAAACATGACAAAACAACTAAAAACAGACGAAAACACCACAAAAACGTGATGAAACGACAAAAAACACACGAAAACACCACAAATATGTGATGAAACGACTTAAAAATGACGCAAGACACCACTAAAACGTGACAAAATGATTAAAAACAGACGACACCAAATAAACATGACAAAACGACCAAAAACAGACGCAAAGCTCCACAAAAATATCATGAAACGACTTAAAACAGATGAAAACACCACAAAAACGTAATGAAACGACTAAAAACAGACGAAAACACCGCAAAAACATGACAAAACGACTAAAAACGGATGAAAACACCACAAAAACATGACAAAACAACTAAAAACAGATGAAAACACCACAAAAACATGACAAAACAACTAAAAACACAAGAAAACACCACAAATATGTGATGAAACGACTTGAAAATGACGCAAGACAACACTAAAACGTGACAAAATGATTAAAAACAGACAACACCACAAAAACATGACAAAACGACTAAAAACAGACGCAAAACACCACAAAAACATGACAAAACGACTAAAAACGGATGAAAACACTCGAAAAGGTGACAAAAACGACTAAAAACAGATGAAAACACCACAAAAACGTGAAAAAAGGACTAAAAACAGAGACAAACACCACAAAAATATGATAAAACAACTAAAAACAGACGAAACACACCACAAAAACGTGATGAAACGACTAAAAACAGACGCAAGACACCATAAAAACGACTAAAAACTGATGAAAACACCACAAAACCGTGAGGAAACGACTTAAAACAGACGAAAACACCACAAGAACATGACAAAACAACTAAAAACAGATGCAAAACTCCAGAAAAACATGATGAAATTCCTAAAAACAGACGAAAACACCACAAAAACATGACAAAACAACTAAAAACAGACGAAAACACCACTAAAACGTGACAAAATGATTAAAAACAGACAACACCAAATAAACATGACAAAACGACCAAAAACAGACGCAAAACTCCACAAAAATATCATGAAACGACTTAAAACAGATGAAAACACCACAAAAACGTGATGAAACGACTAAAAACAGACGAAAACACCGCAAAAACATGACAAAACGACTAAAAACGGATGAAAACACCACAAAAACATGACAAAACAACTAAAAACAGATGAAAACACCACAAAAACATGACAAAACAACTAAAAACACACGAAAACACCAGAAGTATGTGATGAAAAGCCTTGAAAATGACGCAAGACACCACTAAAACGTGACAAAATGATTAAAAACAGACAACACCACAAAAACATGACAAAACGACTAAAAACAGACGCAAAACACCACAAAAACATGACAAAACGACTTAAAACGAATGAAAACACTCGAAAAGGTGACAAAAACGACTAAAAACAGATGAAAACACCACAAACACGTGAAAAAACGACTAAAAACAGAGAAAAACACCACAAAATTATGATAGAACAACTAAAAACAGACGAAACACACCACAAAAACGTGATGAAACTACTAAAAACAGACGCAAGACACCACAAAAACGATTTAAAACAGATGAAAACACCACAAAAACGTGATGAAACGACTTAAAACAGATGAAAACACCACAAAACGTGATGAAACAACGAAAAGCAGACGCAAGACAACACAAAAACGACTAAAAACAGATGAAAACACCACAGAAACGTGATGAAACGCCTCAAAACATATGTAAACACTATAAAACATGACAAAAAAAAAACTAAAACCAGACGAAAACATCACAAAAACGTGATGAAATTACTAAAAACAGACGAAAACACCACAAAAACGTGATGAACCGACTTAAAACGGATGAAAACACCACAAAAATTTGACAAAACGACTAAAAACAGACGAAAAAACTACAAAAACATGACAAAACAACTAAAAACTGACGCAAAACTCCAGAAAAACATGATGAAATGACTAAAAACAGATGAAAACACCACAAAAATGTGACAAAAGCGACAAAAAACGGATGAAAACACCACAAAAACGTGATAAAACAACTATAAACAGACGAAACACAACACAAAAACATGATGAAACGACTGAAAACAGACGAAAACACCACAAAAACATGACAAAAAGACTAAAAACGGATGAAAACACCACAAAAACATGTCGAAATGACCCAAAAAAGATCAAAACATCACAAAAATATGATAAAACAACTAAAAACAGACGAAAACACCACAAAAACGTGATGAAACGACTAAAGACAGACGCAAGACACCACAAATACAAATTAAAAACTGATTAAAATACCACTAAAACGTGATGAACCGACTTAAAACAAATGAAAACACCACAAAAACGTGATGAAACAACTAAAATCAGATGTAAACACCAAAAAAACCTGACAAAACGATTAAAAACAGACCAAGACTCCAAAAAAATATGACAAAACGACTAAACTTAGACGCAAAACTCCACAAAAACATTATGAAACGACTTAAAACAGATGAAAACACCACAAAAACGTGATGAAACGACTTAAAACAAATGAAAACACCACAAAAACGTGATAAAACAACTAAAACAGATGAAAACACCACAAAAACGTGATGAAACAACTAAAAACAGACGCAAGACACTACAAAAACGATTAAAAAAAGATGAAAACACCACAGAAACGTGATGAAACGCCTCAAAACAGATGAAAACATCACAAGCAGGTGATGAAATTACTAAAAACAGACAAAAACACCACAAAAACGTGATGAACCGACTTAAAACAGATGAAAACACCACAAAAATGTGACAAAAAGACTAAAAACAGATGAAAACACCACAAAAACGTGAAAAAACGACTAAAACAGAGAAAAACACCACAAAAATATGATAAAACAACTAAAAAAAGATGAAAACACCACAGAAACGTGATGAAACGCCTCAAAACAGATGAAAACACTAAAAAACATGACAAAAAAACAACTAAAAACAGACGAAAACATCACAAGCACGTGATGAAATTACTAAAAACAGACAAAAACACCACAAAAACGCGATGAACCGACTTAAAACAGATGAAAACATCACAAAAATGTGACAAAAAGACTAAAAACGGATGAAAACACCACAAAAACGTGAAAAAACGACTAAAACAGAGAAAAACACCACAAAAATATGATAAAACAACTAAAAACAGACGAAACACACCACAAAAACGTGATGAAACGACTAAAAACAGACGCAAGACCCCACAAAAACGACTAAAAACAGACGAAACACCACAAAAACATGACAAAACAACTAAAAACAGATGAAAACACCACAAAAACATGACACAACAACTAAAAACACACGAAAACACCACAAGTATGTGATGAAAAGCCTTGAAAATGACGCAAGACACCACTAAAACGTGACAAAATGATTAAAAACAGACAACACCACAAAAACATGACAAAACGACTAAAAACAGACGCAAAACACCACAAAAACATGACAAAACGACTAAAAACGGATGAAAACACTCGAAAAGGTGACAAAAACGACTAAAAACAGACGCAAGACACCACAAAAACGACTAAAAACAAATAAAAACACCACAAAAACGTGATGAAATGACTTAAAACAGATGAAAACACCCCAAAAACGTGATGAAAAAAATAAAAACAGACGCAAGACACTACAAAAACAACTAAAAAAAGATGAAAACACCACAGAAACGTGATGAAACGCCTCAAAACAGATGAAAACACTAAAAAACATGACAAAAAAAAAACTAAAAACAGACGAAAACATCACAAAAACGTGATGAAATTACTAAAAACAGACGAAAACAGACGAAAACACCACAAAAACTTTATGAACCGACTTAAAACTGATGAAAACACCACAAAAATGTGACAAAAAGACTAAAAACAGATTAAAACAGCGCAAAAACGTGATGAAACGCCTAACAACAGATGAAAACACAACAAAAACATGACAAAACAACTAAAAACAGACGAAAACACCACAAAAACGTGATGAAACGAAAAAAAACACATGAAAACACCACAAATATGTTATGAAACGACTTAAAAATGACGCAAGACACCACTAAAACGTGACAAAATGATTAAAAACAGATGAAAACACCACAAAAATATGATAAAACAACTAAAAACAGACGAAACACACCACAAAAACATGATGAAACGACTAAAAACAGACGCAAGACACCACAAAAACGACTAAAAGCAGATGAAAACACCACAAAACGTGATGAAACAACTTAAAACGGATGAAAACACCACAAAAACGTGATGAAACAACTAAAAACAGACGCAAGACACTACAAAAACAACTAAAAACAGACGAAAACATCACAAGAACGTGATGAAATTACTAAAAACAGACGAAAACACCACAAAAACGTGATGAACCGACTTAAAACAGACGAAAGACACCACAAAAACGTGATGAAATGACTAAAAACAAACGCAAGACACCACAAAAACGACTAAAAACAGATGAAAACACCACAAAAACGTGATGAAACAACTAAAAACAGATGCAAAACACCACAAAAACGTAATGAAACGACTAAAAACAGATGAAAACACCACAAAAACGTGATAAAACAACTAAAAACAGACGAAACACACCACAAAAAAGTGATGAAACGACCAAAAACAGACGCAAGACACCACAAAAATGTGACAAAAAGACTAAAAATGGATGAAAACACAAAAGCATGACAAAACGACAAAAAAAAGATCAAAACACCACAAAAATATGATAAAAAAACTAAAAACAGACGAAAACACCACAAAAACGTGATTAAACGACTAAAAACAGACGCAAGACACCACAAAAACAACTAAAAACTGATTAAAATACCACTAACACTCCACAAAAACATTATGAACGTCTAAAAACAGATGAAAACACCACAAAAACGTGATGAAACAACTAAAAACAGATGCAAGACTCAACAAAAACGTGATGAAAAGACTAAAAACAGATGAAAACACCACAAAAACGTGATAAAACAACTAAAAACAGACGAAACACACCACAAGAACATGACAAAACAACTAAAAACAGACGAAAACATCACAAAAACGTGATGAAATTACTAAAAACAGACGAAAACACCACAAAAACGTGTTAAACCGACTTAAAACAGATAAAAAACAACACAAAAATTTGACAAAACGACTAAAAACTGACGAAAACACCACAAGAACATGACAAAACAACTAAAAACAGACGCAAAACTCCAGAAAAACATGATGAAATGACTAAAAACAGATGAAAACACCACAAAAACGTGACAAAAACGACTAAAAACGGATAAAAACACCACAAAAACGTGATAAAACAACTATAAACAGACGAAACACACCACAAAAACGTGATGAAACGACTAAAAACAAACGCAAGACACCACAAAAACGACTAAAAACAGATGAAAACACCACAAAAACGTGATGAAACAACTAAAAACAGATGCAAAACTCAACAAAAACGTGATGAAACGACTAAAAACAGATGAAAACACCACAAAAACGTGATGAAACAACTTAAAACAGATGAAAACACCACAAAAACGTGATGAAACAACTAAAAACAGACGAAAACATCACAAAAACGTGATGAAATTACTAAAAACAGACGAAAACACCACAAATACGTGTTAAACCGACTTAAAACAGATAAAAAACAACACAAAAATTTAACAAAACGACTAAAAACTGACGAAAACACCACAAGAACATGACAAAACAACTAAAAACAGACGCAAAACTCCAGAAAAACATGATGAAATGACTAAAAACGGATGAAAACACCACAAAAACGTGACAAAAACGACTAAAAACGGATAAAAACACCACAAAAACGTGATAAAACAACTATAAACAGACGAAACACACCACAAAAACGTGATGAAACGACTAAAAACAAACGCAAGACACCACAAAAACGACTAAAAACAGATGAAAACACCACAAAAACGTGATGAAACAACTAAAAACAGATGCAAAACTCAACAAAAACGTGATGAAACGACTAAAAACAGATGAAAACACCACAAAAACGTGATAAAACAACTAAAAACAGACGAAACACACCACAAAAACGTGATGAAACGACCAAAAACAGACGCAAGACACCACAAAAATGTGACAAAAAGACTAAAAACAGATGCAAACAGCGCAAAAACGTGATGAAACGCCTAACAACAGATGAAAACACAACAAAAACATGACAAAACAACTAAAAACAGACGAAAACACCACAAAAACGTGATGAAACTAAAAAAAACACACGAAAACACCACAAATATGTGATGAAACGACTTAAAAATGACGCAAGACACCACTAAAACGTGACAAAATTATTAAAATCAGACAACACCAAAAAAACGTGATGACAAAACACCTAAAAACAGGCGCAAAACTCCACAAAAACATTATGAAACGACTAAAAACGGATGAAAACACCACAAAAACATGACGAAATGACCAAAAAAAGATCAAAATATCACAAAAATATGATAAAACAACTAAAAACAGACAAAAACGTGATGAAACGACTAAAGACAAATGAAAACACCACAAAAACGTGATGAAACATCTAAAATCAGATGTAAACACCAAAAAAACCTGACAAAACGACTAAAAACAGACCAAGACTCCAAAAAAATACGACAAAATGGCTAAAAACAGACGCAAAACTCCACAAAAACATTATGAAACGACTTAAAACAGATGAAAACACCACAAAAAAGTGATGAAACGACTTAAAACAAATGAAAACACCACAAAAACGTGACAAAACGACAAAAAAAAGATCAAAACACTACAAAAATATGATAAAAAAACTAAAAACAGACGAAAACACCACAAAAACGTGATTAAACGACTAAAAATAGACGCAAGACACCACAAAAACAACTAAAAACTGATTAAAATACCACTAACACTCCACAAAAACATTATGAACGTCTAAAAACAGATGAAAACACCACAAAAACGTGATGAAACAACTAAAAACAGATGCAAGACTCAACAAAAACGTGATGAAAAGACTAAAAACAGATGAAAACACCACAAAAACGTGATAAAACAACTAAAAACAGACGAAACACACCACAAGAACATGACAAAACAACTAAAAACAGACGAAAACATCACAAAAACGTGATGAAATTACTAAAAACAGACGAAAACAACACAAAAACGTGTTAAACCGACTTAAAACAGATAAAAAAAGACACAAAAATTTGACAAAACGACTAAAAACTGACGAAAACACCACAAGAACATGACAAAACAACTAAAAACAGACGCAAAACTCCAGAAAAACATGATGAAATGACTAAAAACAGATGAAAACACCACAAAAACGTGACAAAACCGACTAAAAACGGATAAAAACACCACAAAAACGTGATAAAACAACTATAAACAGACGAAACACACCACAAAAACGTGATTAAACGACTAAAAATAGACGCAAGACACCACAAAAACAACTAAAAACTGATTAAAATACCACTAACACTCCACAAAAACATTATGAACGTCTAAAAACAGATGAAAACACCACAAAAACGTGATGAAACAACTAAAAACAGATGCAAGACTCAACAAAAACGTGATGAAAAGACTAAAAACAGATGAAAACACCACAAAAACGTGATAAAACAACTAAAAACAGACGAAACACACCACAAGAACATGACAAAATAACTAAAAACAGACGAAAACATCACAAAAACGTGATGAAATTACTAAAAACAGACGAAAACACCACAAAAACGTGTTAAACCGACTTAAAACAGATAAAAAACAACACAAAAATTTGACAAAACGACTAAAAACTGACGAAAACACCACAAGAACATGACAAAACAACTAAAAACAGACGCAAAACTCCAGAAAAACATGATGAAATGACTAAAAACAGATGAAAACACAACAAAAACGTGACAAAAACGACTAAAAACGGATAAAAACACCACAAAAACGTGATAAAACAACTATAAACAGACGAAACACACCACAAAAACGTGATGAAACGACTAAAAACAAACGCAAGACACCACAAAAACGACTAAAAACAGATGAAAACACCACAAAAACGTGATGAAACAACTAAAAACAGATGCAAAACACAACAAAAACGTGATGAAACGACTAAAAACAGATGAAAACACCACAAAAACGTGATAAAACAACTAAAAACAGACGAAACACACCACAAAAACGTGATGAAACGACCAAAAACAGACGCAAGACACCACAAAAATGTGACAAAAAGACTAAAAACAGATGCAAACAGCGCAAAAACGTGATGAAACGCCTAACAACAGATGAAAACACAACAAAAACATGACAAAACAACTAAAAACAGACGAAAACACCACAAAAACGTGATGAAACTAAAAAAAACACACGAAAACACCACAAATATGTGATGAAACGACTTAAAAATGACGCAAGACACCACTAAAACGTGACAAAATTATTAAAATCAGACAACACCAAAAAAACGTGATGACAAAACGACTAAAAACAGGCGCAAAACTCCACAAAAACATTATGAAACGACTAAAAACGGATGAAAACACCACAAAAACATGACGAAATGACCAAAAAATGATCAAAATATCACAAAAATATGATAAAACAACTAAAAACAGACAAAAACGTGATGAAACGACTAAAGACAGAAGCAAGACACCACAAAAAAAACTAAAAACTGATTAAAATACCAAAAACGTGATGAACCGACTTAAAACAAATGTAAACACCACAAAAACGTGATGAAACATCTAAAATCAGATGTAAACACCAAAAAAAACGGACAAAACGACTAAAAACAGACCAAGACTCCAAAAAAATGCGACAAAATGGCTAAAAACAGACGCAAAACTCCACAAAAACATTATGAAACGACTTAAAACAGATGAAAACACCACAAAAACGTGATGAAACAACTAAAAACAGACGAAAACATCACAAAAACGTGATGAAATTACTAAAAACAGACGAAAACACCACAAAAACGTGTTAAACCGACTTAAAACAGATAAAAAACAACACAAAAATTTGACAAAACGACTAAAAACTGACGAAAACACCACAAGAACATGACAAAACAACTAAAAACGACGCAAGACACCACTAAAACGTGACAAAATGATTAAAAACAGACAACACCACAAAAACATGACAAAACGACTAAAAACAGACGCAAAACTCCACAAAAACATTATGAAACGACTTAAAACAGATGAAACACACCACAAAAACGTGATAAAACGACTAAAAACAAATGCAAGACACCACAAAAACGACTAAAAACAGATGAAAACACCACAAAAACGTGATGAAACAACTAAAAACAGATGCAAGACTCAACAAAAACGTGATGAAACGACTAAAAACAGATGAAAACACCACAAAAACGTGATAAAACAACTAAAAACAGACGAAACACACCACAAAAACGTGATGAAACTACCAAAAACAGATGCAAGACACCACAAAAATGTGAAAAAACGACTAAAAACGGATGAAAACACCACAAAAACGTGACAAAACGACAAAAAAAAGATCAAAACACCACAAAAATATGATAAAACAACTAAAAACAGACGAAACGCACCACAAAAACATGATGAAACGACTAAAAACAGACACAAGACACCACAAAAACAACTAAAAACTGATTAAAATACCACTAAAATGTGATGAACCGACTTAAAACAAATGAAAACACCACAAAAACGTGATGAAACAACTAAAAACAGACGGAAAGCTCAACAAAAACTTGACAAAACGACTAAAAACAGACGCAAAACTCCACAAAATCGTGATGAAACGACTAAAAACAGATGAAAACACCACAAAAACTTGATAAAACAACTAAAAAAAAGACGAAACACACCACAAAAACGTGATGAAACGACTAAAATCAGATGTAAACACCAAAAAAACTGGCAAAACTACTAAAAACCGACCAAGACTCCACAAATACATGACAAAACGACTAAAAACAGACGCAACACTCCACAAAAACATTATGAAACGACTAAAAACAGATGAAAACACCACAAAAACGTGATGAAACGACTAAAAACAAACGCAAGACACCACAAAAACGACTAAAAGCAGATGAAAACACCACAAAAACGGGATGAAACAACTTAAAACAGATGAATACACCACAAAAACGTGAAAAAAGACTAAAAACAGATGAAAACACCACAAAAACGTAATGAAACAACTAAAAACAGACGCAAGACACGACAAAAACGACTAAAAACAGATGAAAATACCACAAAAACGTGATGAAACGCCTCAAAACAGATGAAAACACTAAAAAACATGAGAAAACAACTAAAAACAGACGAAAACACCACAAAAACGTGATGAAACGATTAAAAACACACGAATACACCACAAATATGTGATGAAACGACTTATAAATGACGCAAGACACCACTAAAACGTGACAAAATGATTAAAAACAGACAACACCACAAAAACATGACAAACCGACTTAAAAAAGACGAAAACACCACAAGAACATGACAAAACAACTAAAAACAGATAAAAACACCACAAAAACGTGATAAAACAACTATAAACAGACGAAACACACCACAAAAACGTGATGAAACGACTAAAAACAAACGCAAGACACCACAAAAACGACTAAAAACAGACAAAAACACCACAAAAACGTGTTAAACCGACTTAAAACAGACGAAAACACCACAAGAACATGACAAAACAACTAAAAACAGATGCAAAACTCCAGAAAAACATGATGAAATGACTAAAAACAGTTAAAAACACCACAAAAACGTGATAAAACAACTATAAACAGACGAAACACACCACAAAAACGTGATAAAACGACTAAAAACAAACGCAAGACACCACAAAAACGACTAAAAACAGATGAAAACACCACAGAAAACGTGATGAAACGCCTCAAAACAGATGAAAACACTAAAAAACATGAGAAAAAAGAAATAAAAACTGACGAAAACATCAGAAAAACGTGATGAAATTACTAAAAACAGACAAAAACACCACAAAAACGTGTTGAACCGACTTAAAACAGACGAAAACACCACAAGAACATGACAAAACAACTAAAAACAGATGCAAAACTCCAGAAAAACATGATGAAATGACTAAAAACAGATAAAAACACCACAAAAACGTGATAAAACAACTATAAACAGACGAAACACACCACAAAAACGTGATGAAACGACTAAAAACAAACGCAAGACACCACAAAAACGACTAAAAACAGATGAAAAACCACAAAAACGTGATGAAACAACTAAAAACAGATGCAAAACACCACAAAAACGTGATGAAACGACTAAAAACAGATGAAAACACCACAAAAACGTGATAAAACAACTAAAAACAGACGAAACACACCACAAAAACGTGATGAAACGACTAAAAACAAACGCAAGACACCACAAAAACGACTAAAAACAGACAAAAACACCACAAAAACGTGTTAAACCGACTTAAAACAGACGAAAACACCACAAGAACATGACAAAACAACTAAAAACAGATGCAAAACTCCAGAAAAACATGATGAAATGACTAAAAACAGTTAAAAACACCACAAAAACGTGATAAAACAACTATAAACAGACGAAACACACCACAAAAACGTGATAAAACGACTAAAAACAAACGCAAGACACCACAAAAACGACTAAAAACAGATGAAAACACCACAGAAAACGTGATGAAACGCCTCAAAACAGATGAAAACACTAAAAAACATGAGAAAAAAGAAATAAAAACTGACGAAAACATCAGAAAAACGTGATGAAATTACTAAAAACAGACAAAAACACCACAAAAACGTGTTGAACCGACTTAAAACAGACGAAAACACCACAAGAACATGACAAAACAACTAAAAACAGATGCAAAACTCCAGAAAAACATGATGAAATGACTAAAAACAGATAAAAACACCACAAAAACGTGATAAAACAACTATAAACAGACGAAACACACCACAAAAACGTGATGAAACGACTAAAAACAAACGCAAGACACCACAAAAACGACTAAAAACAGATGAAAAACCACAAAAACGTGATGAAACAACTAAAAACAGATGCAAAACACCACAAAAACGTGATGAAACGACTAAAAACAGATGAAAACACCACAAAAACGTGATAAAACAACTAAAAACAGACGAAACACACCACAAAAACGTGATGAAACGACCAAAAACAGACGCAAGACACCACAAAAATGTGACAAAACGACTAAAAATGGATGAAAACACCACAAAAGCATGACAAAACGACAAAAAAAAGATCAAAACACCACAAAAATATGATAAAAAAACTAAAAACAGACGAAAACACCACAAAAACGTGATTAAATGACTGAAAATAGACGCAAGACACCACAAAAACAACTAAAAACTGATTAAAATACCACTAGCACTCCACAAAAACATTATGAAACGACTAAAAACAGATGAAAAAACCACAAAAACGTGAAAAAACGACTAAAAACAGATGAAAACACCACAAAAACATGACAAAACAACTAAAAACAGACGAAAACACCACAAAAACGTGATGAAACGATTAAAAACACACGAATACACCACAAATATGTGATGAAACGACTTATAAATGACGCAAGACACCACTAAAACGTGACAAAATGATTAAAAACAGACAACACCACAAAAACATGACAAACCGACTTAAAAAAGACGAAAACACCACAAGAACATGACAAAACAACTAAAAACAGATAAAAACACCACAAAAACGTGATAAAACAACTATAAACAGACGAAACACACCACAAAAACGTGATGAAACGACTAAAAACAAACGCAAGACACCACAAAAACGACTAAAAACAGATGAAAACACCACAAAAACGTGATGAAACAACTAAAAACAGATGCAAAACACCACAAAAACGTGATGAAACGACTGAAAACAGATGAAAACACCACAAAAACGTGATAAAACAACTAAAAACAGACGAAACACACCACAAAAACGTGATGAAACGACCAAAAACAGACGCAAGATACCACAAAAATGTGACAAAACGACTAAAAACGGATGAAAACACCACAAAAACATGACAAAACAACAAAAAAAAGATCAAAACACCACAAAAATATGGTAAAACAACTAAAAACAGACGAAAACATCACAAAAACGTGATTAAACGACTAAAAATAGACGCAAGACACCACAAAAACAACTAAAAACTGATTAAAATACCACTAACACTCCACAAAAACATTATGAAACAACTAAAAACAGACGAAAACATCACAAAAACGTGATGAAATTACTAAAAACAGACGAAAACACCACAAAAACGTGTTAAACCGACTTAAAACAGATAAAAAACAACACAAAAATTTGACAAAACGACTAAAAACTGACGAAAACACCACAAGAACATGACAAAACAACTAAAAACGACGCAAGACACCACTAAAACGTGACAAAATGATTAAAAACAGACAACACCACAAAAACATGACAAAACGACTAAAAACAGACGCAAAACTCCACAAAAACATTATGAAACGACTTAAAACAGATGAAACACACCACAAAAACGTGATAAAACGACTAAAAACAAATGCAAGACACCACAAAAACGACTAAAAACAGATGAAAACACCACAAAAACGTGATGAAACAACTAAAAACAGATGCAAGACTCAACAAAAACGTGATGAAACGACTAAAAACAGATGAAAACACCACAAAAACGTGATAAAACAACTAAAAACAGACGAAACACACCACAAAAACGTGATGAAACTACCAAAAACAGATGCAAGACACCACAAAAATGTGAAAAAACGACTAAAAACGGATGAAAACACCACAAAAACGTGACAAAACGACAAAAAAAAGATCAAAACACCACAAAAATATGATAAAACAACTAAAAACAGACGAAACGCACCACAAAAACATGATGAAACGACTAAAAACAGACACAAGACACCACAAAAACAACTAAAAACTGATTAAAATACCACTAAAATGTGATGAACCGACTTAAAACAGACGAAACACACCACAAAAACGTGATGAAACAACTAAAAACAAACGCAAGACACCACAAAAACGACTAAAAACAGATGAAAACACCACAAAAACGTGATGAAACAACTAAAAACAGATGCAAAACACAACAAAAACGTGATGAAACGACTAAAAACAGATGAAAACACCACAAAAACGTGATAAAACAACTAAAAACAGACGAAACACACCACAAAAACGTGATGAAACGACCAAAAACAGACGCAAGACACCACAAAAATGTGACAAAAAGACTAAAAACAGATGCAAACAGCGCAAAAACGTGATGAAACGCCTAACAACAGATGAAAACACAACAAAAACATGACAAAACAACTAAAAACAGACGAAAACACCACAAAAACGTGATGAAACTAAAAAAAACACACGAAAACACCACAAATATGTGATGAAACGACTTAAAAATGACGCAAGACACCACTAAAACGTGACAAAATTATTAAAATCAGACAACACCAAAAAAACGTGATGACAAAACGACTAAAAACAGGCGCAAAACTCCACAAAAACATTATGAAACGACTAAAAACGGATGAAAACACCACAAAAACATGACGAAATGACCAAAAAATGATCAAAATATCACAAAAATATGATAAAACAACTAAAAACAGACAAAAACGTGATGAAACGACTAAAGACAGAAGCAAGACACCACAAAAAAAACTAAAAACTGATTAAAATACCAAAAACGTGATGAACCGACTTAAAACAAATGTAAACACCACAAAAACGTGATGAAACATCTAAAATCAGATGTAAACACCAAAAAAAACGGACAAAACGACTAAAAACAGACCAAGACTCCAAAAAAATGCGACAAAATGGCTAAAAACAGACGCAAAACTCCACAAAAACATTATGAAACGACTTAAAACAGATGAAAACACCACAAAAACGTGATGAAACAACTAAAAACAGACGAAAACATCACAAAAACGTGATGAAATTACTAAAAACAGACGAAAACACCACAAAAACGTGTTAAACCGACTTAAAACAGATAAAAAACAACACAAAAATTTGACAAAACGACTAAAAACTGACGAAAACACCACAAGAACATGACAAAACAACTAAAAACGACGCAAGACACCACTAAAACGTGACAAAATGATTAAAAACAGACAACACCACAAAAACATGACAAAACGACTAAAAACAGACGCAAAACTCCACAAAAACATTATGAAACGACTTAAAACAGATGAAACACACCACAAAAACGTGATAAAACGACTAAAAACAAATGCAAGACACCACAAAAACGACTAAAAACAGATGAAAACACCACAAAAACGTGATGAAACAACTAAAAACAGATGCAAGACTCAACAAAAACGTGATGAAACGACTAAAAACAGATGAAAACACCACAAAAACGTGATAAAACAACTAAAAACAGACGAAACACACCACAAAAACGTGATGAAACTACCAAAAACAGATGCAAGACACCACAAAAATGTGAAAAAACGACTAAAAACGGATGAAAACACCACAAAAACGTGACAAAACGACAAAAAAAAGATCAAAACACCACAAAAATATGATAAAACAACTAAAAACAGACGAAACGCACCACAAAAACATGATGAAACGACTAAAAACAGACACAAGACACCACAAAAACAACTAAAAACTGATTAAAATACCACTAAAATGTGATGAACCGACTTAAAACAAATGAAAACACCACAAAAACGTGATGAAACAACTAAAAACAGACGGAAAGCTCAACAAAAACTTGACAAAACGACTAAAAACAGACGCAAAACTCCACAAAATCGTGATGAAACGACTAAAAACAGATGAAAACACCACAAAAACTTGATAAAACAACTAAAAAACAGACGAAACACACCACAAAAACGTGATGAAACGACTAAAATCAGATGTAAACACCAAAAAAACTGGCAAAACTACTAAAAACCGACCAAGACTCCACAAATACATGACAAAACGACTAAAAACAGACGCAACACTCCACAAAAACATTATGAAACGACTAAAAACAGATGAAAACACCACAAAAACGTGATGAAACGACTAAAAACAAACGCAAGACACCACAAAAACGACTAAAAGCAGATGAAAACACCACAAAAACGGGATGAAACAACTTAAAACAGATGAATACACCACAAAAACGTGAAAAAAGACTAAAAACAGATGAAAACACCACAAAAACGTAATGAAACAACTAAAAACAGACGCAAGACACGACAAAAACGACTAAAAACAGATGAAAATACCACAAAAACGTGATGAAACGCCTCAAAACAGATGAAAACACTAAAAAACATGAGAAAAAAAGAACTAAAAACTGACGAAAACATCACAAAAACGTGATGAAATTACTAAAAACAGACAAAAACACCACAAAAACGTGTTAAACCGACTTAAAACAGACGAAAACACCACAAGAACATGACAAAACAACTAAAAACAGATGCAAAACTCCAGAAAAACATGATGAAATGACTAAAAACAGTTAAAAACACCACAAAAACGTGATAAAACAACTATAAACAGACGAAACACACCACAAAAACGTGATAAAACGACTAAAAACAAACGCAAGACACCACAAAAACGACTAAAAACAGATGAAAACACCACAGAAAACGTGATGAAACGCCTCAAAACAGATGAAAACACTAAAAAACATGAGAAAAAAAGAAATAAAAACTGACGAAAACATCAGAAAAACGTGATGAAATTACTAAAAACAGACAAAAACACCACAAAAACGTGTTGAACCGACTTAAAACAGACGAAAACACCACAAGAACATGACAAAACAACTAAAAACAGATGCAAAACTCCAGAAAAACATGATGAAATGACTAAAAACAGATAAAAACACCACAAAAACGTGATAAAACAACTATAAACAGACGAAACACACCACAAAAACGTGATGAAACGACTAAAAACAAACGCAAGACACCACAAAAACGACTAAAAACAGATGAAAAACCACAAAAACGTGATGAAACAACTAAAAACAGATGCAAAACACCACAAAAACGTGATGAAACGACTAAAAACAGATGAAAACACCACAAAAACGTGATAAAACAACTAAAAACAGACGAAACACACCACAAAAACGTGATGAAACGACCAAAAACAGACGCAAGACACCACAAAAATGTGACAAAACGACTAAAAATGGATGAAAACACCACAAAAGCATGACAAAACGACAAAAAAAAGATCAAAACACCACAAAAATATGATAAAAAAACTAAAAACAGACGAAAACACCACAAAAACGTGATTAAATGACTGAAAATAGACGCAAGACACCACAAAAACAACTAAAAACTGATTAAAATACCACTAGCACTCCACAAAAACATTATGAAACGACTAAAAACAGATGAAAAAACCACAAAAACGTGAAAAAACGACTAAAAACAGATGAAAACACCACAAAAACATGACAAAACAACTAAAAACAGACGAAAACACCACAAAAACGTGATGAAACGATTAAAAACACACGAATACACCACAAATATGTGATGAAACGACTTATAAATGACGCAAGACACCACTAAAACGTGACAAAATGATTAAAAACAGACAACACCACAAAAACATGACAAACCGACTTAAAAAAGACGAAAACACCACAAGAACATGACAAAACAACTAAAAACAGATAAAAACACCACAAAAACGTGATAAAACAACTATAAACAGACGAAACACACCACAAAAACGTGATGAAACGACTAAAAACAAACGCAAGACACCACAAAAACGACTAAAAACAGATGAAAACACCACAAAAACGTGATGAAACAACTAAAAACAGATGCAAAACACCACAAAAACGTGATGAAACGACTGAAAACAGATGAAAACACCACAAAAACGTGATAAAACAACTAAAAACAGACGAAACACACCACAAAAACGTGATGAAACGACCAAAAACAGACGCAAGATACCACAAAAATGTGACAAAACGACTAAAAACGGATGAAAACACCACAAAAACATGACAAAACAACAAAAAAAAGATCAAAACACCACAAAAATATGGTAAAACAACTAAAAACAGACGAAAACATCACAAAAACGTGATTAAACGACTAAAAATAGACGCAAGACACCACAAAAACAACTAAAAACTGATTAAAATACCACTAACACTCCACAAAAACATTATGAAACGACTAAAAACAGATGAAAACATCACAAAAACATGATGAAACGACTAAAAACAGATGAAAACACCACAAAAACATGTCAAAACAGCTAAAAAAAGACGAAAACACCACAAAAACGTGAAAAAACGATTAAAAACACACAAATACACCACAAATATGTGATGAAACGACTTATAAATGACGCAAGACATCACTAAAACGTGACAAAATGATTAAAAACAGACAACACCACAAAAACATGACAAAACGACTAAAAACAGACGCAAAACTCCACAAAAACATTATGCAACGACTTAAAACAGATGAAACACACCACAAAAACGTGATAAAACGACTAAAAACAAACGCAAGACACCACAAAAACGACTAAAAACAGATGAAAACACCACAAAAACGTGATGAAACAACTTAAAACAGATGCAAGACTCAACAAAAACGTGATGAATCGACTAAAAACAGATGAAAACACCACAAAAACGTGATAAAACAACTAAAAACAGATGAAACACACCACAAAAACGTGATGAAACTACCAAAAACAGACGCAAGACACCAGAAAAATGTGACAAACCGACTAAAAACGGATGAAAACACCACAAAAACATGACAAAACGACAAAAAAAAGATCAAAACACCACAAAAATATGATAAAACAACTAAAAACAGACGAAACACACCACAAAAACATGATGAAACGACTAAAATCAGATGTAAACACCAAAAAAACCTGACAAAACGACTAAAAACAGATCAAGACTCCAAAAAAATATGACAAAACGACTAAAAACAGACGCAAAACTCCACAAAAACATTATGAAACGACTTAAAACAGATGAAAACACCACAAAAAAGTGATGAAACGACTTAAAACAAATGAAAACACCACAAAAACGTGAAAACAACTAAAAACAGACGAAACACAACACAAAAACGTGATGAAACGACCAAAAACAGACGCAAGACACCACAAAAATGTGACAGACTAAAAACAGATGAAAACAGATGAAAACAGCGTAAAAACGTGATGAAACGACTAAAAACAGATGAAAACACCACAAAAACGTGATGAAATGATTAAAAACACACGAATACACCACAAATATGTGATGAAACGACTTATAAATGACGCAAGACACCACTAAAACGTGACAAAATGATTAAAAACAGACAACTCCACAAAAACATGACAAACCGACTTAAAACAGACGAAAACACCACAAGAACATGACAAAACAACTAAAAACAGATGCAAAACTCCAGAAAAACATGATGAAATGACTAAAAACAGATAAAAACACCACAAAAACGTGATAAAACAACTAAAAACAGACGAAACACACCACAAAAACGTGATGAAACGACCAAAAACAGACGCAAGACACCACAAAAATGTGACAAAACGACTAAAAACGGATGAAAACACCACAAAAACATGACAAAACAACAAAAAAAAGATCAAAACACCACAAAAATATGGTAAAACAACTAAAAACAGACGAAAACATCACAAAAACGTGATTAAACGACTAAAAATAGACGCAAGACACCACAAAAACAACTAAAAACTGATTAAAATACCACTAACACTCCACAAAAACATTATGAAACGACTAAAAACAGATGAAAACATCACAAAAACGTGATGAAACGACTAAAAACAGATGAAAACACCACAAAAACATGACAAAACAACTAAAAACAGATGAAAACACCACAAAAACGTGATGAAACGATTTAAAACACACGAATACACCACAAATATGTGATTAAACGACTTATAAATGACGCAAGACATCACTAAAACGTGACAAAATGATTAAAAACAGACAACACCACAAAAACATGACAAAACGACTAAAAACAGACGCAAAACTCCACAAAAAAATTATGCAACGACTTAAAACAGATGAAACACACCACAAAAACGTGATAAAACGACTAAAAACAAACGCAAGACACCACAAAAACGACTAAAAACAGATGAAAACACCACAAAAACGTGATGAAACAACTAAAAACAGATGCAAGACTCAACAAAAACGTGATGAAACGACTAAAAACAGATGAAAACACCACAAAAACGTGATAAAACAACTAAAAACAGACGAAACACACCACAAAAACGTGATGAAACTACCAAAAACAGACTTAAGATACCACAAAACTGTGACAAAACGACTAAAAACGGATGAAAACACCACAAAAACATGACAAAACAACAAAAAAAAGATCAAAACACCACAAAAATATGGTAAAACAACTAAAAACAGACGAAAACATCACAAAAACGTGATTAAACGACTAAAAATAGACGCAAGACACCACAAAAACAACTAAAAACTGATTAAAATACCACTAACACTCCACAAAAACATTATGAAACGACTAAAAACAGATGAAAACATCACAAAAACGTGATGAAACGACTAAAAACAGATGAAAACACCACAAAAACATGACAAAACAACTAAAAACAGATGAAAACACCACAAAAACGTGATGAAACGATTTAAAACACACGAATACACCACAAATATGTGATTAAACGACTTATAAATGACGCAAGACATCACTAAAACGTGACAAAATGATTAAAAACAGACAACACCACAAAAACATGACAAAACGACTAAAAACAGACGCAAAACTCCACAAAAACATTATGCAACGACTTAAAACAGATGAAACACACCACAAAAACGTGATAAAACGACTAAAAACAAACGCAAGACACCACAAAAACGACTAAAAACAGATGAAAACACCACAAAAACGTGATGAAACAACTAAAAACAGATGCAAGACTCAACAAAAACGTGATGAAACGACTAAAAACAGATGAAAACACCACAAAAACGTGATAAAACAACTAAAAACAGACGAAACACACCACAAAAACGTGATGAAACTACCAAAAACAGACTTAAGATACCACAAAAATGTGACAAAACGACTAAAAACGGATGAAAACACCACAAAAACATGACAAAACAACAAAAAAAAGATCAAAACACCACAAAAATATGGTAAAACAACTAAAAACAGACGAAAACATCACAAAAACGTGATTAAACGACTAAAAATAGACGCAAGACACCACAAAAACAACTCAAACTGATTAAAATACCACTAACACTCCACAAAAACATTATGAAACGACTAAAAACAGATGAAAACATCACAAAAACGTGATGAAACGACTAAAAACAGATGAAAACACCACAAAAACATGTCAAAACAGCTAAAAACAGACGAAAACACCACAAAAACGTGAAAAAACGATTAAAAACACACAAATACACCACAAATATGTGATGAAACGACTTATAAATGACGCAAGACATCACTAAAACGTGACAAAATGATTAAAAACAGACAACACCACAAAAACATGACAAAACGACTAAAAACAGACGCAAAACTCCACAAAAACATTATGCAACGACTTAAAACAGATGAAACACACCACAAAAACGTGATAAAACGACTAAAAACAAACGCAAGACACCACAAAAACGACTAAAAACAGATGAAAACACCACAAAAACGTGATGAAACAACTAAAAACAGATAAAAGACTCAACAAAAACGTGATGAAACAACTAAAAACAGATAAAAGACTCAACAAAAACGTGATGAAACGACTAAAAACAGATGAAAACACCACAAAAACGTGATAAAACAACTAAAAACAGATGAAACACACCACAAAAACGTGATGAAACTACCAAAAACAGACGCAAGACACCAGAAAAATGTGACAAACCGACTAAAAACGGATGAAAACACCACAAAAACATGACAAAACGACAAAAAAAAGATCAAAACACCACAAAAATATGATAAAACAACTAAAAACAGACGAAACACACCACAAAAACGTGATAAAACGACTAAAAACAAACGCAAGACACCACAAAAACGACTAAAAACAGATGAAAACACCACAAAAACGTGATGAAACAACTTAAAACAGATGCAAGACTCAACAAAAACGTGATGAAACGACTAAAAACAGATGAAAACACCACAAAAACGTGATAAAACAACTAAAAACAGATGAAACACACCACAAAAACGTGATGAAACTACCAAAAACAGACGCAAGACACCAGAAAAATGTGACAAACCGACTAAAAACGGATGAAAACACCACAAAAACATGACAAAACGACCAAAAAAAGATCAAAACACCACAAAAATATGATAAAACAACTAAAAACAGACGAAACACACCACAAAAACATGATGAAACGACTAAAATCAGATGTAAACACCAAAAAAACCTGACAAAACGACTAAAAACAGATCAAGACTCCAAAAAAATATGACAAAACGACTAAAAACAGACGCAAAACTCCACAAAAACATTATGAAACGACTTAAAACAGATGAAAACACCACAAAAAAGTGATGAAACGACTTAAAACAAATGAAAACACCACAAAAACGTGAAAACAACTAAAAACAGACGAAACACAACACAAAAACGTGATGAAACAACCAAAAACAGACGCAAGACACCACAAAAATGTGACAGACTAAAAACAGATGAAAACAGATGAAAACAGCGTAAAAACGTGATGAAACGACTAAAAACAGATGAAAACACCACAAAAACGTGATGAAATAATTAAAAACACACGAATACACCACAAATATGTGATGAAACGACTTATGAATGACGCAAGACACCACTAAAACGTGACAAAATGATTAAAAACAGACAACACCACAAAAACATGACAAACCGACTTAAAACAGACGAAAACACCACAAGAACATGACAAAACAACTAAAAACAGATGCAAAACATCACAAAAACGTGATTAAACGACTAAAAATAGACGCAAGACACCACAAAAACAACTAAAAACTGATTAAAATACCACTAACACTCCACAAAAACATTATGAAACGACTAAAAACAGATGAAAACATCACAAAAACGTGATGAAACGACTAAAAACAGATGAAAACACCACAAAAACATGTCAAAACAGCTAAAAACAGACGAAAACACCACAAAAACGTGAAAAAACGATTAAAAACACACAAATACACCACAAATATGTGATGAAACGACTTATAAATGACGCAAGACATCACTAAAACGTGACAAAATGATTAAAAACAGACAACACCACAAAAACATGACAAAACGACTAAAAACAGACGCAAAACTCCACAAAAACATTATGCAACAACTTAAAACAGATGAAACACACCACAAAAACGTGATAAAACGACTAAAAACAAACGCAAGACACCACAAAAACGACTAAAAACAGATGAAAACACCACAAAAACGTGATGAAACAACTTAAAACAGATGCAAGACTCAACAAAAACGTGATGAAACGACTAAAAACAGATGAAAACACCACAAAAACGTGATAAAACAACTAAAAACAGATGAAACACACCACAAAAACGTGATGAAACGACCAAAAACAGACGCAAGATACCACAAAAATGTGACAAAACGACTAAAAACGGATGAAAACACCACAAAAACATGACAAAACAACAAAAAAAAGATCAAAACACCACAAAAATATGGCAAAACAACTAAAAACAGACGAAAACATCACAAAAACGTGATTAAACGACTAAAAATAGACGCAAGACACCACAAAAACAACTATAAACTGATTAAAATACCACTAACACTCCACAAAAACATTATGAAACGACTAAAAACAGATGAAAACATCACAAAAACGTGATGAAACGACTAAAAACAGATGAAAACACCACAAAAACATGTCAAAACAGCTAAAAACAGATGAAAACACCACAAAAACGTGAAAAAACGATTAAAAACACACAAATACACCACAAATATGTGATGAAACGACTTATAAATGACGCAAGACATCACTAAAATGTGACAAAATGATTAAAAACAGACAACACCACGAAAACATGACAAAACGACTAAAAACAGACGCAAAACTCCACAAAAACATTATGCAACGACTTAAAACAGATGAAACACACCACAAAAACGTGATAAAACGACTAAAAACAAACGCAAGACACCACAAAAACGACTAAAAACAGATGAAAACACCACAAAAACGTGATGAAACAACTAAAAACAGATAAAAGACTCAACAAAAACGTGATGAAACAACTAAAAACAGATAAAAGACTCAACAAAAACGTGATGAAACGACTAAAAACAGATGAAAACACCACAAAAACGTGATAAAACAACTAAAAACAGATGAAACACACCACAAAAACGTGATGAAACTACCAAAAACAGACGCAAGACACCAGAAAAATGTGACAAACCGACTAAAAACGGATGAAAACACCACAAAAACATGACAAAACGACAAAAAAAAGATCAAAACACCACAAAAATATGATAAAACAACTAAAAACAGACGAAACACACCACAAAAACATGATGAAACGACTAAAATCAGATGTAAACAACAAAAAAACCTGACAAAACGACTAAAAACAGATCAAGACTCCAAAAAAATATGACAAAACGACTAAAAACAGACGCAAAACTCCACAAAAACATTATGAAACGACTTAAAACAGATGAAAACACCACAAAAAAGTGATGAAACGACTTAAAACAAATGAAAACACCACAAAAACGTGAAAACAACTAAAAACAGACGAAACACAACACAAAAACGTGATGAAACGACCAAAAACAGACGCAAGACACCACAAAAATGTGACAGACTAAAAACAGATGAAAACAGATGAAAACAGCGTAAAAACGTGATGAAACGACTAAAAACAGATGAAAACACCACAAAAACGTGATGAAATGATTAAAAACACACGAATACACCACAAATATGTGATGAAACGACGTATAAATGACGCAAGACACCACTAAAACGTGACAAAATGATTAAAAACAGACAACACCACAAAAACATGACAAACCGACTTAAAACAGACGAAAACACCACAAGAACATGACAAAACAACTAAAAACAGATGCAAAACTCCCGAAAAACATGATGAAATGACTAAAAACAGATAAAAACACCACAAAAACGTGATAAAACAACTATAAACAGACGAAAAACACCACAAAAACGTGATGAAACGACTAAAAACAAACGCAAGACACCACAAAAACGACTAAAAACAGATGAAAACACCACAAAAACGTGATGAAACAACTAAAAACAGATGCAAAACACCACAAAACGTGATGAAACGACTAAAAACAGATGAAAACACCACAAAAACGTGATAAAACGACTAAAAACAAACGCAAGACACCACAAAAACGACTAAAAACAGATGAAAACACCACAAAAACGTGATGAAACAACTAAAAACAGATGCAAGACTCAACAAAAACGTGATGAAACGACTAAAAACAGATGAAAACACCACAAAAACGTGATAAAACAACTAAAAACAGATGAAACACACCACAAAAACGTGATGAAACGACCAAAAACAGACGCAAGATACCACAAAAATGTGACAAAACGACTAAAAACGGATGAAAACACCACAAAAACATGACAAAACAACAAAAAAAAGATCAAAACACCACAAAAATATGGTAAAACAACTAAAAACAGACGAAAACATCACAAAAACGTGATTAAACGACTAAAAATAGACGCAAGACACCACAAAAACAACTAAAAACTGATTAAAATACCACTAACACTCCACAAAAACATTATGAAACGACTAAAACAGACGAAAACATCACAAAAACGTGATTAAACGACTAAAAATAGACGCAAGACACCACAAAAACAACTAAAAACTGATTAAAATACCACTAACACTCCACAAAAACATTATGAAACGACTTAAAACAGATGAAAACACCACAAAAAAGTGATGAAACGACTTAAAACAAATGAAAACACCACAAAAACGTGAAAACAACTAAAAACAGACGAAACACAACACAAAAACGTGATGAAACGACCAAAAACAGACGCAAGACACCACAAAAATGTGACAGACTAAAAACAGATGAAAACAGATGAAAACAGCGTAAAAACGTGATGAAACGACTAAAAACAGATGAAAACACCACAAAAACGTGATGAAATGATTAAAAACACACGAATACACCACAAATATGTGATGAAACGACGTATAAATGACGCAAGACACCACTAAAACGTGACAAAATGATTAAAAACAGACAACACCACAAAAACATGACAAACCGACTTAAAACAGACGAAAACACCACAAGAACATGACAAAACAACTAAAAACAGATGCAAAACTCCCGAAAAACATGATGAAATGACTAAAAACAGATAAAAACACCACAAAAACGTGATAAAACAACTATAAACAGACGAAAAACACCACAAAAACGTGATGAAACGACTAAAAACAAACGCAAGACACCACAAAAACGACTAAAAACAGATGAAAACACCACAAAAACGTGATGAAACAACTAAAAACAGATGCAAAACACCACAAAACGTGATGAAACGACTAAAAACAGATGAAAACACCACAAAAACGTGATAAAACGACTAAAAACAAACGCAAGACACCACAAAAACGACTAAAAACAGATGAAAACACCACAAAAACGTGATGAAACAACTAAAAACAGATGCAAGACTCAACAAAAACGTGATGAAACGACTAAAAACAGATGAAAACACCACAAAAACGTGATAAAACAACTAAAAACAGATGAAACACACCACAAAAACGTGATGAAACGACCAAAAACAGACGCAAGATACCACAAAAATGTGACAAAACGACTAAAAACGGATGAAAACACCACAAAAACATGACAAAACAACAAAAAAAAGATCAAAACACCACAAAAATATGGTAAAACAACTAAAAACAGACGAAAACATCACAAAAACGTGATTAAACGACTAAAAATAGACGCAAGACACCACAAAAACAACTAAAAACTGATTAAAATACCACTAACACTCCACAAAAACATTATGAAACGACTAAAACAGACGAAAACATCACAAAAACGTGATTAAACGACTAAAAATAGACGCAAGACACCACAAAAACAACTAAAAACTGATTAAAATACCACTAACACTCCACAAAAACATTATGAAACGACTAAAACAGATGAAAACATCACAAAAACGTGATGAAACGACTAAAAACAGATGAAAACACCACAAAAACATGTCAAAACAGCTAAAAACAGACGAAAACACCACAAAAACGTGAAAAAACGATTAAAAACACACAAATACACCACAAATATGTGATGAAACGACTTATAAATGACGCAAGACATCACTAAAATGTGACAAAATGATTAAAAACAGACAACACCACAAAAACATGACAAAACGACTAAAAACAGACGCAAAACTCCACAAAAACATTATGCAACGACTTAAAACAGATGAAACACACCACAAAAACGTGATAAAACGACTAAAAACAAACGCAAGACACCACAAAAACGACTAAAAACAGATGAAAACACCACAAAAACGTGATGAAACACCTAAAAACAGATAAAAGACTCAACAAAAACGTGATGAAACAACTAAAAACAGATAAAAGACTCAACAAAAACGTGATGAAACGACTAAAAACAGATGAAAACACCACAAAAACGTGATAAAACAACTAAAAACAGATGAAACACACCACAAAAACGTGATGAAACTACCAAAAACAGACGCAAGACACCAGAAAAATGTGACAAACCGACTAAAAACGGATGAAAACACCACAAAAACATGACAAAACGACAAAAAAAAGATCAAAACACCACAAAAATATGATAAAACAACTAAAAACAGACGAAACACACCACAAAAACATGATGAAACGACTAAAATCAGATGTAAACAACAAAAAAACCTGACAAAACGACTAAAAACAGATCAAGACTCCAAAAAAATATGACAAAACGACTAAAAACAGACGCAAAACTCCACAAAAACATTATGAAACGACTTAAAACAGATGAAAACACCACAAAAAAGTGATGAAACGACTTAAAACAAATGAAAACACCACAAAAACGTGAAAACAACTAAAAACAGACGAAACACAACACAAAAACGTGATGAAACGACCAAAAACAGACGCAAGACACCACAAGAATGTGACAGACTAAAAACAGATGAAAACAGATGAAAACAGCGTAAAAACGTGATGAAACGACTAAAAACAGATGAAAACACCACAAAAATGTGATGAAATGATTAAAAACACACGAATACACCACAAATATGTGATGAAACGACTTATAAATGACGCAAGACACCACTAAAACGTGACAAAATGATTAAAAACAGACAACACCACAAAAACATGACAAACCGACTTAAAACAGACGAAAACACCACAAGAACATGACAAAACAACTAAAAACAGATGCAAAACTCCAGAAAAACATGATGAAATGACTAAAAACAGATAAAAACACCACAAAAACGTGATAAAACAACTATAAACAGACGAAACACACCACAAAAACGTGATGAAACGACTAAAAACAAACGCAAGACACCACAAAAACGACTAAAAACAGATGAAAACACCACAAAAACGTGACAAAACAACTAAAAACAGATGCAAAACACCACAAAACGTGATGAAACGACTAAAAACAGATGAAAACACCACAAAAACGTGATAAAACAACTAAAAACAGACGAAACACACCACAAAAACGTGATGAAACGACCAAAAACAGACGCAAGACACCACAAAAATGTGACAAAACGACTAAAAACGGATGAAAACACCACAAAAACATGACAAAACAACAAAAAAAAGATCAAAACACCACAAAAATATGGTAAAACAACTAAAAACAGACGAAAACATCACAAAAACGTGATTAAACGACTAAAAATAGACGCAAGACACCACAAAAACAACTAAAAACTGATTAAAATACCACTAACACTCCACAAAAACATTATGAAACGACTAAAAACAGATGAAAACATCACAAAAACGTGATGAAACGACTAAAAACAGATGAAAACACCACAAAAACATGACAAAACAACTAAAAACAGATGAAAACACCACAAAAACGTGATGAAACGATTAAAAACACACGAATACACCACAAATATGTGATGAAACGACTTATAAATGACGCAAGACATCACTAAAACGTGACAAAATGATTAAAAACAGACAACACCACAAAAACATGACAAAACGACTAAAAACAGACGCAAAACTCCACAAAAACATTATGCAACGACTTAAAACAGATGAAACACACCACAAAAACGTGATAAAACGACTAAAAACAAACGCAAGACACCACAAAAACGACTAAAAACAGATGAAAACACCACAAAAACGTGATGAAACAACTAAAAACAGATGCAAGACTCAACAAAAACGTGATGAAACGACTAAAAACAGATGAAAACACCACAAAAACGTGATAAAACAACTAAAAACAGACGAAACACACCACAAAAACGTGATGAAACTACCAAAAACAGACGCAAGACACCAGAAAAATGTGACAAACCGACTAAAAACGGATGAAAACACCACAAAAACATGACAAAACGACAAAAAAAAGATCAAAACACCACAAAAATATGATAAAACAACTAAAACAGACGAAACACACCACAAAAACATGATGAAACGACTAAAATCAGATGTAAACACCAAAAAAACCTGACAAAACGACTAAAAACAGATCAAGACTCCAAAAAAATATGACAAAACGACTAAAAACAGACGCAAAACTCCACAAAAACATTATGAAACGACTTAAAACAGATGAAAACACCACAAAAAAGTGATGAAACGACTTAAAACAAATGAAAACACCACAAAAACGTGAAAACAACTAAAAACAGACGAAACACAACACAAAAACGTGATGAAACGACCAAAAACAGACGCAAGACACCACAAAAATGTGACAGACTAAAAACAGATGAAAACAGCGTAAAAACGTGATGAAACGACTAAAAACAGATGAAAACACCACAAAAACGTGATGAAACGACTAAAAACACCAATACACCACAAATATGTGATGAAACGACTTATAAATGACGCAAGACACCACTAAAACGTGACAAAATGATTAAAAACAGACAACACCACAAAAACATGACAAAACGACTAAAAACAGACGCAAGACTCCACAAAAACATTATGAAACGACTTAAAACAGATGAAAACACCACAAAAACGTGATGAAACGACTAAAAACAGATGAATACACCACAAAAACGTGAAAAAACGTCTAAAAACAGATGAAAACACCACAAAAATATGATAAAACAACTAAAAACAGACGAAAACACCACAAAAACGTGATTAAACGACTAAAAATAGACGCAAGACACCACAAAAACAACAAAAAAATGATTAAAATACCACTAACACTCCACAAAAACATTATGAAACGACTAAAAACAGATGAAAACACCACAAAAACGTGATGAAACGACTAAAAACAGATGAAAACACCACAAAAACATGACAAAACAACTAAAAACAGACGAAAACACCACAAAAACGTGATGAAACGATTAAAAACACACGAATACACCACAAATATGTGATGAAACGACTTATAA
This sequence comes from Echiichthys vipera, assembly GCF_963691815.1. Taxonomy (NCBI): domain Eukaryota; kingdom Metazoa; phylum Chordata; class Actinopteri; order Perciformes; family Trachinidae; genus Echiichthys; species Echiichthys vipera. Next base: position 35,309,094 of record NC_139830.1, read on the forward strand.
ATGACGCAAGACACCACTAAAACGTGACAAAATGATTAAAAACAGACAACACCACAAAAACATGACAAAACTCCACAAAAACATTATGCAACGACTTAAAACAGATGAAACACACCACAAAAACATGATAAAACGACTAAAAACAAACGCAAGACACCACAAAAACGACTAAAAACAGATGAAAACACCACAAAAACGTGATGAAACAACTAAAAACAGATGCAAGACTCAACAAAAACGTGATGTAACGACTAAAAACAGATGAAAACACCACAAAAACGTGATAAAACAACTAAAAACAGACGAAACACACCACAAAAACGTGATGAAACTACCAAAAACAGACGCAAGACACCACAAAAATGTGACGAAACAACTAAAAACGGATGAAAACACCACAAAAACATGACAAAACGACAAAAAACAGACGAAACACACCACAAAAACATGATGAAACGACTAAAAACAGACGCAAAACTCCACAAAAACATTATGCAACGACTTAAAACAGATGAAACACACCACAAAAACGTGATAAAACGACTAAAAACAAACGCAAGACACCACAAAAACGACTAAAAACAGATGAAAACACCACAAAAACGTGATGAAACAACTTAAAACAGATGCAAGACTCAACAAAAACGTGATGAAACGACTAAAAACAGATGAAAACACCACAAAAACGTGATGAAACGACCAAAAACAGACGCAAGATACCACAAAAATGTGACAAAACGACTAAAAACGGATGAAAACACCACAAAAACATGACAAAACAACAAAAAAAAGATCAAAACACCACAAAAATATGGTAAAACAACTAAAAACAGACGAAAACATCACAAAAACGTGATTAAACGACTAAAAATAGACGCAAGACACCACAAAAACAACTATAAACTGATTAAAATACCACTAACACTCCACAAAAACATTATGAAACGACTAAAAACAGATGAAAACATCACAAAAACGTGATGAAACGACTAAAAACAGATGAAAACACCACAAAAACATGTCAAAACAGCTAAAAACAGATGAAAACACCACAAAAACGTGAAAAAACGATTAAAAACACACAAATACACCACAAATATGTGATGAAACGACTTATAAATGACGCAAGACATCACTAAAATGTGACAAAATGATTAAAAACAGACAACACCACAAAAACATGACAAAACGACTAAAAACAGACGCAAAACTCCACAAAAACATTATGCAACGACTTAAAACAGATGAAACACACCACAAAAACGTGATAAAACGACTAAAAACAAACGCAAGACACCACAAAAACGACTAAAAACAGATGAAAACACCACAAAAACGTGATGAAACAACTAAAAACAGATAAAAGACTCAACAAAAACGTGATGAAACAACTAAAAACAGATAAAAGACTCAACAAAAACGTGATGAAACGACTAAAAACAGATGAAAACACCACAAAAACGTGATAAAACAACTAAAAACAGATGAAACACACCACAAAAACGTGATGAAACTACCAAAAACAGACGCAAGACACCAGAAAAATGTGACAAACCGACTAAAAACGGATGAAAACACCACAAAAACATGACAAAACGACAAAAAAAAGATCAAAACACCACAAAAATATGATAAAACAACTAAAAACAGACGAAACACACCACAAAAACATGATGAAACGACTAAAATCAGATGTAAACAACAAAAAAACCTGACAAAACGACTAAAAACAGATCAAGACTCCAAAAAAATATGACAAAACGACTAAAAACAGACGCAAAACTCCACAAAAACATTATGAAACGACTTAAAACAGATGAAAACACCACAAAAAAGTGATGAAACGACTTAAAACAAATGAAAACACCACAAAAACGTGAAAACAACTAAAAACAGACGAAACACAACACAAAAACGTGATGAAACGACCAAAAACAGACGCAAGACACCACAAAAATGTGACAGACTAAAAACAGATGAAAACAGATGAAAACAGCGTAAAAACGTGATGAAACGACTAAAAACAGATGAAAACACCACAAAAACGTGATGAAATGATTAAAAACACACGAATACACCACGAATATGTGATGAAACGACTTATAAATGACGCAAGACACCACTAAAACGTGACAAAATGATTAAAAACAGACAAGACCACAAAAACATGACAAACCGACTTAAAACAGACGAAAACACCACAAGAACATGACAAAACAACTAAAAACAGATGCAAAACTCCAGAAAAACATGATGAAATGACTAAAAACAGATAAAAACACCACAAAAACGTGATAAAACAACTATAAACAGACGAAAAACACCACAAAAACGTGATGAAACGACTAAAAACAAACGCAAGACACCACAAAAACGACTAAAAACAGATGAAAACACCACAAAAACGTGATGAAACAACTAAAAACAGATGCAAAACACCACAAAACGTGATGAAACGACTAAAAACAGATGAAAACACCACAAAAACGTGATAAAACGACTAAAAACAAACGCAAGACACCACAAAAACGACTAAAAACAGATGAAAACACCACAAAAACGTGATGAAACAACTTAAAACAGATGCAAGACTCAACAAAAACGTGATGAAACGACTAAAAACAGATGAAAACACCACAAAAACGTGATAAAACAACTAAAAACAGATGAAACACACCACAAAAACGTGATGAAACGACCAAAAACAGACGCAAGATACCACAAAAATGTGACAAAACGACTAAAAACGGATGAAAACACCACAAAAACATGACAAAACAACAAAAAAAAGATCAAAACACCACAAAAATATGGTAAAACAACTAAAAACAGACGAAAACATCACAAAAACGTGATTAAACGACTAAAAATAGACGCAAGACACCACAAAAACAACTAAAAACTGATTAAAATACCACTAACACTCCACAAAAACATTATGAAACGACTAAAACAGATGAAAACATCACAAAAACGTGATGAAACGACTAAAAACAGATGAAAACACCACAAAAACATGTCAAAACAGCTAAAAACAGACGAAAACACCACAAAAACGTGAAAAAACGATTAAAAACACACAAATACACCACAAATATGTGATGAAACGACTTATAAATGACGCAAGACATCACTAAAATGTGACAAAATGATTAAAAACAGACAACACCACAAAAACATGACAAAACGACTAAAAACAGACGCAAAACTCCACAAAAACATTATGCAACGACTTAAAACAGATGAAACACACCACAAAAACGTGATAAAACGACTAAAAACAAACGCAAGACACCACAAAAACGACTAAAAACAGATGAAAACACCACAAAAACGTGATGAAACACCTAAAAACAGATAAAAGACTCAACAAAAACGTGATGAAACAACTAAAAACAGATAAAAGACTCAACAAAAACGTGATGAAACGACTAAAAACAGATGAAAACACCACAAAAACGTGATAAAACAACTAAAAACAGATGAAACACACCACAAAAACGTGATGAAACTACCAAAAACAGACGCAAGACACCAGAAAAATGTGACAAACCGACTAAAAACGGATGAAAACACCACAAAAACATGACAAAACGACAAAAAAAAGATCAAAACACCACAAAAATATGATAAAACAACTAAAAACAGACGAAACACACCACAAAAACATGATGAAACGACTAAAATCAGATGTAAACAACAAAAAAACCTGACAAAACGACTAAAAACAGATCAAGACTCCAAAAAAATATGACAAAACGACTAAAAACAGACGCAAAACTCCACAAAAACATTATGAAACGACTTAAAACAGATGAAAACACCACAAAAAAGTGATGAAACGACTTAAAACAAATGAAAACACCACAAAAACGTGAAAACAACTAAAAACAGACGAAACACAACACAAAAACGTGATGAAACGACCAAAAACAGACGCAAGACACCACAAGAATGTGACAGACTAAAAACAGATGAAAACAGATGAAAACAGCGTAAAAACGTGATGAAACGACTAAAAACAGATGAAAACACCACAAAAACGTGATGAAATGATTAAAAACACACGAATACACCACAAATATGTGATGAAACGACTTATAAATGACGCAAGACACCACTAAAACGTGACAAAATGATTAAAAACAGACAACACCACAAAAACATGACAAACCGACTTAAAACAGACGAAAACACCACAAGAACATGACAAAACAACTAAAAACAGATGCAAAACTCCAGAAAAACATGATGAAATGACTAAAAACAGATAAAAACACCACAAAAACGTGATAAAACAACTATAAACAGACGAAACACACCTCAAAAACGTGATGAAACGACTAAAAACAAACGCAAGACACCACAAAAACGACTAAAAACAGATGAAAACACCACAAAAACGTGACAAAACAACTAAAAACAGATGCAAAACACCACAAAACGTGATGAAACGACTAAAAACAGATGAAAACACCACAAAAACGTGATAAAACAACTAAAAACAGACGAAACACACCACAAAAACGTGATGAAACGACCAAAAACAGACGCAAGACACCACAAAAATGTGACAAAACGACTAAAAACGGATGAAAACACCACAAAAACATGACAAAACAACAAAAAAAAGATCAAAACACCACAAAAATATGGTAAAACAACTAAAAACAGACGAAAACATCACAAAAACGTGATTAAACGACTAAAAATAGACGCAAGACACCACAAAAACAACTAAAAACTGATTAAAATACCACTAACACTCCACAAAAACATTATGAAACGACTAAAAACAGATGAAAACATCACAAAAACGTGATGAAACGACTAAAAACAGATGAAAACACCACAAAAACATGACAAAACAACTAAAAACAGATGAAAACACCACAAAAACGTGATGAAACGATTAAAAACACACGAATACACCACAAATATGTGATGAAACGACTTATAAATGACGCAAGACATCACTAAAACGTGACAAAATGATTAAAAACAGACAACACCACAAAAACATGACAAAACGACTAAAAACAGACGCAAAACTCCACAAAAACATTATGCAACGACTTAAAACAGATGAAACACACCACAAAAACGTGATAAAACGACTAAAAACAAACGCAAGACACCACAAAAACGACTAAAAACAGATGAAAACACCACAAAAACGTGATGAAACAACTAAAAACAGATGCAAGACTCAACAAAAACGTGATGAAACGACTAAAAACAGATGAAAACACCACAAAAACGTGATAAAACAACTAAAAACAGACGAAACACACCACAAAAACGTGATGAAACTACCAAAAACAGACGCAAGACACCAGAAAAATGTGACAAACCGACTAAAAACGGATGAAAACACCACAAAAACATGACAAAACGACAAAAAAAAGATCAAAACACCACAAAAATATGATAAAACAACTAAAACAGACGAAACACACCACAAAAACATGATGAAACGACTAAAATCAGATGTAAACACCAAAAAAACCTGACAAAACGACTAAAAACAGATCAAGACTCCAAAAAAATATGACAAAACGACTAAAAACAGACGCAAAACTCCACAAAAACATTATGAAACGACTTAAAACAGATGAAAACACCACAAAAAAGTGATGAAACGACTTAAAACAAATGAAAACACCACAAAAACGTGAAAACAACTAAAAACAGACGAAACACAACACAAAAACGTGATGAAACGACCAAAAACAGACGCAAGACACCACAAAAATGTGACAGACTAAAAACAGATGAAAACAGCGTAAAAACGTGATGAAACGACTAAAAACAGATGAAAACACCACAAAAACGTGATGAAACGACTAAAAACACCAATACACCACAAATATGTGATGAAACGACTTATAAATGACGCAAGACACCACTAAAACGTGACAAAATGATTAAAAACAGACAACACCACAAAAACATGACAAAACGACTAAAAACAGACGCAAGACTCCACAAAAACATTATGAAACGACTTAAAACAGATGAAAACACCACAAAAACGTGATGAAACGACTAAAAACAGATGAATACACCACAAAAACGTGAAAAAACGTCTAAAAACAGATGAAAACACCACAAAAATATGATAAAACAACTAAAAACAGACGAAAACACCACAAAAACGTGATTAAACGACTAAAAATAGACGCAAGACACCACAAAAACAACAAAAAAATGATTAAAATACCACTAACACTCCACAAAAACATTATGAAACGACTAAAAACAGATGAAAACACCACAAAAACGTGATGAAACGACTAAAAACAGATGAAAACACCACAAAAACATGACAAAACAACTAAAAACAGACGAAAACACCACAAAAACGTGATGAAACGATTAAAAACACACGAATACACCACAAATATGTGATGAAACGACTTATAAATGACGCAAGACACCACTAAAACGTGACAAAATGATTAAAAACAGACAACACCACAAAAACATGACAAAACTCCACAAAAACATTATGCAACGACTTAAAACAGATGAAACACACCACAAAAACATGATAAAACGACTAAAAACAAACGCAAGACACCACAAAAACGACTAAAAACAGATGAAAACACCACAAAAACGTGATGAAACAACTAAAAACAGATGCAAGACTCAACAAAAACGTGATGTAACGACTAAAAACAGATGAAAACACCACAAAAACGTGATAAAACAACTAAAAACAGACGAAACACACCACAAAAACGTGATGAAACTACCAAAAACAGACGCAAGACACCACAAAAATGTGACGAAACAACTAAAAACGGATGAAAACACCACAAAAACATGACAAAACGACAAAAAACAGACGAAACACACCACAAAAACATGATGAAACGACTAAAATCAAATGTAAACACCAAAAAAACCTGACAAAACGACTAAAAACAGACCAAGACTCCAAAAAAATATGACAAAACGACTAAAAACAGACGCAAAACTCCACAAAAACATTATGAAACGACTTAAAACAGATGAAAACACCACAAAAAAGTGATGAAACAACTTAAAACAAATGAAAACACCACAAAAACGTGAAAACAACTAAAAACAGACGAAACACAACACAAAAACGTGATGAAACGACCATAAACAGACGCAAGACACCACAAAAATGTGACAGACTAAAAACAGATGAAAACAGCGTAAAAACGTGATGAAACGACTAAAAACAGATGAAAACACCACAAAAACGTGATGAAACAACTAAAAACAGATGCAAGACTCAACAAAAACGTGATGAAACGACTAAAAACAGATGAAAACACCACAAAAACTTGATAAAACAACTAAAAACAGACGAAACACACCACAAAAACGTGATGAAACTACCAAAAGCAGACGCAAGACACCAGAAAAATGTGACAAAACGACTAAAAACGGATGAAAACACCACAAAAACATGACAAAACGACAAAAAAAAGATCAAAACACCACAAAAATATGATAAAACAACTAAAAACAGACGAAACACACCACAAAAACATGATGAAACGACTAAAATCAGATGTAAACACCAAAAAAACCTGACAAAACGACTAAAAACAGACCAAGACTCCAAAAAAATATGACAAAACGACTAAAAACAGACGCAAAACTCCACAAAAACATTATGAAACGACTTAAAACAGATGAAAACACCACAAAAAAGTGATGAAACGACTTAAAACCAATGAAAACACCACAAAAACGTGAAAACAACTAAAAACAGACGAAACACAACACAAAAACGTGATGAAACTACCAAAAACAGACGCAAGACTCCACAAAAACATTATGAAACGACTTAAAACAGATGAATACACCACAAAAACGTGATGAAACGACTAAAAACAGATGAATACACCACAAAAACGTGAAAAAACGACTAAAAACAGATGAAAACACCACAAAAATATGATAAAACAACTAAAAACAGACGAAACACACCACAAAAACATGATGAAACGACTAAAAACAGACGCAAGACACCACAAAAACGACTAAAAGTAGATGAAAACACCACAAAAACGTGATGAAACAACTTAAAACAGATGAAAACACCACAAAAACGTAATGAAACAACTAAAAACAGACGCAAGACACCACAAAAACGACTAAAAACAGATGAAAACACCACAGAAACGTGATGAAACGCCTCAAAACAGATGAAAACACTAAAAAACATGAGAAAAAAAGAACTAAAAACTGACGAAAACATCACAAAAACGTGATGAAATTATTAAAAACAGACAAAAACACCACAAAAACGTGTTAAACCGACTTAAAACAGACGAAAACACCAAAAGAACATGACAAAACAACTAAAAACAGATGCAAAACTCCAGAAAAACATGATGAAATGACTAAAAACAGATAAAAACACCACAAAAACGTGATAAAACAACTATAAACAGACGAAACACACCACAAAAACGTGATGAAACGACTAAAAACAAACGCAAGACACCACAAAAACGACTAAAAACAGATGAAAACACCACAAAAACGTGATGAAACAACTAAAAACAGATGCAAAACACCACAGAAACGTGATGAAACGCCTCAAAACAGATGAAAACACTAAAAAACATGAGAAAAAAAGAACTAAAAATTGACGAAAACATCACAAAAACGTGATGAAATTACTAAAAACAGACAAAAACACCACAAAAACGTGTTAAACCGACTTAAAACAGACGAAAACACCACAAGAACATGACAACGTGATTAAACGACTAAAAATAGACGCAAGACACCACAAAAACAACTAAAAACTGAATAAAATACCACTAACACTCCACAAAAACATTATGAAACGACTAAAAACAGATGAAAACACCACAAAAACGTGATGAAACGACTAAAAACAGATGAAAACACCAAAAAACATGACAAAACAACTAAAAACAGACGAATACACCACAAAAACGTGATGAAACGATTAAAAAACACACGAATACACCACAAATATGTGATGAAACGACTTATAAATGACGCAAGACACCACTAAAACGTGACAAAATGATTAAAAACAGACAACACCACAAAAACATGACAAAACGACTAAAAACCGACGCAAATCTCCACAAAAACATTATGCAACGACTTAAAACGGATGAAACACACCACAAAAACGTGATAAAACGACTAAAAACAAATGCAAGACACCACAAAAATGACTAAAAACAGATGAAAACACCACAAAAACGTGATGAAACAACTAAAAACAGATGCAAGACTCAACAAAAACGTGATGAAACGACTAAAAACAGATGAAAACACCACAAAAACGTGATAAAACAACTAAAAACAGACGAAACACACCACAAAAACGTGATGAAACTACCAAAAACAGACGCAAGACACCACAAAAATGTGACAAAACGACTAAAAACGGATGAAAACACCACAAAAACATGACAAAACGACAAAAAAAAGATCAAAACACCACAAAAATATGATAAAACAACTAAAAACAGACGAAACACACCACAAAAACATGATGAAACGACTAAAAACAGACACAAGACACCACAAAAACAACTAAAAACTGATTAAAATACCACTAAAATGTGATGAACCGACTTAAAACAAATGAAAACACCACAAAAACGTGATGAAACAACTAAAAACAGATGAAAACACCACAAAAACTTGATAAAACAACTAAAAAACAGACGAAACACACCACAAAAACGTGATGAAACGACTAAAATCAGATGTAAACACCAAAAAAACTGGCAAAACTACTAAAAACAGACCAAGACTCCACAAATACATGACAAAACGACTAAAAACAGACGCAACACTCCACAAAAACATTATGAAACGACTAAAAACAGATGAAAACACCACAAAAACGTGATGAAACGACTAAAAACAGATGAAAACACCACAAAAACGTGATAAAACAACTAAAAACAGACGAAACACACCACAAAAACGTGATGAAACTACCAAAAACAGACGCAAGACACCACAAAAATGTGACAAAACGACTAAAAACGGATGAAAACACCACAAAAACATGACAAAACGACAAAAAAAAGATCAAAACACCACAAAAATATGATAAAACAACTAAAAACAGACGAAACACACCACAAAAACATGATGAAACGACTAAAAACAGACACAAGACACCACAAAAACAACTAAAAACTGATTAAAATACCACTAAAATGTGATGAACCGACTTAAAACAAATGAAAACACCACAAAAACGTGATGAAACAACTAAAAACAGATGAAAACACCACAAAAACTTGATAAAACAACTAAAAAACAGACGAAACACACCACAAAAACGTGATGAAACGACTAAAATCAGATGTAAACACCAAAAAAACTGGCAAAACTACTAAAAACAGACCAAGACTCCACAAATACATGACAAAACGACTAAAAACAGACGCAACACTCCACAAAAACATTATGAAACGACTAAAAACAGATGAAAACACCACAAAAACGTGATGAAACGACTAAAAACAAACGCAAGACACCACAAAAACGACTAAAAGCAGATGAAAACACCACAAAAACGTGATGAAACAACTTAAAACAGATGAAAACACCACAAAAACGTAATGAAACAACTAAAAACAGACGCAAGACACCACAAAAACGACTAAAAACAGATGAAAACACCACAAAAACGTGATGAAACAACTAAAAATAGATGCAAAACACCACAAAAACGTGATGAAACGACTAAAAACAGATGAAAACACCACAAAAACGTGATGAAACGACCAAAAACAGACGCAAGACACCACAAAAATGTGACAAAACGACTAAAAACGGATGAAAACACCACAAAAACGTGATTAAACAGCTAAAAATAGACGCAAGACACCACAAAAACAACTAAAAACTGATTAAAATACCACTAACACTCCACAAAAACGTGATGAAACGACTAAAAACAGATGAAAACACCACAAAAATATGATAAAACAACTAAAAACAGACGAAACACACCACAAAAACATGATGAAACGACTAAAAACAGATGCAAGACACCACAAAAACGACTAAAAGTAGATGAAAACACCACAAAAACGTGATGAAACAACTTAAAACAGATGAAAACACCACAAAAACGTAATGAAACAACTAAAAACAGACGCAAGACACCACAAAAACGACTAAAAACAGATGAAAACACAAAAGAAACGCGATGAAACGCCTCAAAACAGATGAAAACACTGAAAAACATGAGAAAAAAAGAACTAAAAACAGACGAAAAAATCACAAAAACGTGATGAAATTACTAAAAACAGACAAAAACACCACAAAAACGTGTTAAACCGACTTAAAACAGACGAAAACACCACAAGAACATGACAAAACAACTAACAACAGATGCAAAACTCCAGAAAAACATGATGAAACGACTAAAAACAGATGAAAACACCACAAAAACGTGATGAAACGACCAAGAACAGACGCAAGACACCACAAAAATGTGACAAAACGACTAAAAACGGATGAAAACACCACAAAAACATGACAAAACAACAAAAAAAAGATCAAAACACCACAAAAATATGGAAAAACAACTAAAAACAGACGAAAACACCACAAAAACGTGATTAAACGACTAAAAATAGACGCAAGACACCACAAAAACAACTAAAAACTGATTAAAATACCACTAACACTCCACAAAAGCGTGATGAAACGACTAAAAACAGATGAAAACACCACAAAAACGTGAAAAAACGACTAAAAACAGATGAATACACCACAAAAACGTGAAAAAACGACTAAAAACAGATGAAAACACCACAAAAATATGATAAAACAACTAAAATCAGACGAAACACACCACAAAAACATGATGAAACGACTAAAAACAGACGCAACACTCCACAAAAACATTATGAAACGTATAAAAACAGATGAAAACACCACAAAAACGTGATAAAACGACTAAAAACAAACGCAAGACACCACAAAAACGACTAAAAGCAGATGAAAACACCACAAAAACGTGATGAAACAACTTAAAACAGATGAAAACACCACAAAAACGTAATGAAACAACTAAAAACAGACGCAAGACACCACAAAAACGACTAAAAACAGATGAAAACACCACAAAAATGTGATGAAACGACTAAAAACAGATGAAAACACCACAAAAACGTGATAAAACAACTAAAAACAGACGAAACACACCACAAAAACGTGATGAAACGACCAAGAACAGACGCAAGACACCACAAAAATGTGACAAAACAACTAAAAACGGATGAAAACACCACAAAAACATGACAAAACAACAAAAAAAAGATCAAAACACCACAAAAATATGATAAAACAACTAAAAAACAGACGAAACACACCACAAAAACGTGATGAAACGACTAAAATCAGATGTAAACACCAACAAAACTGGCAAAACTACTAAAAACAGACCAAGACTCCACGGTAACATGTCAACATGTGGGTGCACACGGCTGATGACTGCAAGCCTGCTCCACAATCCTAATAATATCTCAAAAATAGGTTGGCATCCACCACTTTCAGTGTAATTTACCAATATCTGAAGATATAAGGAGTTTGGATGTACAACCATTTTGGAAAATTACTGCTTTATTGTGACCTTTTGAGCCTGGGGCCTAAACTTCCAGGAAGCAGCCTAAGGAATCACAAAGCCAAGCAAAATCAATCTGACAATGGCTAACAAGAAATTGGCTGAAGATGTCGAGGACATAAAGAAGTCCTTGCAGTTTTTGTCACAGGAAATAACTAAAGTTTCAGAAAAGCAAGCATGTTTGATGGAACTTACAGATGAGATCAGACAACTGAAAACACTGATTCAAGAAAAGGACAAGCGAATTGAGCATTTGGAAACGCGGATTGATGACCTGGAACAATTTTCTAGAATGGAAGACCTTCTGATCTCAGGGCTTGAAATTCAACGCACTTTTGCACAAGCCGTAGCTGGGGACAGAGGAGAAGGAAATTTGGCAATTCCCACCACAAGTCCTGGTTTGTCTTCACTGGAGCACCAGGTAATCAAGTTTTTTGAGAGCAAAAACATCTCTATTGACAGTAAAGATGTTGCAGCATGTCACGCATTATCACAGAGAAATGGGAAAAGGCCAAATATTATCATTCGTTTTGCCAATAGAAAGCACAAAATGGAGGTGCTAAGAAATGGCAGGAAATTGAAGGGTACAGGTGTTTATGTGAATGAGCACCTTACCAGGAAAAATGCTGAAATTGCAAGACAGGCAAGAATTCTGAGAAGAGAGAAGAAGATACAAGACACTTGGACACGGAACTGTAGAATCCTGATCAAGCTTAATGGATCTCCAGAACAGGCCAGAGTGATGGTTATCAAAGACATCAAAGAACTTGAACAATACAAATAAATAAGTCTTGGAGGACCCAAAGAAAAACGGACAAGTGACAATGAACTGGATTTATGATGCATCCTGAAAGACTTAAATCAACCATAAACACAGTAAGGACAGAATCAGATCACTCTAGTCATGTAAATCTTCAACTCAAAAGGTTTGATTACACAGAGTTTAAACCGCATGATATACAGAATGATTTGGATCCAGAGAACAATGTGCTTGCAAAAATACAGAACAATTGTGAATATTATACACATGAGCAACTTGAGAAGCACATAACCACAAAGGATTCACTTTCTATTATTCATTTCAATTGTAGAAGTCTTAACTCAAATTTCTCTAAAATTCTAGACTTTTTGAAACAATCAAAACACACCTTTTCTGTAATAGCAATCTCAGAGACATGGATGGACAAGGAACAATGTTCCTTCTTCCAGATAGAAGGATATAACATGTTCTTCAGAAGTAGGAACCGTCAAAAAGGTGGGGGTGTAGCTTTATATATTGACCGAAACTTGAAAAGTAAAATAGTAAAAAACAAGTGCTTAATCATTGATAAAGTTATGGAATGTGTTACTGTAGAAATTGAGCTTGAAAAGTCAAGGAATGTCTATGTAAGCTGCATATACAGAAAACCTGGTTCAAGCATTGATATATTTAGGGAAACGATGATGGATCTGTATGAGGGTTTATGCGAAAGAAAAATGTTTTTTGTATGTGGTGACTTTAATCTTGACTTACTGAATCCTTTAGAACTGCCGTCAATTACCGAGTTTATAAATACAATGTATAGTTTAAGTTTATATCCCGCCATAACGAGACCATCTCGAATAACAAGAAACAGTGCAACATTGATTGATAACATATTTTCTAACATTATTGAACATGAAATAACAAGTGGACTTTTAATATCTGATATATCGGATCACCTTCCAGTCTTTACAAAGATAGAAATGGTTACTAAATCCAATAAAGCAAAGAAAATGGTTATAATGACCAGACAAAAAAACACTGAGGCAATTAATAGACTTAAGAATGCTCTACTGGAACAAAAATGGGACAATGTATATTCAGATAATGTAAATACTGCTTATGAAGCCTTTTTGAACTCATTTTTTACTCTATATAACACACATTGTCCCCTAATTAGTAAAGTAATCACTGACAAATTTTCTGGAAAACCATGGTTAACAAAGGGTATTCAAAAGGCATGTAAGAAAAAGAACAAACTGTATAAAGAATTCCTTAAAAAAAGGACTGAAGAAGCAGAGAGAACCTACAAAACATATAAGAACAGACTAACAAACATCATGAGAGCATGTAAAACAGATTATTATAGTGATATTTTGGAAAGAAGCAAAAACGACATAAAAAATACATGGAGCATTTTGAACAAATTAATTAAAAGAAGAAATAAGGAGTCCCACTTCCCTTCTCACTTTGAAATAAATTATGGACATCTGATCACCCAGCCAAACGAAATTGCTAATTAATTTAATAACTACTTTAGTAAAATAGGTTCTAACTTAGAAAAAGAAATACCAAACTACCATAATAAGGAGGATATCCTCAGCAAACTTCCAAAGCAGGAAAACAGTATATTCCTACATCTTACAGATGAAAATGAAATTCTTTCAATTGTGAAAAAGTTAAAAAGTAAAAAGTCATCAGACTCTGATGGATTGGACATGTCAATATTAAAAGAAATAATTGATTTTGTAATAACTCCTATCACCTTTTTATTTAACCTGTCCCTGCAAACAGGAATATTCCCAGAAAGAATGAAGATGGCAAAAGTAATTCCGATTTACAAGTCGGGTGATAAACACACATTCACAAATTATAGACCTATCTCCATACTATCCCAATTTTCTAAAATATTGGAGAAGCTTTTCCATTTAAGATTATATAATTATTTAGAAAAATATGACATACTCTGTGAGCAGCAATATGGCTTTAGACCTGATCGAACCACAACCTTAGCTTTGGTGGACCTAGTTGAAAATATAACAAATGCAATAGAACATAATCAATATGCTGTTGGTTTATTCCTGGATCTTACCAAAGCTTTCGACACCGTGAACCATGATCTCTTGCTGAAAAAACTTAATAGATATGGGATCAGGGGTGTGGCCCTTTCCTGGATCCAAAGTTATTTGAGCAACAGATCCCAATACGTCCACTTTGATGGCACCGACTCAGAGACCATGTCAGTGACCTGTGGACTCCCCCAGGGGTCAGTGTTGAGTCCTTTGTTGTTCATAATTTACATTAATGATTTATGTTCGGTTTCAAAAACAATGCACTTTATATTATTTGCAGATGATACAAACATACTTTGTTGTGGTAGAGATTTAAAGGCATTATTTGAAGCTGTAGAAAATGAACTGAAAATATTGAAGCATTGGTTCGACTCAAATAAATTAACTCTGAACTTAAAGAAAACTAAATTTATAATATTTGCAAATCGTCCAATCAATGTGGAAACAAACTTGATTATAAACGATACAGAGATTGAACAAGTAAATGAAATTAAGTTTTTAGGAATAATATTGCAAAATAAGCTAAGTTGGAGAAATCACATAAATTATATAAAGGCAAAAGTCTGCAAATCATTAGCAGTCATTAGTAAGGTTAAAGAATATTTAAATGATCAAACGCTATATGTATTGTATTGTTCCTTGGTGCTTCCCTACATGACCTATGGTCTGGAGGTGTGGGGAAACACATACCAAACTAACACAAAACCAATCAGTTTGATCCAAAAAAGGGCAATGCGACTTATAAATAAAGCTGGATATAGGGAACACACAAATACACTTTACATCCGAAAAAAAGCCTTGAAATTCAAGGACTTGGTTTACTTTCGAACGGCACAATTTATGTTTAAAATAAAGAATAATCAATTCCCCGTTCTGATCCAGAACCTGTTCCAGGAAAGGGAAAGTACCTATCTGCTGAGAGGGCAAGACGTGCTGAAAAAGCCCAGTGTTAGAACAAATGCAAAAATGCATTGTATTTCTGTTGTTGGAGTGAATGTTTGGAATGATTTGGCCATAGATTTAAAAGACTGCAGAACATTAATTTACTTTAAAACTGTTCTCAAGAGGAACATTATTCAAACATATGTTGATTGTGTTTCGCTGACAGCAGCAATAAATTAATTATTAGATATTTTCTTTTTGACCTGTGTGTAGCTGCTACCTAAGTTTATGTATTTTAAAGGGTAGGCGTTATAAGCTTTAGCTTCTGCCTATTCCCTTTTTTCAGACCTTATACATTTATTTTTTTGTGTTTGTTACGAAATGTCTTTGTCTGAAATGTCTGAAAATAAACTGAACTGAACTGAACTGAACAAAAACATGATGAAACGACTAAAAACAGATGAAAACACCACAAAAACGTGATGAAACGACTAAAAACAAACGCAAGACACCACAAAAACGACTAAAAGCAGATGAAAACACCACAAAAACGTGATGAAACAACTTAAAACAGATGAAAACACCACAAAAACGTAATGAAACAACTAAAAACAGACGCAAGACACCACAAAAACGACTAAAAACAGATGAAAACACCACAAAAACGTGATGAAACAACTAAAAATAGATGCAAAACACCACAAAAACGTGATGAAACGACTAAAAACAGATGAAAACACCACAAAAACGTGATAAAACAACTAAAAACAGACGAAACACACCACAAAAACGTGATGAAACGACCAAAAACAGACGCAAGACACCACAAAAATGTGACAAAACGACTAAAAACGGATGAAAACACCACAAAAACATGACAAAACAACAAAAAAAAGATCAAAACACCACAAAAATATGGAAAAACAACTAAAAACAGACGAAAACACCACAAAAACGTGATGAAACAACTTAAAACAGATGAAAACACCACAAAAACGTAATGAAACAACTAAAAACAGACGCAAGACACCACAAAAACGACTAAAAACAGATGAAAACACCACAGAAACGCGATGAAACGCCTCAAAACAGATGAAAACACTGAAAAACATGAGAAAAAAAGAACTAAAAACTGACGAAAAAATCACAAAAACGTGATGAAATTACTAAAAACAGACAAAAACACCACAAAAACGTGTTAAACCGACTTAAAACAGACGAAAACACCACAAGAACATGACAAAACAACTAAAAACAGATGCAAAACTCCAGAAAAACATGATGAAACGACTAAAAACAGATGAAAACACCACAAAAACGTGATGAAACGACCAAGAACAGACGCAAGACACCACAAATATGTGACAAAAGAACTAAAAACGGATGAAAACACCACAAAAACATGACAAAACAACAAAAAAAAGATCAAAACACCACAAAAATATGGAAAAACAACTAAAAACAGACGAAAACACCACAAAAACGTGATTAAACGACTAAAAATAGACGCAAGACACCACAAAAACAACTAAAAACTGATCAAAATACCACTAACACTCCACAAAAACGTGATGAAACGACTAAAAACAGATGAAAACACCACAAAAATATGATAAAACAACTAAAAACAGACGAAACACACCACAAAAACATGATGAAACGACTAAAAACAGACGCAAGACACCACAAAAACGACTAAAAGTAGATGAAAACACCACAAAAACGTAATGAAACAACTTAAAACAGATGAAAACACCACAAAAACGTAATGAAACAACTAAAAACAGACGCAAGACACCACAAAAACGACTAAAAACAGATGAAAACACCACAGAAACGCGATGAAACGCCTCAAAACAGATGAAAACACTGAAAAACATGAGAAAAAAAGAACTAAAAACTGACGAAAAAATCACAAAAACGTGATGAAATTACTAAAAACAGACAAAAACACCACAAAAACGTGTTAAACCGACTTAAAACAGACGAAAACACCACAAGAACATGACAAAACAACTAAAAACAGATGCAAAACTCCAGAAAAACATGATGAAACGACTAAAAACAGATGAAAACACCACAAAAACGTGATGAAACGACTAAAAACAAACGCAAGACACCACAAAAACGACTAAAAGCAGATGAAAACACCACAAAACGTGATGAAACAACTTAAAACAGATGAAAACACCACAAAAACGTAATGAAACAACTAAAAACAGACGCAAGACACCACAAAAACGACTAAAAACAGATGAAAACACCACAAAAACGTGATGAAACAACTAAAAATAGATGCAAAACACCACAAAAACGTGATGAAACGACTAAAAACAGATGAAAACACCACAAAAACGTGATAAAACAACTAAAAACAGACGAGACACACCACAAAAACGTGATGAAACGACCAAAAACAGACGCAAGACACCACAAAAATGTGACAAAACGACTAAAAACGGATGAAAACACCACAAAAACATGACGAAACAACAAAAAAAAGATCAAAACACCACAAAAATATGGAAAAACAACTAAAAACAGACGAAAACACCACAAAAACGTGATTAAACGACTAAAAATAGACGCAAGACACCACAATAACAACAAAAAAATTGATTAAAATACCACTAACACTCCACAAAAACGTGATGAAACGACTAAAAACAGATGAATACACCACAAAAACGTGAAAAAACGACTAAAAACAGATGAAAACACCACAAAAATATGATAAAACAACTAAAAACAGACGAAACACACCACAAAAACATGATGAAACGACTAAAAACAGACGCAAGACACCACAAAAATGACTAAAAATAGATGAAAACACCACAAAAACGTGATGAAACAACTTAAAACAGATGAAAACACCACAAAAACGTAATGAAACAACTAAAAACAGACGCAAGACACCACAAAAACGACTAAAAACAGATGAAAACACCACAGAAACGTGATGAAACGCCTCAAAACAGATGAAAACACTAAAAAACATGAGAAAAAAAGAACTAAAAACTGACGAAAACATCACAAAAACGTGATGAAATTACTAAAAACAGACAAAAACAACACAAAAACGTGTTAAACCGACTTAAAACAGACGAAAACACCAAAAGAACATGACAAAACAACTAAAAACAGATGCAAAACTCCAGAAAAACATGATGAAATGACTAAAAACAGATAAAAACACCACAAAAACGTGATAAAAGAACTATAAACAGACGAAACACACCACAAAAACGTGATGAAACGACTAAAAACAAACGCAATACACCACAAAAACGACTAAAAACAGATGAAAACACCACAAAAACGTGATGAAACAACTAAAAACAGATGCAAAACACCACAGAAACGTGATGAAACGCCTCAAAACAGATGAAAACACTAAAAAACATGGGAAAACAACCAAAAAACAGACGAAACACACCACAAAAACGTGATGAAACAACCAAAAACAGACGCAAGACACCACAAAAATATGACAAAACGACTAAAAACGGATGAAAACACCACCAAAACATGACAAAACAACAAAAAAAAGATCAAAACACCACAAAAATATGATAAAAAAACTAAAAACAGACGAAAACACCACAAAAAGGTGATTAAACGACTAAAAATAGACGCAAGACACCACAAAAACAACTAAAAACTGATTAAAATACCACTAACACTCCACAAAAACGTGATGAAACGACTAAAAACAGATGAAAACACCACAAAAATATGATAAAACAACTAAAAACAGACGAAACACACCACAAAAACATGATGAAACGACTAAAAACAGACGCAAGACACCACAAAAACGACTAAAAGTAGATGAAAACACCACAAAAACGTGATGAAACAACTTAAAACAGATGAAAACACCACAAAAACGTAATGAAACAACTAAAAACAGACGCAAGACACCACAAAAACGACTAAAAACAGATGAAAACACCACAGAAACGCGATGAAACGCCTCAAAACAGATGAAAACACTGAAAAACATGA
The DNA here is from genome assembly GCF_963691815.1 of Echiichthys vipera. Lineage (NCBI taxonomy): Eukaryota > Metazoa > Chordata > Actinopteri > Perciformes > Trachinidae > Echiichthys > Echiichthys vipera. The sequence continues at coordinate 35,329,432 of NC_139830.1, forward strand.
GAAAAAAAGAACTAAAAACTGACGAAAAAATCACAAAAACGTGATGAAATTACTAAAAACAGACAAAAACACCACAAAAACGTGTTAAACCGACTTAAAACGGACGAAAACACCACAAGAACATGACAAAACAACTAAAAACAGATGCAAAACTCCAGAAAAACATGATGAAATGACTAAAAACAGATAAAAACACCACAAAAACGTGATAAAACAACTATAAACAGACGAAACACACCACAAAAACGTGATGAAACGACTAAAAACAAACGCAAGACACCACAAAAACGACTAAAAGCAGATGAAAACACCACAAAACGTGACGAAACAACTTAAAACAGATGAAAACACCACAAAAACGTAATGAAACAACTAAAAACAGACGCAAGACACCACAAAAACGACTAAAAACAGATGAAAACACCACAAAAACGTGATGAAACAACTAAAAATAGATGCAAAACACGACAAAAACGTGATGAAACAACTAAAAACAGATGAAAACACCACAAAAACGTGATAAAACAACTAAAAACAGACGAAACACACCACAAAAACGTGATGAAACGACCAAAAACAGACGGAACACCACAAAAATGTGACAAAACGACTAAAAATGGATGAAAACACCACAAAAGCATGACAAAACGACAAAAAAAAGGTCAAAAACACCACAAAAATATGATAAAAAAACTAAAAACAGACGAAAACACCACAAAAACGTGATTAAACGACTAAAAATAGACGCAAGACACCACAAAAACAACTAAAAACTGAATAAAATACCACTAACACTCCACAAAAACATGACAAAACGACTAAAAACAGACGCAAATCTCCACAAAAACATTATGCAACGACTTAAAACAGATGAAACACACCACAAAAACGTGATAAAACGACTAAAAACAAATGCAAGACACCACAAAAACGACTAAAAACAGATGAAAACACCACAAAAACGTGATGAAACAACTAAAAACAGATGCAAGACTCAACAAAAACGTGATGAAACGACTAAAAACAGATGAAAACACCACAAAAACGTGATAAAACAACTAAAAACAGACGAAACACACCACAAAAACGTGATGAAACTACCAAAAACAGACGCAAGACACCACAAAAATGTGACAAAACGACTAAAAACAGATGAAAACACCACAAAAACATGACAAATCGACAAAAAAAAGATCAAAACACCACAAAAATATGATAAAACAACTAAAAACAGACGAAACACACCACAAAAACATGATGAAACGACTAAAAACAGACACAAGACACCACAAAAACAACTAAAAACTGATTAAAATACCACTAAAATGTGATGAACCGACTTAAAACAAATGAAAACACCACAAAAACGTGATGAAACAACTAAAAACAGACGGAAAGCTCAACAAAAACTTGACAAAACGACTAAAAACAGACGCAAAACTCCACAAAATCGTGATGAAACGACTAAAAACAGATGAAAACACCACAAAAACTTGATAAAACAACTAAAAAACAGACGAAACACACTACAAAAACGTGATGAAACGACTAAAATCAGATGTAAACACCAAAAAAACTGGCAAAACTACTAAAAACAGACCAAGACTCCACAAATACATGACAAAACGACTAAAAACAGACGCAACACTCCACAAAAACGTGATGAAACGACTAAAAAAAAACGCAAGACACCACAAAAACGACTAAAAGCAGATGAAAACACCACAAAAACGTGATGAAACAACTTAAAACAGATGAAAACACCACAAAAACGTAATGAAACAACTAAAAACAGACGCAAGACACCACAAAAACGACTAAAAACAGATGAAAACACCACAAAAACGTGATGAAACAACTAAAAATAGATGCAAAACACCACAAAAACGTGATGAAACGACTAAAAACAGATGAAAACACCACAAAAACGTGATAAAACAACTAAAAACAGACGAAACACACCACAAAAACGTGATGAAACGACCAAAAACAGACGCAAGACACCACAAAAATGTGACAAAACGACTAAAAACGGATGAAAACACCACAAAAACATGACAAATCGACAAAAAAAAGATCAAAACACCACAAAAATATGATAAAACAACTAAAAACAGACGAAACACACCACAAAAACATGATGAAACGACTAAAAACAGACACAAGACACCACAAAAACAACTAAAAACTGATTAAAATACCACTAAAATGTGATGAACCGACTTAAAACAAATGAAAACACCACAAAAACGTGATGAAACAACTAAAAACAGACGGAAAGCTCAACAAAAACTTGACAAAACGACTAAAAACAGACGCAAAACTCCACAAAATCGTGATGAAACGACTAAAAACAGATGAAAACACCACAAAAACTTGATAAAACAACTAAAAAACAGACGAAACACACTACAAAAACGTGATGAAACGACTAAAATCAGATGTAAACACCAAAAAAACTGGCAAAACTACTAAAAACAGACCAAGACTCCACAAATACATGACAAAACGACTAAAAACAGACGTAACACTCCACAAAAACGTGATGAAACGACTAAAAACAAACGCAAGACACCACAAAAACGACTAAAAGCAGATGAAAACACCACAAAAACGTGATGAAACAACTTAAAACAGATGAAAACACCACAAAAACGTAATGAAACAACTAAAAACAGACGCAAGACACCACAAAAACGACTAAAAACAGATGAAAACACCACAAAAACGTGATGAAACAACTAAAAATAGATGCAAAACACCACAAAAACGTGATGAAACGACTAAAAATAGATGAAAACACCACAAAAACGTGATAAAACAACTAAAAACAGACGAAACACACCACAAAAACGTGATGAAACGACCAAAAACAGACGCAAGACACCACAAAAATGTGACAAAACGACTAAAAACGGATGAAAACACCACAAAAACATGACAAAACAACAAAAAAAGATCAAAACACCACAAAAATATGGAAAAACAACTAAAAACAGACGAAAACACCACAAAAACGTGATTAAACGACTAAAAATAGACGCAAGACACCACAAAAACAACTAAAAACTGATTAAAATACCACTAACACTCCACAAAAACGTGATGAAACGACTAAAAACAGATGAATACACCACAAAAACGTGAAAAAACGACTAAAAACAGATGAAAACACCACAAAAATATGATAAAACAACTAAAAACAGACGAAACACACCACAAAAACATGATGAAACGACTAAAAACAGACGCAAGACACCACAAAAACGACTAAAAGTAGATGAAAACACCACAAAAACGTGATGAAACAACTTAAAACAGATGAAAACACCACAAAAACGTAATGAAACAACTAAAAACAGACGCAAGACACCACAAAAACGACTAAAAACAGATGAAAACACCACAGAAACGTGATGAAACGCCTCAAAACAGATGAAAACACAACAAAAACGTGTTAAACCGACTTAAAACAGACGAAAACACCACAAGAACATGACAAAACAACTAAAAACAGATGCAAAACTCCAGAAAAACATGATGAAATGACTAAAAACAGATAAAAACACCACAAAAACGTGATAAAACAAGTATAAACAGACGAAACACACCACAAAAACGTGATTAAACGACTAAAAACAAACGCAAGACACCACAAAAACGACTAAAAACAGATGAAAACACCACAACAGCATGACAAAACGACAAAAAAAATATCAAAACACCACAAAAATATGATAAAAAAACTAAAAACAGACGAAAACACCACAAAAACGTGATTAAACGACTAAAAATAGACGCAAGACACCACAAAAACAACTAAAAACTGAATAAAATACCACTAACACTCCACAAAAACATTATGAAACGACTAAAAACAGATGAAAACACCACAAAAACGTGATGAAACGACTAAAAACAGATGAAAACACCAAAAAACATGACAAAACAACTAAAAACAGACAAAAACACCACAAAAACGTGATGAAACGATTAAAAACACACGAATACACCACAAATATGTGATGAAACGACTTATAAATGACGCAAGACACCACTAAAACGTGACAAAATGATTAAAAACAGACAACACCACAAAAACATGACAAAACGACTAAAAACAGACGCAAATCTCCACAAAAACATTATGCAACGACTTAAAACAGATGAAACACACCACAAAAACGTGATAAAACGACTAAAAACAAATGCAAGACACCACAAAAACGACTAAAAACTGATGAAAACACCACAAAAACGTGATGAAACAACTAAAAACAGATGCAAGACTCAACAAAAACGTGATGAAACGACTAAAAACAGATGAAAACACCACAAAAACGTGATAAAACAACTAAAAACAGACGAAACACACCACAAAAACGTGATGAAACTACCAAAAACAGACGCAAGACACCACAAAAATTTGACAAAACGACTAAAAACGGATGAAAACACCACAAAAACATGACAAAACGACAAAAAAAAGATCAAAACACCACAAAAATATGATAAAACAACTAAAAACAGACGAAACACACCACAAAAACATGATGAAACGACTAAAAACAGACACAAGACACCACAAAAACAACTAAAAACTGATTAAAATACCACTAAAATGTGATGAACCGACTTAAAACAAATGAAAACACCACAAAAACGTGATGAAACAACTAAAAACAGACGGAAAGCTCAACAAAAACTTGACAAAACGACTAAAAACAGACGCAAAACTCCACAAGATCGTGATGAAACGACTAAAAACAGATGAAAACACCACAAAAACTTGATAAAACAACTAAAAAACAGACGAAACACACCACAAAAACGTGATGAAACGACTAAAATCAGATGTAAACACCAACAAAACTGACAAAACTACTGAAAACAGACCAAGACTCCACAAATACATGACAAAACGACTAAAAACAGACGCAACACGCAAACATGATGAAACGACTAAAAACAGATGAAAACACCCCAAAAACGTGATGAAACGACTAAAAACAAACGCAAGATATCACAAAAACGTAATGAAACAACTAAAAACAGACGCAAGACACCACAAAAACGACTAAAAACAGATGAAAACACCACAAAAACGTGATGAAACAACTAAAAATAGATGCAAAACACCACAAAAACGTGATGAAACGACTAAAAACAGATGAAAACACCACAAAAACGTGATAAAACAACTAAAAACAGACGAAACACACCACAAAAACGTGATGAAACGACCAAAAACAGACGCAAGACACCACAAAAATGTGACAAAACGACTAAAAACGGATGAAAACACCACAAAAACATAACAAAACAACAAAAAAAAGATCAAAACACCACAAAAATATGGAAAAACAACTAAAAACAGACGAAAACACCACAAAAACGTGATTAAACGACTAAAAATAGACGCAAGACACCACAAAAACAACTAAAAACTGATTAAAATACCACTAACACTCCACAAAAACGTGATGAAACGACTAAAAACAGATGAATACACCACAAAAACGTGAAAAAACGACTAAAAACAGATGAAAACACCACAAAAATATGATAAAACAACTAAAAACAGATGAAACACACCACAAAAACATGATGAAACGACTAAAAACAGACGCAAGACACCACAAAAACGACTAAAAGTAGATGAAAACACCACAAAAACGTGATGAAACAACTTAAAACAGATGAAAACACCACAAAAACGTAATGAAACAACTAAAAACAGACGCAAGACACCACAAAAATTTGACAAAACGACTAAAAACGGATGAAAACACCACAAAAACATGACAAAACGACAAAAAAAAGATCAAAACACCACAAAAATATGATAAAACAACTAAAAACAGACGAAACACACCACAAAAACATGATGAAACGACTAAAAACAGACACAAGACACCACAAAAACAACTAAAAACTGATTAAAATACCACTAAAATGTGATGAACCGACTTAAAACAAATGAAAACACCACAAAAACGTGATGAAACAACTAAAAACAGACGGAAAGCTCAACAAAAACTTGACAAAACGACTAAAAACAGACGCAAAACTCCACAAGATCGTGATGAAACGACTAAAAACAGATGAAAACACCACAAAAACTTGATAAAACAACTAAAAAACAGACAAAACACACCACAAAAACGTGATGAAACGATTAAAATCAGATGTAAACACCAACAAAACTGACAAAACTACTAAAAACAGACCAAGACTCCACAAATACATGACAAAACGACTAAAAACAGACGCAACACTCCACAAAAACATGATGAAACGACTAAAAACAGATGAAAACACCACAAAAACGTGATGAAACGACTAAAAACAAACGCAAGACACCACAAAAACGTAATGAAACAACTAAAAACAGACGCAAGACACCACAAAAACGACTAAAAACAGATGAAAACACCACAAAAACGTGATGAAACAACTAAAAATAGATGCAAAACACCACAAAAACGTGATGAAACGACTAAAAACAGATGAAAACACCACAAAAACGTGATAAAACAACTAAAAACAGACGAAACACACCACAAAAACGTGATGAAACGACCAAAAACAGACGCAAGACACCACAAAAATGTGACAAAACGACTAAAAACGGATGAAAACACCACAAAAACATAACAAAACAACAAAAAAAAGATCAAAACACCACAAAAATATGGAAAAACAACTAAAAACAGACGAAAACACCACAAAAACGTGATTAAACGACTAAAAATAGACGCAAGACACCACAAAAACAACTAAAAACTGATTAAAATACCACTAACACTCCACAAAAACGTGATGAAACGACTAAAAACAGATGAATACACCACAAAAACGTGAAAAAACGACTAAAAACAGATGAAAACACCACAAAAATATGATAAAACAACTAAAAACAGATGAAACACACCACAAAAACATGATGAAACGACTAAAAACAGAAGCAACACACCACAAAAACGACTAAAAGTAGATGAAAACACCACAAAAACGTGATGAAACAACTTAAAACAGATGAAAACACCACAAAAACGTAATGAAACAACTAAAAACAGACGCAAGACACCACAAAAACGACTAAAAACAGATGAAAACACCACAGAAACGCGATGAAACGCCTCAAAACAGATGAAAACACTGAAAAACATGAGAAAAAAAGAACTAAAAACTGACGAAAAAATCACAAAAACGTGATGAAATTACTAAAAACAGACAAAAACACCACAAAAACGTGTTAAACCGACTTAAAACGGACGAAAACACCACAAGAACATGACAAAACAACTAAAAACAGATGCAAAACTCCAGAAAAACATGATGAAATGACTAAAAACAGATAAAAACACCACAAAAACGTGATAAAACAACTATAAACAGACGAAACACACCACAAAAACGTGATGAAACGACTAAAAACAAACGCAAGACACCACAAAAACGACTAAAAGCAGATGAAAACACCACAAAACGTGACGAAACAACTTAAAACAGATGAAAACACCACAAAAACGTGATAAAACAACTATAAACAGACGAAACACACCACAAAAACATGATGAAACGACTAAAAACAGACACAAGACACCACAAAAACAACTAAAAACTGATTAAAATACCACTAAAATGTGATGAACCGACTTAAAACAAATGAAAACACCACAAAAACGTGATGAAACAACTAAAAACAGACGGAAAGCTCAACAAAAACTTGACAAAACGACTAAAAACAGACGCAAAACTCCACAAGATCGTGATGAAACGACTAAAAACAGATGAAAACACCACAAAAACTTGATAAAACAACTAAAAAACAGACGAAACACACCACAAAAACGTGATGAAACGACTAAAATCAGATGTAAACACCAACAAAACTGACAAAACTACTGAAAACAGACCAAGACTCCACAAATACATGACAAAACGACTAAAAACAGACGCAACACGCAAACATGATGAAACGACTAAAAACAGATGAAAACACCCCAAAAACGTGATGAAACGACTAAAAACAAACGCAAGATATCACAAAAACGTAATGAAACAACTAAAAACAGACGCAAGACACCACAAAAACGACTAAAAACAGATGAAAACACCACAAAAACGTGATGAAACAACTAAAAATAGATGCAAAACACCACAAAAACGTGATGAAACGACTAAAAACAGATGAAAACACCACAAAAACGTGATAAAACAACTAAAAACAGACGAAACACACCACAAAAACGTGATGAAACGACCAAAAACAGACGCAAGACACCACAAAAATGTGACAAAACGACTAAAAACGGATGAAAACACCACAAAAACATAACAAAACAACAAAAAAAAGATCAAAACACCACAAAAATATGGAAAAACAACTAAAAACAGACGAAAACACCACAAAAACGTGATTAAACGACTAAAAATAGACGCAAGACACCACAAAAACAACTAAAAACTGATTAAAATACCACTAACACTCCACAAAAACGTGATGAAACGACTAAAAACAGATGAATACACCACAAAAACGTGAAAAAACGACTAAAAACAGATGAAAACACCACAAAAATATGATAAAACAACTAAAAACAGATGAAACACACCACAAAAACATGATGAAACGACTAAAAACAGACGCAAGACACCACAAAAACGACTAAAAGTAGATGAAAACACCACAAAAACGTGATGAAACAACTTAAAACAGATGAAAACACCACAAAAACGTAATGAAACAACTAAAAACAGACGCAAGACACCACAAAAATTTGACAAAACGACTAAAAACGGATGAAAACACCACAAAAACATGACAAAACGACAAAAAAAAGATCAAAACACCACAAAAATATGATAAAACAACTAAAAACAGACGAAACACACCACAAAAACATGATGAAACGACTAAAAACAGACACAAGACACCACAAAAACAACTAAAAACTGATTAAAATACCACTAAAATGTGATGAACCGACTTAAAACAAATGAAAACACCACAAAAACGTGATGAAACAACTAAAAACAGACGGAAAGCTCAACAAAAACTTGACAAAACGACTAAAAACAGACGCAAAACTCCACAAGATCGTGATGAAACGACTAAAAACAGATGAAAACACCACAAAAACTTGATAAAACAACTAAAAAACAGACAAAACACACCACAAAAACGTGATGAAACGATTAAAATCAGATGTAAACACCAACAAAACTGACAAAACTACTAAAAACAGACCAAGACTCCACAAATACATGACAAAACGACTAAAAACAGACGCAACACTCCACAAAAACATGATGAAACGACTAAAAACAGATGAAAACACCACAAAAACGTGATGAAACGACTAAAAACAAACGCAAGACACCACAAAAACGTAATGAAACAACTAAAAACAGACGCAAGACACCACAAAAACGACTAAAAACAGATGAAAACACCACAAAAACGTGATGAAACAACTAAAAATAGATGCAAAACACCACAAAAACGTGATGAAACGACTAAAAACAGATGAAAACACCACAAAAACGTGATAAAACAACTAAAAACAGACGAAACACACCACAAAAACGTGATGAAACGACCAAAAACAGACGCAAGACACCACAAAAATGTGACAAAACGACTAAAAACGGATGAAAACACCACAAAAACATAACAAAACAACAAAAAAAAGATCAAAACACCACAAAAATATGGAAAAACAACTAAAAACAGACGAAAACACCACAAAAACGTGATTAAACGACTAAAAATAGACGCAAGACACCACAAAAACAACTAAAAACTGATTAAAATACCACTAACACTCCACAAAAACGTGATGAAACGACTAAAAACAGATGAATACACCACAAAAACGTGAAAAAACGACTAAAAACAGATGAAAACACCACAAAAATATGATAAAACAACTAAAAACAGATGAAACACACCACAAAAACATGATGAAACGACTAAAAACAGAAGCAACACACCACAAAAACGACTAAAAGTAGATGAAAACACCACAAAAACGTGATGAAACAACTTAAAACAGATGAAAACACCACAAAAACGTAATGAAACAACTAAAAACAGACGCAAGACACCACAAAAACGACTAAAAACAGATGAAAACACCACAGAAACGCGATGAAACGCCTCAAAACAGATGAAAACACTGAAAAACATGAGAAAAAAAGAACTAAAAACTGACGAAAAAATCACAAAAACGTGATGAAATTACTAAAAACAGACAAAAACACCACAAAAACGTGTTAAACCGACTTAAAACGGACGAAAACACCACAAGAACATGACAAAACAACTAAAAACAGATGCAAAACTCCAGAAAAACATGATGAAATGACTAAAAACAGATAAAAACACCACAAAAACGTGATAAAACAACTATAAACAGACGAAACACACCACAAAAACGTGATGAAACGACTAAAAACAAACGCAAGACACCACAAAAACGACTAAAAGCAGATGAAAACACCACAAAACGTGACGAAACAACTTAAAACAGATGAAAACACCACAAAAACGTAATGAAACAACTAAAAACAGACGCAAGACACCACAAAAACGACTAAAAACAGATGAAAACACCACAAAAACGTGATGAAACAACTAAAAATAGATGCAAAACACCACAAAAACGTGATGAAACGACTAAAAACAGATGAAAACACCACAAAAACGTGATAAAACAACTAAAAACAGACGAAACACACCACAAAAACGTGATGAAACGACCAAAAACAGACGGAACACCACAAAAATGTGACAAAACGACTAAAAATGGATGAAAACACCACAAAAGCATGACAAAACGACAAAAAAAAGATCAAAACACCACAAAAATATGATAAAAAAACTAAAAACAGACGAAAACACCACAAAAACAACTAAAAACTGATTAAAATACCACTAAAATGTGATGAACCGACTTAAAACAAATGAAAACACCACAAAAACGTGATGAAACAACTAAAAACAGACGAAAAGCTCAACAAAAACTTGACAAAACGACTAAAAACAGACGCAAAACTCCACAAGATCGTGATGAAACGACTAAAAACAGATGAAAACACCACAAAAACTTGATAAAACAACTAAAAAACAGACGAAACACACCACAAAAACGTGATGAAACGACTAAAATCAGATGTAAACACCAACAAAACTGACAAAACTACTGAAAACAGACCAAGACTCCACAAATACATGACAAAACGACTAAAAACAGACGCAACACTCCACAAAAACATGATGAAACGACTAAAAACAGATGAAAACACCACAAAAACGTGATGAAACGACTAAAAACAAACGCAAGACACCACAAAAACGTAATGAAACAACTAAAAACAGACGCAAGACACCACAAAAACGACTAAAAACAGATGAAAACACCACAAAAACGTGATGAAACAACTAAAAATAGATGCAAAACACCACAAAAACGTGATGAAACGACTAAAAACAGATGAAAACACCACAAAAACGTGATAAAACAACTAAAAACAGACGAAACAAACCACAAAAACGTGATGAAACGACCAAAAACAGACGCAAGACACCACAAAAATGTGACAAAACGACTAAAAACGGATGAAAACACCACAAAAACATAACAAAACAACAAAAAAAAGATCAAAACACCACAAAAATATGGAAAAACAACTAAAAACAGACGAAAACACCACAAAAACGTGATTAAACGACTAAAAATAGACGCAAGACACCACAAAAACAACTAAAAACTGATTAAAAAACCACTAACACTCCACAAAAACGTGATGAAACGACTAAAAACAGATGAATACACCACAAAAACGTGAAAAAACGACTAAAAACAAATGAAAACACCACAAAAATATGATAAAACAACTAAAAACAGATGAAACACACCACAAAAACATGATGAAACGACTAAAAACAGACGCAAGACACCACAAAAACGACTAAAAGTAGATGAAAACACCACAAAAACGTGATGAAACAACTTAAAACAGATGAAAACACCACAAAAACGTAATGAAACAACTAAAAACAGACGCAAGACACCACAAAAATTTGACAAAACGACTAAAAACGGATGAAAACACCACAAATACATGACAAAACGACAAAAAAAAGATCAAAACACCACAAAAATATGATAAAACAACTAAAAACAGACGAAACACACCACAAAAACATGATGAAACGACTAAAAACAGACACAAGACACCACAAAAACAACTAAAAACTGATTAAAATACCACTAAAATGTGATGAACCGACTTAAAACAAATGAAAACACCACAAAAACGTGATGAAACAACTAAAAACAGACGGAAAGCTCAACAAAAACTTGACAAAACGACTAAAAACAGACGCAAAACTCCACAAGATCGTGATGAAACGACTAAAAACAGATGAAAACACCACAAAAACTTGATAAAACAACTAAAAAACAGACGAAACACACCACAAAAACGTGATGAAACGATTAAAATCAGATGTAAACACCAACAAAACTGACAAAACTACTAAAAACAGACCAAGACTCCACAAATACATGACAAAACGACTAAAAACAGACGCAACACTCCACAAAAACATGATGAAACGACTAAAAACAGATGAAAACACCACAAAAACGTGATGAAACGACTAAAAACAAACGCAAGACACCACAAAAACGTAATGAAACAACTAAAAACAGACGCAAGACACCACAAAAACGACTAAAAACAGATGAAAACACCACAAAAACGTGATGAAACAACTAAAAATAGATGCAAAACACCACAAAAACGTGATGAAACGACTAAAAACAGATGAAAACACCACAAAAACGTGATAAAACAACTAAAAACAGACGAAACACACCACAAAAACGTGATGAAACGACCAAAAACAGACGCAAGACACCACAAAAATGTGACAAAACGACTAAAAACGGATGAAAACACCACAAAAACATAACAAAACAACAAAAAAAGATCAAAACACCACAAAAATATGGAAAAACAACTAAAAACAGACGAAAACACCACAAAAACGTGATTAAACGACTAAAAATAGACGCAAGACACCACAAAAACAACTAAAAACTGATTAAAATACCACTAACACTCCACAAAAACGTGATGAAACGACTAAAAACAGATGAATACACCACAAAAACGTGAAAAAACGACTAAAAACAGATGAAAACACCACAAAAATATGATAAAACAACTAAAAACAGATGAAACACACCACAAAAACATGATGAAACGACTAAAAACAGACGCAACACACCACAAAAACGACTAAAAGTAGATGAAAACACCACAAAAACGTGATGAAACAACTTAAAACAGATGAAAACACCACAAAAACGTAATGAAACAACTAAAAACAGACGCAAGACACCACAAAAACGACTAAAAACAGATGAAAACACCACAGAAACGCGATGAAACGCCTCAAAACAGATGAAAACACTGAAAAACATGAGAAAAAAAGAACTAAAAACTGACGAAAAAATCACAAAAACGTGATGAAATTACTAAAAACAGACAAAAACACCACAAAAACGTGTTAAACCGACTTAAAACGGACGAAAACACCACAAGAACATGACAAAACAACTAAAAACAGATGCAAAACTCCAGAAAAACATGATGAAATGACTAAAAACAGATAAAAACACCACAAAAACGTGATAAAACAACTATAAACAGACGAAACACACCACAAAAACGTGATGAAACGACTAAAAACAAACGCAAGACACCACAAAAACGACTAAAAGCAGATGAAAACACCACAAAACGTGACGAAACAACTTAAAACAGATGAAAACACCACAAAAACGTAATGAAACAACTAAAAACAGACGCAAGACACCACAAAAACGACTAAAAACAGATGAAAACACCACAAAAACGTGATGAAACAACTAAAAATAGATGCAAAACACCACAAAAACGTGATGAAACGACTAAAAACAGATGAAAACACCACAAAAACGTGATAAAACAACTAAAAACAGACGAAACACACCACAAAAACGTGATGAAACGACCAAAAACAGACGGAACACCACAAAAATGTGACAAAACGACTAAAAATGGATGAAAACACCACAAAAGCATGACAAAACGACAAAAAAAAGATCAAAACACAACAAAAATATGATAAAAAAACTAAAAACAGACGAAAACACCACAAAAACGTGATTAAACAACTAAAAATAGACGCAAGACACCACAAAAACAACTAAAAACTGAATAAAATACCACTAACACTCCACAAAAACATGACAAAACGACTGAAAACAGACGCAAATCTCCACAAAAACATTATGCAACGACTTAAAACAGATGAAACACACCACAAAAACGTGATAAAACGACTAAAAACAAATGCAAGACACCACAAAAACGACTAAAAACGGATGAAAACACCACAAAAACGTGATGAAACAACTAAAAACAGATGCAAGACTCAACAAAAACGTGATGAAACGACTAAAAACAGATGAAAACACCACAAAAACGTGATAAAACAACTAAAAACAGACGAAACACACCACAAAAACGTGATGAAACTACCAAAAACAGACGCAAGACACCACAAAAATGTGACAAAACGACTAAAAACAGATGAAAACACCACAAAAACATGACAAATCGACAAAAAAAAGATCAAAACACCACAAAAATATGATAAAACAACTAAAAACAGACGAAACACACCACAAAAACATGATGAAACGACTAAAAACAGACACAAGACACCACAAAAACAACTAAAAACTGATTAAAATACCACTAAAATGTGATGAACCGACTTAAAACAAATGAAAACACCACAAAAACGTGATGAAACAACTAAAAACAGACGGAAAGCTCAACAAAAACTTGACAAAACGACTAAAAACAGACGCAAAACTCCACAAAATCGTGATGAAACGACTAAAAACAGATGAAAACACCACAAAAACTTGATAAAACAACTAAAAAACAGACGAAACACACTACAAAAACGTGATGAAACGACTAAAATCAGATGTAAACACCAAAAAAACTGGCAAAACTACTAAAAACAGACCAAGACTCCACAAATACATGACAAAACGACTAAAAACAGACGCAACACTCCACAAAAACGTGATGAAACGACTAAAAACAAACGCAAGACACCACAAAAACGACTAAAAGCAGATGAAAACACCACAAAAACGTGATGAAACAACTTAAAACAGATGAAAACACCACAAAAACGTAATGAAACAACTAAAAACAGATGCAAGACACCACAAAAACGACTAAAAACAGATGAAAACACCACAAAAACGTGATGAAACAACTAAAAATAGATGCAAAACACCACAAAAACGTGATGAAACGACTAAAAACAGATGAAAACACCACAAAAACGTGATAAAACAACTAAAAACAGACGAAACACACCACAAAAACGTGATGAAACGACCAAAAACAGACGCAAGACACCACAAAAAATGTGACAAAACGACTAAAAACGGATGAAAACACCACAAAAACATGACAAAACAACAAAAAAAGATCAAAACACCACAAAAATATGGAAAAACAACTAAAAACAGACGAAAACACCACAAAAACGTGATTAAACGACTAAAAATAGACGCAAGACACCACAAAAACAACTAAAAACTGATTAAAATACCACTAACACTCCACAAAAACGTGATGAAACGACTAAAAACAGATGAATACACCACAAAAACGTGAAAAAACGACTAAAAACAGATGAAAACACCACAAAAATATGATAAAACAACTAAAAACAGACGAAACACACCACAAAAACATGATGAAACGACTAAAAACAGACGCAAGACACCACAAAAACGACTAAAAGTAGATGAAAACACCACAAAAACGTGATGAAACAACTTAAAACAGATGAAAACACCACAAAAACGTAATGAAACAACTAAAAACAGACGCAAGACACCACAAAAATGACTAAAAACAGATGAAAACACCACAGAAACGTGATGAAACGCCTCAAAACAGATGAAAACACTAAAAAACATGAGAAAAAAAGAACTAAAAACTGACGAAAACATCACAAAAACGTGATGAAATTACTAAAAACAGACAAAAACACAACAAAAACGTGTTAAACCGACTTAAAACAGACGAAAACACCACAAGAACATGACAAAACAACTAAAAACAGATGCAAAACTCCAGAAAAACATGATGAAATGACTAAAAACAGATAAAAACACCACAAAAACGTGATAAAACAAGTATAAACAGACGAAACACACCACAAAAACGTGATGAAACGACTAAAAACAAACGCAAGACACCACAAAAACGACTAAAAACAGATGAAAACACCACAAAAGCATGACAAAACTA
This sequence comes from Echiichthys vipera, assembly GCF_963691815.1. Taxonomy (NCBI): domain Eukaryota; kingdom Metazoa; phylum Chordata; class Actinopteri; order Perciformes; family Trachinidae; genus Echiichthys; species Echiichthys vipera. The sequence continues at coordinate 35,345,845 of NC_139830.1, forward strand.
CAAAAAAAAGATCAAAACACCACAAAAATATGATAAAAAAACTAAAAACAGACGAAAACACCACAAAAACGTGATTAAACGACTAAAAATAGACGCAAGACACCACAAAAACAACTAAAAACTGAATAAAATACCACTAACACTCCACAAAAACATTATGAAACGACTAAAAACAGATGAAAACACCACAAAAACGTGATGAAACGACTAAAAACAGATGAAAACACCAAAAAACATGACAAAACAACTAAAAACAGACGAAAACACCACAAAAACGTGATGAAACGATTAAAAACACACGAATACACCACAAATATGTGATGAAACGACTTATAAATGACGCAAGACACCACTAAAACGTGACAAAATGATTAAAAACAGACAACACCACAAAAACATGACAAAACGACTAAAAACAGACGCAAATCTCCACAAAAACATTATGCAACGACTTAAAACAGATGAAACACACCACAAAAACGTGATAAAACGACTAAAAACAAATGCAAGACACCACAAAAACGACTAAAAACAGATGAAAACACCACAAAAACGTGATGAAACAACTAAAAACAGATGCAAGACTCAACAAAAACGTGATGAATCGACTAAAAACAGATGAAAACACCACAAAAACGTGATAAAACAACTAAAAACAGACGAAACACACCACAAAAACGTGATGAAACTACCAAAAACAGACGCAAGACACCACAAAAATTTGACAAAACGACTAAAAACGGATGAAAACACCACAAAAACATGACAAAACGACAAAAAAAAGATCAAAACACCACAAAAATATGATAAAACAACTAAAAACAGACGAAACACACCACAAAAACATGATGAAACGACTAAAAACAGACACAAGACACCACAAAAACAACTAAAAACTGATTAAAATACCACTAAAATGTGATGAACCGACTTAAAACAAATGAAAACACCACAAAAACGTGATGAAACAACTAAAAACAGACGGAAAGCTCAACAAAAACTTGACAAAACGACTAAAAACAGACGCAAAACTCCACAAGATCGTGATGAAACGACTAAAAACAGATGAAAACACCACAAAAACTTGATAAAACAACTAAAAAACAGACGAAACACACCACAAAAACGTGATGAAACGACTAAAATCAGATGTAAACACCAACAAAACTGACAAAACTACTAAAAACAGACCAAGACTCCACAAATACATGACAAAACGACTAAAAACGGACGCAACACTCCACAAAAACATGATGAAACGACTAAAAACAGATGAAAACACCACAAAAACGTGATGAAACGACTAAAAACAAACGCAAGACACCACAAAAACGTAATGAAACAACTACAAACAGACGCAAGACACCACAAAAACGACTAAAAACAGATGAAAACACCACAAAAACGTGATGAAACAACTAAAAATAGATGCAAAACACCACAAAAACGTGATGAAACGACTAAAAACAGATGAAAACACCACAAAAACGTGATAAAACAACTAAAAACAGACGAAACACACCACAAAAACGTGATGAAACGACCAAAAACAGACGCAAGACACCACAAAAATGTGACAAAACGACTAAAAACGGATGAAAACACCACAAAAACATAACAAAACAACAAAAAAAAGATCAAAACACCACAAAAATATGGAAAAACAACTAAAAACAGACGAAAACACCACAAAAACGTGATTAAACGACTAAAAATAGACGCAAGACACCACAAAAACAACTAAAAACTGATTAAAATACCACTAACACTCCACAAAAACGTGATGAAACGACTAAAAACAGATGAATACACCACAAAAACGTGAAAAAACGACTAAAAACAGATGAAAACACCACAAAAATATGATAAAACAACTAAAAACAGATGAAACACACCACAAAAACATGATGAAACGACTAAAAACAGACGCAAGACACCACAAAAACGACTAAAAGTAGATGAAAACACCACAAAAACGTGATGAAACAACTTAAAACAGATGAAAACACCACAAAAACGTAATGAAACAACTAAAAACAGACGCAAGACACCACAAAAACGACTAAAAACAGATGAAAACACCACAGAAATGTGATGAAACGCCTCAAAACAGATGAAAACACTAAAAAACATGAGAAAAAAAGAACTAAAAACTGACGAAAACATCACAAAAACGTGATGAAATTACTAAAAACAGACAAAAACACCACAAAAACGTGTTAAACCGACTTAAAACAGACGAAAACACCACAAGAACATGACAAAACAACTAAAAACAGATGCAAAACTCCAGAAAAACATGATGAAACGACTAAAAACAAATGAAAACACCACAAAAACGTGATGAAACGACTAAAAACAAACGCAAGACACCACAAAAACGACTAAAAGCAGATGAAAACACCACAAAAACGTGATGAAACAACTTAAAACAGATGAAAACACCACAAAAACGTAATGAAACAACTAGAAACAGACGGAAGACACCACAAAAACGACTAAAAACAGATGAAAACACCACAAAAACGTGATGAAACAACTAAAAATAGATGCAAAACACCACAAAAACGTGATGAAACGACTAAAAACAGATGAAAACACCACAAAAACGTTATAAAACAACTAAAAACAGACGAAACACACCACAAAAACGTGATGAAACGAACAAAAACAGACGCATGACACCACAAAAATGTGTCAAAACGACTAAAATCGGATGAAAACACCACAAAAACATGACAAAACAACAAAAAAAAGATCAAAACACCACAAAAATATGGAAAAACAACTAAAAACAGACGAAAACACCACAAAAACGTGATTAAACGACTAAAAATAGACGCAAGACACCACAAAAACAACTAAAAAATGATTAAAATACCACTAACACTCCACAAAAACGTGATGAAACGACTAAAAACAGATGAATACACCACAAAAACGTGAAAAAACGACTAAAAACAGATGAAAACACCACAAAAATATGATAAAACAACTAAAAACAGACGAAACACACCACAAAAACATGATGAAACGACTAAAAACAGACGCAAGACACCACAAAAACGACTAAAAACAGATGAAAACACCACAAAAACGTGATGAAACAACTAAAAACAGATGCAAAACACCACAAAAACGTGATGAAACGACTAAAAACAGATGAAAACACCACAAAAACGTGATAAAACAACTAAAAACAGACGAAACACACCACAAAAACGTGATGAAACGACCAAAAACAGACGCAAGACACCACAAAAATGTAACAAAACTACTAAAAATGGATGAAAACACCACAAAAGCATGACAAAACGACAAAAAAAAGATCAAAACACCACAAAAATATGATAAAAAACTAAAAACAGACGAAAACACCACAAAAACGTGATTAAACGACTAAAAATAGACGCAAGACACCACAAAAACAACAAAAAACTGATTAAAATACCACTAACACTCCACAAAAACATTATGAAACGACTAAAAACAGATGAAAACACCACAAAAACGTGATGAAACGACTAAAAACAGATAAAAACACCACAAAAACATGACAAAACAACTAAAAACAGACGAAAACACCACAAAAACGTGATGAAATGATTAAAAACACAAGAATACACCACAAATATGTGATAAAACGACTTATAAATGACGCAAGACACCACTAAAACGTGACAAAATGATTAAAAACAGACAACACCACAAAAACATGACAAAACGACTAAAAACAGACGCAAAACTCCCCAAAAACATTATGCAACGACTTAAAACAGATGAAACACACCACAAAAACGTGATAAAACGATTAAAAACAAACGCAAGACACCACAAAAACGACTAAAAACAGATGAAAAAAACACAAAAACGTGATGAAACAACTAAAAACAGATGCAAGACTCAACAAAAACGTGATGAAACGACTAAAAACAGATGAAAACACCAAAAAACGTGATAAAACAACTAAAAACAGACGAAACACACCACAAAAACGTGATGAAACTACCAAAAACAGACGCAAGACACCACAAAAATGTGACAAAACAACTAAAAACGGATGGAAACACCACAAAAACATGACAAAACGACAAAAAAAAGATCAAAACACCACAAAAATATGATAAAACAACTAAAAACAGACGAAACACACCACAAAAACATGATGAAACGACTAAAATCAAATGTAAACACCAAAAAAACCTGACAAAACGACTAAAAACAGACCAAGACTCCAAAAAAATATGACAAAACGACTAAAAACAGACGCAAAACTCCACAAAAACATTATGAAACGACTTAAAACAGATGAAAACACCACAAAAAAGTGATGAAACGACTTAAAACAAATAAAAACACCACAAAAACGTGAAAACAACTAAAAACAGACGAAACACAACACAAAAACGTGATGAAACGACCAAAAAACAGACGCAAGACACCACAAAAATGTGACAGACTAAAAACACACGAATACACCACAAATATGTGATGAAACGACTTATAAATGACGCAAGACACCACTAAAACGTGACAAAATGATTAAAAACAGACAACACCACAAAAACATGACAAAACGACTAAAAACAGACGCAAGACTCCACAAAAACATTATGAAACGACTTAAAACAGATGAAAACACCACAAAAACGTGATGAAACGACTAAAAACAGATGAATACACCACAAAAACGTGAAAAAACGACTAAAAACAGATGAAAACACCACAAAAATATGATAAAACAACTAAAAACAGACGAAAACACCACAAAAACGTGATTAAACGACTAAAAATAGACGCAAGACACCACAAAAACAACAAAAAACTGATTAAAATACCACTAACACTCCACAAAAACATTATGAAACGACTAAAAACAGATGAAAAGACCACAAAAACGTGATGAAACGACTAAAAACAGATGAAAACACCACAAAAACATGACAAAACAACTAAAAACAGACGAAAACACCACAAAAACGTGATGAAACGATTAAAAACACACGAATACACCACAAATATGTGATGAAACGACTTATAAATGACGCAAGACACCACTAAAACGTGACAAAATGATTAAAAACAGACAACACCACAAAAACATGACAAAACGACTAAAAACAGACGCAAAACTCCACAAAAACATTATGCAACGACTTAAAACAGATGAAACACACCACAAAAACGTGATAAAACGACTAAAAACAAACGCAAGACACCACAAAAACAACTAAAAACAGATGAAAACACCACAAAAACGTGATGAAACAACTAAAAACAGATGCAAGACTCAACAAAAACGTGATGAAACTACCAAAAACAGACGCAAGACACCACAAAAATGTGACAAAACAACTAAAAACGGATGAAAACACCACAAAAACATGACAAAACGACAAAAAAAAGATCAAAACACCACAAAAATATGATAAAACAACTAAAAACAGACGAAACACACCACAAAAACTTGATGAAACGACTAAAATCAAATGTAAACACCAAAAAAACCTGACAAAATGACTAAAAACAGACCAAGACTCCAAAAAAATATGACAAAACGACTAAAAACAGACGCAAAACTCCACAAAAACATTATGAAACGACTTAAAACAGATGAAAACACCACAAAAAAGTGATGAAACGACTTAAAACAAATGAAAACACCACAAAAACGTGATGAAACAACTAAAAACAGATGCAAGACTCAACAAAAACGTGATGAAACGACTAAAAACAGATGAAAACACCACAAAAACGTGATAAAACAACTAAAAACAGACGAAACACACCACAAAAACGTGATGAAACTACCAAAAACAGACGCAAGACACCACAAAAATGTGACAGACTAAAAACAGATGAAAACAGCGTAAAAACGTGATGAAACAACTAAAATCAGATGTAAACACCAAAAAAACCTGACAAAACGACTAAAAACAGACCAAGACTCCAAAAAATATGACAAAATGACTAAAAACAGACGCAAAACTCCACAAAAACATTATGAAACGACTTAAAACAGATGAAAACACCACAAAAAAGTGATGAAACCACTTAAAACAAATGAAAACAACACAAAAACGTGAAAACAACTAAAAACAGACGAAACACAACACAAAAACGTGATGAAACGACCAAAAACAGACGCAAGACACCACAAAAATGTGACAGACTAAAAACACACGAATACACCACAAATATGTGATGAAACGACTTATAAATGACGCAAGACACCACTAAAACGTGACAAAATGATTAAAAACAGACAACACCACAAAAACATGACAAAACGACTAAAAACAGACGCAAGACTCCACAAAAACATTATGAAACGACTTAAAACAGATGAAAACACCACAAAAACGTGATGAAACGACTAAAAACAAACGCAAGACACCACAAAAACGACTAAAAGCAGATGAAAACACCACAAAACGTGACGAAACAACTTAAAACAGATGAAAACACCACAAAAACGTAATGAAACAACTAAAAACAGACGCAAGACACCACAAAAACGACTAAAAACAGATGAAAACACCACAAAAACGTGATGAAACAACTAAAAATAGATGCAAAACACCACAAAAACGTGATGAAACTACTAAAAACAGATGAAAACACCACAAAAACGTGATAAAACAACTAAAAACAGCCGAAACACACCACAAAAACGTGATGAAACGACCAAAAACAGACGGAACACCACAAAAATGTGACAAAACGACTAAAAATGGATGAAAACACCACAAAAGCATGACAAAACGACAAAAAAAAGATCAAAACACCACAAAAATATGATAAAAAAACTAAAAACAGACGAAAACACCACAAAAACGTGATTAAACGACTAAAAATAGACGCAAGACACCACAAAAACAACTAAAAACTGAATAAAATACCACTAACACTCCACAAAAACATGACAAAACGACTGAAAACAGACGCAAATCTCCACAAAAACATTATGCAACGACTTAAAACAGATGAAACACACCACAAAAACGTGATAAAACGACTAAAAACAAATGCAAGACACCACAAAAACGACTAAAAACAGATGAAAACACCACAAAAACGTGATGAAACAACTAAAAACAGATGCAAGACTCAACAAAAACGTGATGAAACGACTAAAAACAGATGAAAACACCACAAAAACGTGATAAAACAACTAAAAACAGACGAAACACACCACAAAAACGTGATGAAACTACCAAAAACAGACGCAAGACACCACAAAAATGTGACAAAACGACTAAAAACAGATGAAAACACCACAAAAACATGACAAATCGACAAAAAAAAGATCAAAACACCACAAAAATATGATAAAACAACTAAAAACAGACGAAACACACCACAAAAACATGATGAAACGACTAAAAACAGACACAAGACACCACAAAAACAACTAAAAACTGATTAAAATACCACTAAAATGTGATGAACCGACTTAAAACAAATGAAACACCACAAAAACGTGATGAAACAACTAAAAACAGACGGAAAGCTCAACAAAAACTTGACAAAACGACTAAAAACAGACGCAAAACTCCACAAAATCGTGATGAAACGACTAAAAACAGATGAAAACACCACAAAAACTTGATAAAACAACTAAAAAACAGACGAAACACACTACAAAAACGTGATGAAACGACTAAAATCAGATGTAAACACCAAAAAAACTGGCAAAACTACTAAAAACAGACCAAGACTCCACAAATACATGACAAAACGACTAAAAACAGACGCAACACTCCACAAAAACGTGATGAAACGACTAAAAACAAACGCAAGACACCACAAAAACGACTAAAAGCAGATGAAAACACCACAAAAACGTGATGAAACAACTTAAAACAGATGAAAACACCACAAAAACGTAATGAAACAACTAAAAACAGACGCAAGACACCACAAAAACGACTAAAAACAGATGAAAACACCACAAAAACGTGATGAAACAACTAAAAATAGATGCAAAACACCACAAAAACGTGATGAAACGACTAAAAACAGATGAAAACACCACAAAAACGTGATAAAACAACTAAAAACAGACGAAACACAACACAAAAACGTGATGAAACGACCAAAAACAGACGCAAGACACCACAAAAATGTGACAAAACGACTAAAAACGGATGAAAACACCACAAAAACATGACAAAACAACAAAAAAAGATCAAAACACCACAAAAATATGGAAAAACAACTAAAAACAGACGAAAACACCACAAAAACGTGATTAAACGACTAAAAATAGACGCAAGACACCACAAAAACAACTAAAAACTGATTAAAATACCACTAACACTCCACAAAAACGTGATGAAACGACTAAAAACAGATGAATACACCACAAAAACGTGAAAAAACGACTAAAAACAGATGAAAACACCACAAAAATATGATAAAACAACTAAAAACAGACGAAACACACCACAAAAACATGATGAAACGACTAAAAACAGACGCAAGACACCACAAAAACGACTAAAAGTAGATGAAAACACCACAAAAACGTGATGAAACAACTTAAAACAGATGAAAACACCACAAAAACGTAATGAAACAACTAAAAACAGACGCAAGACACCACAAAAACGACTAAAAACAGATGAAAACACCACAGAAACGTGATGAAACGCCTCAAAACAGATGAAAACACTAAAAAACATGAGAAAAAAAGAACTAAAAACTGACGAAAACATCACAAAAACGTGATGAAATTACTAAAAACAGACAAAAACACAACAAAAACGTGTTAAACCGACTTAAAACAGACGAAAACACCACAAGAACATGACAAAACAACTAAAAACAGATGCAAAACTCCAGAAAAACATGATGAAATGACTAAAAACAGATAAAAACACCACAAAAACGTGATAAAACAAGTATAAACAGACGAAACACACCACAAAAACGTGATGAAACGACTAAAAACAAACGCAAGACACCACAAAAACGACTAAAAACAGATGAAAACACCACAAAAGCATGACAAAACGACAAAAAAAAGATCAAACGCCACAAAAATATGATAAAAAAACTAAAAACAGACGAAAACACCACAAAAACGTGATTAAACGACTAAAAATAGACGCAAGACACCACAAAAACAACTAAAAACTGAATAAAATACCACTAACACTCCACAAAAACATTATGAAACGACTAAAAACAGATGAAAACACCACAAAAACGTGATGAAACGACTAAAAACAGATGAAAACACCAAAAAACATGACAAAACAACTAAAAACAGACGAAAACACCACAAAAACGTGATGAAACGATTAAAAACACACGAATACACCACAAATATGTGATGAAACGACTTATAAATGACGCAAGACACCACTAAAACGTGACAAAATGATTAAAAACAGACAACACCACAAAAACATGACAAAACGACTAAAAACAGACGCAAATCTCCACAAAAACATTATGCAACGACTTAAAACAGATGAAACACACCACAAAAACGTGATAAAACGACTAAAAACAAATGCAAGACACCACAAAAACGACTAAAAACAGATGAAAACACCACAAAAACGTGATGAAACAACTAAAAACAGATGCAAGACTCAACAAAAACGTGATGAAACGACTAAAAACAGATGAAAACACCACAAAAACGTGATAAAACAACTAAAAACAGACGAAACACACCACAAAAACGTGATGAAACTACCAAAAACAGACGCAAGACACCACAAAAATTTGACAAAACGACTAAAAACGGATGAAAACACCACAAAAACATGACAAAACGACAAAAAAAAGATCAAAACACCACAAAAATATGATAAAACAACTAAAAACAGACGAAACACACCACAAAAACATGATGAAACGACTAAAAACAGACACAAGACACCACAAAAACAACTAAAAACTGATTAAAATACCACTAAAATGTGATGAACCGACTTAAAACAAATGAAAACACCACAAAAACGTGATGAAACAACTAAAAACAGACGGAAAGCTCAACAAAAACTTGACAAAACGACTAAAAACAGACGCAAAACTCCACAAAATCGTGATGAAACGACTAAAAACAGATGAAAACACCACAAAAACTTGATAAAACAACTAAAAAACAGACGAAACACACTACAAAAACGTGATGAAACGACTAAAATCAGATGTAAACACCAAAAAAACTGGCAAAACTACTAAAAACAGACCAAGACTCCACAAATACATGACAAAACGACTAAAAACAGACGCAACACTCCACAAAAACGTGATGAAACGACTAAAAACAAACGCAAGACACCACAAAAACGACTAAAAGCAGATGAAAACACCACAAAAACGTGATGAAACAACTTAAAACAGATGAAAACACCACAAAAACGTAATGAAACAACTAAAAACAGACGCAAGACACCACAAAAACGACTAAAAACAGATGAAAACACCACAAAAACGTGATGAAACAACTAAAAATAGATGCAAAACACCACAAAAACGTGATGAAACGACTAAAAACAGATGAAAACACCACAAAAACGTGATAAAACAACTAAAAACAGACGAAACACACCACAAAAACGTGATGAAACGACCAAAAACAGACGCAAGACACCACAAAAATGTGACAAAACGACTAAAAACGGATGAAAACACCACAAAAACATGACAAAACAACAAAAAAAGATCAAAACACCACAAAAATATGGAAAAACAACTAAAAACAGACGAAAACACCACAAAAACGTGATTAAACGACTAAAAATAGACGCAAGACACCACAAAAACAACTAAAAACTGATTAAAATACCACTAACACTCCACAAAAACGTGATGAAACGACTAAAAACAGATGAATACACCACAAAAACGTGAAAAAACGACTAAAAACAGATGAAAACACCACAAAAATATGATAAAACAACTAAAAACAGACGAAACACACCACAAAAACATGATGAAACGACTAAAAACAGACGCAAGACACCACAAAAACGACTAAAAGTAGATGAAAACACCACAAAAACGTGATGAAACAACTTAAAACAGATGAAAACACCACAAAAACGTAATGAAACAACTAAAAACAGACGCAAGACACCACAAAAACGACTAAAAACAGATGAAAACACCACAGAAACGTGATGAAACGCCTCAAAACAGATGAAAACACTAAAAAACATGAGAAAAAAAGAACTAAAAACTGACGAAAACATCACAAAAACGTGATGAAATTACTAAAAACAGACAAAAACACAACAAAAACGTGTTAAACCGACTTAAAACAGACGAAAACACCACAAGAACATGACAAAACAACTAAAAACAGATGCAAAACTCCAGAAAAACATGATGAAATGACTAAAAACAGATAAAAACACCACAAAAACGTGATAAAACAAGTATAAACAGACGAAACACACCACAAAAACGTGATGAAACGACTAAAAACAAACGCAAGACACCACAAAAACGACTAAAAACAGATGAAAACACCACAAAAGCATGACAAAACGACAAAAAAAAGATCAAAACACCACAAAAATATGATAAAAAAACTAAAAACAGACGAAAACACCACAAAAACGTGATTAAACGACTAAAAATAGACGCAAGACACCACAAAAACAACTAAAAACTGAATAAAATACCACTAACACTCCACAAAAACATTATGAAACGACTAAAAACAGATGAAAACACCACAAAAACGTGATGAAACGACTAAAAACAGATGAAAACACCAAAAAACATGACAAAACAACTAAAAACAGACGAAAACACCACAAAAACGTGATGAAACGATTAAAAACACACGAATACACCACAAATATGTGATGAAACGACTTATAAATGACGCAAGACACCACTAAAACGTGACAAAATGATTTAAAACAGACAACACCACAAAAACATGACAAAACGACTAAAAACAGACGCAAATCTCCACAAAAACATTATGCAACGACTTAAAACAGATGAAACACACCACAAAAACGTGATAAAACGACTAAAAACAAATGCAAGACACCACAAAAACGACTAAAAACAGATGAAAACACCACAAAAACGTGATGAAACAACTAAAAACAGATGCAAGACTCAACAAAAACGTGATGAAACGACTAAAAACAGATGAAAACACCACAAAAACGTGATAAAACAACTAAAAACAGACGAAACACACCACAAAAACGTGATGAAACTACCAAAAACAGACGCAAGACACCACAAAAATTTGACAAAACGACTAAAAACGGATGAAAACACCACAAAAACATGACAAAACGACAAAAAAAAGATCAAAACACCACAAAAATATGATAAAACAACTAAAAACAGACGAAACACACCACAAAAACATGATGAAACGACTAAAAACAGACACAAGACACCACAAAAACAACTAAAAACTGATTAAAATACCACTAAAATGTGATGAACCGACTTAAAACAAATGAAAACACCACAAAAACGTGATGAAACAACTAAAAACAGACGGAAAGCTCAACAAAAACTTGACAAAACGACTAAAAACAGACGCAAAACTCCACAAAATCGTGATGAAACGACTAAAAACAGATGAAAACACCACAAAAACTTGATAAAACAACTAAAAAACAGACGAAACACACTACAAAAACGTGATGAAACGACTAAAATCAGATGTAAACACCAAAAAAACTGGCAAAACTACTAAAAACAGACCAAGACTCCACAAATACATGACAAAACGACTAAAAACAGACGCAACACTCCACAAAAACGTGATGAAACGAATAAAAACAAACGCAAGACACCACAAAAACGACTAAAAGCAGATGAAAACACCACAAAAACGTGATGAAACAACTTAAAACAGATGAAAACACCACAAAAACGTAATGAAACAACTAAAAACAGACGCAAGACACCACAAAAACGACTAAAAACAGATGAAAACACCACAAAAACGTGATGAAACAACTAAAAATAGATGCAAAACACCACAAAAACGTGATGAAACGACTAAAAACAGATGAAAACACCACAAAAACGTGATAAAACAACTAAAAACAGACGAAACACACCACAAAAACGTGATGAAACGACCAAAAACAGACGCAAGACACCACAAAAATGTGACAAAACGACTAAAAACGGATGAAAACACCACAAAAACATGACAAAACAACAAAAAAAGATCAAAACACCACAAAAATATGGAAAAACAACTAAAAACAGACGAAAACACCACAAAAACGTGATTAAACGACTAAAAATAGACGCAAGACACCACAAAAACAACTAAAAACTGATTAAAATACCACTAACACTCCACAAAAACGTGATGAAACGACTAAAAACAGATGAATACACCACAAAAACGTGAAAAAACGACTAAAAACAGATGAAAACACCACAAAAATATGATAAAACAACTAAAAACAGACGAAACACACCACAAAAACATGATGAAACGACTAAAAACAGACGCAAGACACCACAAAAACGACTAAAAGTAGATGAAAACACCACAAAAACGTGATGAAACAACTTAAAACAGATGAAAACACCACAAAAACGTAATGAAACAACTAAAAACAGACGCAAGACACCACAAAAACGACTAAAAACAGATGAAAACACCACAGAAACGTGATGAAACGCCTCAAAACAGATGAAAACACTAAAAAACATGAGAAAAAAAGAACTAAAAACTGACGAAAACATCACAAAAACGTGATGAAATTACTAAAAACAGACAAAAACACAACAAAAACGTGTTAAACCGACTTAAAACAGACGAAAACACCACAAGAACATGACAAAACAACTAAAAACAGATGCAAAACTCCAGAAAAACATGATGAAATGACTAAAAACAGATAAAAACACCACAAAAACGTGATAAAACAAGTATAAACAGACGAAACACACCACAAAAACGTGATGAAACGACTAAAAACAAACGCAAGACACCACAAAAACGACTAAAAACAGATGAAAACACCACAAAAGCATGACAAAACGACAAAAAAAAGATCAAAACACCACAAAAATATGATAAAAAAACTAAAAACAGACGAAAACACCACAAAAACGTGATTAAACGACTAAAAATAGACGCAAGACACCACAAAAACAACTAAAAACTGAATAAAATACCACTAACAAAATAACCACTAACACTCCACAAAAACATTATGAAACGACTAAAAACAGATGAAAACACCACAAAAACGTGATGAAACGACTAAAAACAGATGAAAACACCAAAAAACATGACAAAACAACTAAAAACAGACGCAAATCTCCACAAAAACATTATGCAACGACTTAAAACAGATGAAACACACCACAAAAACGTGATAAAACGACTAAAAACAAATGCAAGACACCACAAAAACGACTAAAAACAGATGAAAACACCACAAAAACGTGATGAAACAACTAAAAACAGATGCAAGACTCAACAAAAACGTGATGAAACGACTAAAAACAGATGAAAACACCACAAAAACGTGATAAAACAACTAAAAACAGACGAAACACACCACAAAAACGTGATGAAACTACCAAAAACAGACGCAAGACACCACAAAAATTTGACAAAACGACTAAAAACGGATGAAAACACCACAAAAACATGACAAAACGACAAAAAAAAGATCAAAACACCACAAAAATATGATAAAACAACTAAAAACAGACACAAGACACCACAAAAACAACTAAAAACTGATTAAAATACCACTAAAATGTGATGAACCGACTTAAAACAAATGAAAACACCACAAAAACGTGATGAAACAACTAAAAACAGACGGAAAGCTCAACAAAAACTTGACAAAACGACTAAAAACAGACGCAAAACTCCACAAGATCGTGATGAAACGACTAAAAACAGATGAAAACACCACAAAAACTTGATAAAACAACTAAAAAACAGACGAAACACACCACAAAAACGTGATGAAACGACTAAAATCAGATGTAAACACCAACAAAAACATGACAAAACAACAAAAAAAAGATCAAAACACCACAAAAATATGGAAAAACAACTAAAAACAGACGAAAACACCACAAAAACGTGATTAAACGACTAAAAATAGACGCAAGACACCACAAAAACAACTAAAAACTGATTAAAATACCACTAACACTCCACAAAAACGTGATGAAACGACTAAAAAAACAGATGAATACACCACAAAAACGTGAAAAAACGACTAAAAACAGATGAAAACACCACAAAAATATGATAAAACAACTAAAAACAGACGAAACACACCACAAAAACATGATGAAACGACTAAAAACAGACGCAAGACACCACAAAAACGACTAAAAACAGATGAAAACACCACAAAAACGTGATGAAACAACTAAAAACAGATGCAAAACACCACAAAAACGTGATGAAACGACTAAAAACAGATGAAAACACCACAAAAACGTGATAAAACAACTAAAAACAGACGAAACACACCACAAAAACGTGATGAAACGACCAAAAACAGACGCAAGACACCACAAAAATGTAACAAAACTACTAAAAATGGATGAAAACACCACAAAAGCATGACAAAACGACAAAAAAAAGATCAAAACACCACAAAAATATGATAAAAAACTAAAAACAGACGAAAACACCACAAAAACGTGATTAAACGACTAAAAATAGACGCAAGACACCACAAAAACAACAAAAAACTGATTAAAATACCACTAACACTCCACAAAAACATTATGAAACGACTAAAAACAGATGAAAACACCACAAAAACGTGATGAAACGACTAAAAACAGATAAAAACACCACAAAAACATGACAAAACAACTAAAAACAGACGAAAACACCACAAAAACGTGATGAAATGATTAAAAACACAAGAATACACCACAAATATGTGATAAAACGACTTATAAATGACGCAAGACACCACTAAAACGTGACAAAATGATTAAAAACAGACAACACCACAAAAACATGACAAAACGACTAAAAACAGACGCAAAACTCCCCAAAAACATTATGCAACGACTTAAAACAGATGAAACACACCACAAAAACGTGATAAAACGATTAAAAACAAACGCAAGACACCACAAAAACGACTAAAAACAGATGAAAAAAACACAAAAACGTGATGAAACAACTAAAAACAGATGCAAGACTCAACAAAAACGTGATGAAACGACTAAAAACAGATGAAAACACCAAAAAACGTGATAAAACAACTAAAAACAGACGAAACACACCACAAAAACGTGATGAAACTACCAAAAACAGACGCAAGACACCACAAAAATGTGACAAAACAACTAAAAACGGATGAAAACACCACAAAAACATGACAAAACGACAAAAAAAAGATCAAAACACCACAAAAATATGATAAAACAACTAAAAACAGACGAAACACACCACAAAAACATGATGAAACGACTAAAATCAAATGTAAACACCAAAAAAACCTGACAAAACGACTAAAAACAGACCAAGACTCCAAAAAAATATGACAAAACGACTAAAAACAGACGCAAAACTCCACAAAAACATTATGAAACGACTTAAAACAGATGAAAACACCACAAAAAAGTGATGAAACGACTTAAAACAAATAAAAACACCACAAAAACGTGAAAACAACTAAAAACAGACGAAACACAACACAAAAACGTGATGAAACGACCAAAAAACAGACGCAAGACACCACAAAAATGTGACAGACTAAAAACACACGAATACACCACAAATATGTGATGAAACGACTTATAAATGACGCAAGACACCACTAAAACGTGACAAAATGATTAAAAACAGACAACACCACAAAAACATGACAAAACGACTAAAAACAGACGCAAGACTCCACAAAAACATTATGAAACGACTTAAAACAGATGAAAACACCACAAAAACGTGATGAAACGACTAAAAACAGATGAATACACCACAAAAACGTGAAAAAACGACTAAAAACAGATGAAAACACCACAAAAATATGATAAAACAACTAAAAACAGACGAAAACACCACAAAAACGTGATTAAACGACTAAAAATAGACGCAAGACACCACAAAAACAACAAAAAACTGATTAAAATACCACTAACACTCCACAAAAACATTATGAAACGACTAAAAACAGATGAAAAGACCACAAAAACGTGATGAAACGACTAAAAACAGATGAAAACACCACAAAAACATGACAAAACAACTAAAAACAGACGAAAACACCACAAAAACGTGATGAAACGATTAAAAACACACGAATACACCACAAATATGTGATGAAACGACTTATAAATGACGCAAGACACCACTAAAACGTGACAAAATGATTAAAAACAGACAACACCACAAAAACATGACAAAACGACTAAAAACAGACGCAAAACTCCACAAAAACATTATGCAACGACTTAAAACAGATGAAACACACCACAAAAACGTGATAAAACGACTAAAAACAAACGCAAGACACCACAAAAACAACTAAAAACAGATGAAAACACCACAAAAACGTGATGAAACAACTAAAAACAGATGCAAGACTCAACAAAAACGTGATGAAACTACCAAAAACAGACGCAAGACACCACAAAAATGTGACAAAACAACTAAAAACGGATGAAAACACCACAAAAACATGACAAAACGACAAAAAAAAGATCAAAACACCACAAAAATATGATAAAACAACTAAAAACAGACGAAACACACCACAAAAACTTGATGAAACGACTAAAATCAAATGTAAACACCAAAAAAACCTGACAAAATGACTAAAAACAGACCAAGACTCCAAAAAAATATGACAAAACGACTAAAAACAGACGCAAAACTCCACAAAAACATTATGAAACGACTTAAAACAGATGAAAACACCACAAAAAAGTGATGAAACGACTTAAAACAAATGAAAACACCACAAAAACGTGATGAAACAACTAAAAACAGATGCAAGACTCAACAAAAACGTGATGAAACGACTAAAAACAGATGAAAACACCACAAAAACGTGATAAAACAACTAAAAACAGACGAAACACACCACAAAAACGTGATGAAACTACCAAAAACAGACGCAAGACACCACAAAAATGTGACAGACTAAAAACAGATGAAAACAGCGTAAAAACGTGATGAAACAACTAAAATCAGATGTAAACACCAAAAAAACCTGACAAAACGACTAAAAACAGACCAAGACTCCAAAAAATATGACAAAATGACTAAAAACAGACGCAAAACTCCACAAAAACATTATGAAACGACTTAAAACAGATGAAAACACCACAAAAAAGTGATGAAACCACTTAAAACAAATGAAAACACCACAAAAACGTGAAAACAACTAAAAACAGACGAAACACAACACAAAAACGTGATGAAACGACCAAAAACAGACGCAAGACACCACAAAAATGTGACAGACTAAAAACACACGAATACACCACAAATATGTGATGAAACGACTTATAAATGACGCAAGACACCACTAAAACGTGACAAAATGATTAAAAACAGACAACACCACAAAAACATGACAAAACGACTAAAAACAGACGCAAGACTCCACAAAAACATTATGAAACGACTTAAAACAGATGAAAACACCACAAAAACGTGATGAAACGACTAAAAACAGATGAATACACCACAAAAACGTGAAAAAACGACTAAAAACAAATGAAAACACCACAAAAATATGATAAAACAACTAAAAACAGACGAAAACACCACAAAAACGTGATTAAACGACTAAAAATAGACGCAAGACACCACAAAAACAACAAAAAACTGATTAAAATACCACTAACACTCCACAAAAACATTATGAAACGACTAAAAACAGATGAAAACACCACAAAAACGTGATGAAACGACTAAAAACAGATGAAAACACCACAAAAACATGACAAAACAACTAAAAACAGACGAAAACACCACAAAAACGTGATGAAACGATTAAAAACACACGAATACACCACAAATATGTGATGAAACGACTTATAAATGACGCAAGACACCACTAAAACGTGACAAAATGATTAAAAACAGACAACACCACAAAAACATGACAAAACGACTAAAAACAGACGCAAAACTCCACAAAAACATTATGCAACGACTTAAAACAGATGAAACACACCACAAAAACGTGATAAAACGACTAAAAACAAACGCAAGACACCACAAAAACAACTAAAAACGTGATGAAACAACTAAAAACAGATGCAAGACTCAACAAAAACGTGATGAAACGACTAAAAACAGATGAAAACACCACAAAAACGTGATAAAACAACTAAAAACAGACGAAACACACCACAAAAACGTGATGAAACTACCAAAAACAGACGCAAGACACCACAAAAATGTGACAAAACAACTAAAAACGGATGAAAACACCACAAAAACATGACAAAACGACAAAAAAAAGATCAAAACACCACAAAAATATGATAAAACAACTAAAAACAGACGAAACACACCACAAAAACTTGATGAAACGACTAAAATCAAATGTAAACACCAAAAAAACCTGACAAAACGACTAAAACAGACCAAGACTCCAAAAAAATATGACAAAACTACTAAAAACAGACGCAAAACTCCACAAAAACATTATGAAACGACTTAAAACAGATGAAAACACCACAAAAAAGTGATGAAACGACTTAAAACGAATGAAAACACCACAAAAACGTGAAAACAACTAAAAACAGACGAAACACAACACAAAAACGTGATGAAACGACCAAAAACAGACGCAAGACACCACAAAAATGTGACAGACTAAAAACAGATGAAAACAGCGTAAAAACGTGATGAAACGACTAAAAACAGATGAAAAAAACACAAAAACGTGATGAAACAACTAAAATCAGATGTAAACACCAAAAAAACCTGACAAAACGACTAAAAACAGACCAAGACTCCAAAAAAATATGACAAAATGACTAAAAACAGACGCAAAACTCCACAAAAACATTATGAAACGACTTAAAACAGATGAAAACACCACAAAAACGTGATGAAACGACTAAAAACAGATGAATACACCACAAAAACGTGAAAAAACGACTAAAAACAGATGAAAACACCACAAAAATATGATAAAACAACTAAAAACAGACGAAAACACCACAAAAACGTGATTAAACGACTAAAAATAGACGCAAGACACCACAAAAACAACAAAAAACTGATTAAAATACCACTAACACTCCACAAAAACATTATGAAACGACTAAAAACAGATGAAAAGACCACAAAAACGTGATGAAACGACTAAAAACAGATGAAAACACCACAAAAACATGACAAAACAACTAAAAACAGACGAAAACACCACAAAAACGTGATGAAACGATTAAAAACACACGAATACACCACAAATATGTGATGAAACGACTTATAAATGACGCAAGACACCACTAAAACGTGACAAAATGATTAAAAACAGACAACACCACAAAAACATGACAAAACGACTAAAAACAGACGCAAAACTCCACAAAAACATTATGCAACGACTTAAAACAGATGAAACACACCACAAAAACGTGATAAAACGACTAAAAACAAACGCAAGACACCACAAAAACAACTAAAAACAGATGAAAACACCACAAAAACGTGATGAAACAACTAAAAACAGATGCAAGACTCAACAAAAACGTGATGAAACTACCAAAAACAGACGCAAGACACCACAAAAATGTGACAAAACAACTAAAAACGGATGAAAACACCACAAAAACATGACAAAACGACAAAAAAAAGATCAAAACACCACAAAAATATGATAAAACAACTAAAAACAGACGAAACACACCACAAAAACTTGATGAAACGACTAAAATCAAATGTAAACACCAAAAAAACCTGACAAAATGACTAAAAACAGACCAAGACTCCAAAAAAATATGACAAAACGACTAAAAACAGACGCAAAACTCCACAAAAACATTATGAAACGACTTAAAACAGATGAAAACACCACAAAAAAGTGATGAAACGACTTAAAACAAATGAAAACACCACAAAAACGTGATGAAACAACTAAAAACAGATGCAAGACTCAACAAAAACGTGATGAAACGACTAAAAACAGATGAAAACACCACAAAAACGTGATAAAACAACTAAAAACAGACGAAACACACCACAAAAACGTGATGAAACTACCAAAAACAGACGCAAGACACCACAAAAATGTGACAGACTAAAAACAGATGAAAACAGCGTAAAAACGTGATGAAACAACTAAAATCAGATGTAAACACCAAAAAAACCTGACAAAACGACTAAAAACAGACCAAGACTCCAAAAAATATGACAAAATGACTAAAAACAGACGCAAAACTCCACAAAAACATTATGAAACGACTTAAAACAGATGAAAACACCACAAAAAAGTGATGAAACCACTTAAAACAAATGAAAACACCACAAAAACGTGAAAACAACTAAAAACAGACGAAACACAACACAAAAACGTGATGAAACGACCAAAAACAGACGCAAGACACCACAAAAATGTGACAGACTAAAAACACACGAATACACCACAAATATGTGATGAAACGACTTATAAATGACGCAAGACACCACTAAAACGTGACAAAATGATTAAAAACAGACAACACCACAAAAACATGACAAAACGACTAAAAACAGACGCAAGACTCCACAAAAACATTATGAAACGACTTAAAACAGATGAAAACACCACAAAAACGTGATGAAACGACTAAAAACAGATGAATACACCACAAAAACGTGAAAAAACGACTAAAAACAAATGAAAACACCACAAAAATATGATAAAACAACTAAAAACAGACGAAAACACCACAAAACGTGATTAAACGACTAAAAATAGACGCAAGACACCACAAAAACAACAAAAAACTGATTAAAATACCACTAACACTCCACAAAAACATTATGAAACGACTAAAAACAGATGAAAACACCACAAAAACGTGATGAAACGACTAAAAACAGATGAAAACACCACAAAAACATGACAAAACAACTAAAAACAGACGAAAACACCACAAAAACGTGATGAAACGATTAAAAACACACGAATACACCACAAATATGTGATGAAACGACTTATAAATGACGCAAGACACCACTAAAACGTGACAAAATGATTAAAAACAGACAACACCACAAAAACATGACAAAACGACTAAAAACAGACGCAAAACTCCACAAAAACATTATGCAACGACTTAAAACAGATGAAACACACCACAAAAACGTGATAAAACGACTAAAAACAAACGCAAGACACCACAAAAACAACTAAAAACAGATGAAAACACCACAAAAACGTGATGAAACAACTAAAAACAGATGCAAGACTCAACAAAAACGTGATGAAACGACTAAAAACAGATGAAAACACCACAAAAACGTGATAAAACAACTAAAAACAGACGAAACACACCACAAAAACGTGATGAAACTACCAAAAACAGACGCAAGACACCACAAAAATGTGACAAAACAACTAAAAACGGATGAAAACACCACAAAAACATGACAAAACGACAAAAAAAAGATCAAAACACCACAAAAATATGATAAAACAACTAAAAACAGACGAAACACACCACAAAAACTTGATGAAACGACTAAAATCAAATGTAAACACCAAAAAAACCTGACAAAACGACTAAAACAGACCAAGACTCCAAAAAAATATGACAAAACTACTAAAAACAGACGCAAAACTCCACAAAAACATTATGAAACGACATAAAACAGATGAAAACACCACAAAAAAGTGATGAAACGACTTAAAACGAATGAAAACACCACAAAAACCTGAAAACAACTAAAAACAGACGAAACACAACACAAAAACGTGATGAAACGACCAAAAACAGACGCAAGACACCACAAAAATGTGACAGACTAAAAACAGATGAAAACAGCGTAAAAACGTGATGAAACGACTAAAAACAGATGAAAAAAACACAAAAACGTGATGAAACAACTAAAATCAGATGTAAACACCAAAAAAACCTGACAAAACGACTAAAAACAGACCAAGACTCCAAAAAAATATGACAAAATGACTAAAAACAGACGCAAAACTCCACAAAAACATTATGAAACAACTAAAAACAGATGCAAAACTCCAGAAAAACATGATGAAATGACTAAAAACAGATAAAAACACCACAAAAACGTGATAAAACAAGTATGAACAGACGAAACACACCACAAAAACATGATGAAACGACTAAAAACAAACGCAAGACACCACAAAAACGACTAAAAACAGATGAAAACACCACAAAAGCATGACAAAACGACAAAAAAAAGATCAAAACACCACAAAAATATGATAAAAAAACTAAAAACAGACGAAAACACCACAAAAACGTGATTAAACGACTAAAAATAGACGCAAGACACCACAAAAACAACTAAAAACTGAATAAAATACCACTAACACTCCACAAAAACATTATGAAACGACTAAAAACAGATGAAAACACCACAAAAACGTGATGAAACGACTAAAAACAGATGAAAACAGCGTAAAAACGTGATGAAACGACTAAAAACAGATGAAAACACCACAAAAACGTGATGAAACGACTAAAAACACACGAATACACCACAAATATGTGATGAAACGACTTATAAATGACGCAGTACACCACTAAAACGTGACAAAATGATTAAAAACAGACAACACCACAAAAACATGACAAAACGACTAAAAACAGACGCAAGACTCCACAAAAACATTATGAAACGACTTAAAACAGATGAAAACACCACAAAAACGTGATGAAACGACTAAAAACAGACGCAAGACACCACAAAAACGACTAAAAGTAGATGAAAACACCACAAAAACGTGATGAAAAAACTTAAAACAGATGAAAACACCACAAAAACGTAATGAAACAACTAAAAACAGATGCAAGACACCACAAAAACGACTAAAAACAGATGAAAACACCACAGAAACGTGATGAAACGCCTCAAAACAGATGAAAACACTAAAAAACATGAGAGAAAAAGAACTAAAAACTGACGAAAACATAACAAAAACGTGATGAAATTACTAAAAACAGACAAAAACACCACAAAAACGTGTTAAACCGACTTAAAACGGACGAAAACACCACAAGAACATGACAAAACAACTAAAAACAGATGCAAAACACCACAAAAACGTGATAAAACAACTAAAAACAGACGAAACACACCACAAGAACGTGATGAAACTACCAAAAACAGACGCAAGACACCACAAAAATGTGACAAAACAACTAAAAACGGATGAAAACACCACAAAAACATGACAAAACGATAAAGAAAAGATCAAAACACCACAAAAATATGATAAAACAACTAAAAACAGATGAAAACAGCGTAAAAACGTGATGAAACCACTAAAAACAGATGAAAACACCACAAAAACGTGATGAAACGACTAAAAACACACGAATACACCACAAATATGTGATGAAACGACTTATAAATGACGCAAGACACCACTAAAACGTGACAAAATGATTAAAAACAGACAACACCACAAAAACATGACAAAACGACTAAAAACAGACGCAAGACTCCACAAAAACATTATGAAACGACTTAAAACAGATGAAAACACCACAAAAACGTGATGAAACGACTAAAAACAGACGCAAGACACCACAAAAACGACTAAAAGTAGATGAAAACACCACAAAAACGTGATGAAAAAACTTAAAACAGATGAAAACACCACAAAAACGTAATGAAACAACTAAAAACAGACGCAAGACACCACAAAAACGACTAAAAACAGATGAAAACACCACAGAAACGTGATGAAACGCCTCAAAACAGATGAAAACACTAAAAAACATGAGAAAAAAAGAACTAAAAACTGACGAAAACATCACAAAAACGTGATGAAATTACTAAAAACAGACAAAAACACCACAAAAACATGACAAAACAACTAAAAACAGATGCAAAACTCCAGAAAAACATGATGAAATGACTAAAAACAGATAAAAACACCACAAAAACGTGATAAAACAACTATAAACAGACGAAACACACCACAAAAACGTGATGAAACGACTAAAAACAAACGCAAGACACCACAAAAACGACTAAAAACAGATGAAAACACCACAAAATGGTGATGAAACAACTAAAAACAGATGCAAAACATCACAAAAACGTGATGAAACGACTAAAAACAGATGAAAACACCACAAAAACGTGATAAAACAACTAAAAACAGACGAAAAACACCACAAAAATGTGATGAAACGACCAAAAACAGACGCAAGACACCACAAAAATGTGACAAAACAACTAAAAATGGATGAAAACACCACAAAAGCATGACAAAACGACAAAAAAAAGATCGAAACACCACAAAAATATGATAAAAAAAACTAAAAACAGACGAAAACACCACAAAAACGTGATTAAACGACTAAAAATAGACGCAAGACACCACAAAAACAACTAAAAACTGATTAAAATACCACTAACACTCCACAAAAACATTATGAAACGACTAAAAACAGATACAAACACCACAAAAACGTGATAAAACGACTAAAAACAGATGAAAACACCACAAAAACATGACAAAACAACTAAAAACAGACGAAAACACCACAAAAACGTGATGAAACGATTAAAAACACACGAATACACCACAAATATGTGATGAAACGACTTATAAATGACGCAAGACATCACTAAAACGTGACAAAATGATTAAAAACAGACAACACCACAAAAACATGACAAAACGACTAAAAACAGACGCAAAACTCCACAAAAACATTATGCAACGACTTAAAACAGATGAAACACACCACAAAAACGTGATAAAACGACTAAAAACAAATGCAAGACACCACAAAAACGACTAAAAACAGATGAAAACACCACAAAAACGTGATGAAACAACTAAAAACAGATGCAAGACTCAACAAAAACGTGATGAAACGACTAAAAACAGATGAAAACACCACAAAAACGTGATAAAACAACTAAAAACAGACGAAACACACCACAAAAACGTGATGAAACTACCAAAAACAGAGGCAAGACACCACAAAAATGTGACAAAACGACTAAAAACGGATGAAAACACCACAAAAACATGACAAAACGACAAAAAAAAGATCAAAACACCACAAAAATATGATAAAACAACTAAAAACAGACGAAACACACCACAAAAACATGATGAAACGACTAAAAGCAGACACAAGACACCACAAAAACAACTAAAAACTGATTAAAACACCACAAAAACGTGATGAAACGACTAAAAACACACGAATACACCACAAAGATGTGATGAAACGACTTATAAATGACGCAAGACACCACTAAAACGTGACAAAATGATTAAAAACAGACAACACCACTAAAACATGACAAAACAACAAAAAACAGACGCAAAACTCCACTAAAACATTATGCAACGACTTAAAACAGATGAAACACACCACAAAAACGTGATAAGACGACTAAAAACAAACGCAAGACACCACAAAAACGACTAAAAACAGTTGAAAACACCACAAAAACGTGATGAAACAACTAAAAACAGATGCAAGACTCAACAAAAACGTGATGAAACGACTAAAATCAGATGACAACAGCCCAAAAACATTATGAAATGACTAAAAACAGATGAAAACACCACAAAAACTAGACAAAAACGACTAAAAACTGATGAAAACTCCACAAAAACGTGATAAAACAACTATAAACAGACGAAACACACCACAAAAACGTGATGAAACGACTAAAAACTAACGCAAGACACCACAAAAACGACTAAAAACAGATGAAAACACCACAAAAACGTGATGAAACAACTAAAAATAGATGCAAAACTCAACAAAAACGTGATGAAACGACTAAAAACATATGAAAACACCACAAAAACGTGATAAAACAACTAAAAACAGACGAAACACACCACAAAAACGTGATGAAACGACCAAAAACAGACGCACGATACCACAAAAATGTGACAAAAAGACTAAAAACAGATGCAAACAGCGCAAAAACGTGATGAAACGCCTAACAACAGATGAAAACACAACAAAAACATGGCAAAACAACTAAAAAAAGACGAAAACACCACAAAAACGTGATGAAACGACAAAAAACACACGAAAACACCACAAATATGTGATGAAACGACTTAAAACTGACGCAAGACACCACTAAAACGTGTCAAAATGATTAAAAACAGACAACACCAAAAAAACATGACAAAACGACAAAAAACGGACGCAAAACTCCACAAAAACATTATGGAACGACTAAAAACGGATGAAAACACCACTAAACATGACGAAATGACCAAAAAAAGATCAAAATATCACAAAAATATGATAAAACAACTAAAAACAGACAAAAACACCACAAAAACGTGATGAAACGACTAAAGACAGACGCAAGACACCACAAAAACAACTAAAAACTGATTAAAATACCACTAAAACGTGATGAACCGACTGAAAACAAATGAAAACACCACAAAAACGTGATGAAACAACTAAAATCAGATGTAAACACCAAAAAAACCTGACAAAACGACTAAAAACAGACCAAGACTCCAAAAAAATATGACAAAACGACTAAAAACAGACGCAAAACTCCACAAAAACATTATGAAACGACTTAAAACAGATGAAAACACCACAAAAAAGTGATGAAACGACTTAAAACAAATGAAAACATCACAAAAACGTGATCAAACAACTAAAAAAAAAGACGAAACACAAAACACAAAAACGTGATGAAACGACCAAAAACAGACGCAAGACACCACAAAAATGTGACAAAAAGACTCAAAACAGATGAAAACAGCGCAAAAACGTGATGAAACGACTAAAAACAGATGAAAACACCACAAAAACATGACAAAACAACTAAAAACAGACGAAAACACCACAAAAACGTGATGAAACAACTAAAAACACACGAATACACCACAAATATGTGATGAAACGACTTATAAATGATGCAAGACACCACTCAAAACATGACAAAACGACTAAAAACAGACGCAAGACTCCACAAAAACATCATGAAATAACTAAAAACAGATGAAAACACCACAAAAACGTGATGAAACGACTAACAACAGACGAAAACACCACAAAAACGTGACAAAACGACTAAAAAGGGATGAAAACAATCGAAAAGGTGACAAAAACGACTAAAAACAGATGAATACACCACAAAAACGTGAAAAAACGACTAAAAGCAGATGAAAACGTCACAAAAATATGATAAAACAACTAAAAACAGACGAAACACACCACAAAAACATGTAAAACGACTAAAAACAGACGCAAGACACCACAAAAATGACTAAAAGCAGATGAAAACACCACAAAAACGTGATGAAACAACTTAAAACAGATGAAAACACCACAAAAACGTAATGAAACAACTAAAAGCAGACGCAAGACACCACAAAAACGACTAAAAACAGATGAAAACACCACAGAAACGTGATGAAACGCCTCAAAACAGATGAAAACACTAAAAAACATGAGAAAAAAAGAACTAAAAACAGACGAAAACATCACAAAAACGTGATGAAATTACTAAAAACAGACGAAAACACCACAAAAACGTGTTAAACCGACTTAAAACAGACGAAAACACAACAAGAACATGACAAAACAACTAAAAACAGACGCAAAACTCCAGAAAAACATGATGAAATGACTGAAAACAGATGAAAACACCACAAAAACCTGACAAAAACGACTTAAAACGGATAAAAACACCACAAAAACGTGATGAAACGACCAAAAACAGACGCAAGACACCACCAAAATGTGACAAAACGACTAAAAACGGATGAAAACACCACAAAAACATGACAAAACGATAAAAAAAGATCAAAACACCAGAAAAATATGATTAAACAACTAAAAACAGACGAAAACACCACAAAAACGTGATGAAACGACTAAAAACAAACGCAAGAGACACAAAAACAACTAAAAACTGATTAAAATACCACTAAAATGTGATGAACCGACTTAAAACAAATGAAAACACCACAAAAACGTGATGAAACAACTAAAAATAGACGGAAAGCTCAACAAAAACATGACAAAACGACTAAAAACAGACACAAAACTCCACAAAAACGTGATGAAACGACTAAAATCAGATGTAAACACCAAAAAAACTGGCAAAACTACTAAAAACAGACCAAGACTCCACAAATACATGACAAAACGACTAAAAACAGACGCAACACTCCACAAAAACATTATGAAACAACTAAAAACAGATGAAAACACCACAAAAACGTGATGAAACGACTAAAAACAGACGAAAACACCACAAAAACATGAAAAAAATAATAAAACCAGATGAAAACACCTAGAAAAGGTGAAAAAAACGACTAAAAACAGATGAAAACACCACAAAAACGTTAAAAAACGACTAAAACAGATGAAAACACCACAAAAATATGATAAAAGAACTAAAAACAGAGGAAACACACCACAAAAACGTGATGAAACGACTAAAAACAGACGCAAGACACTACAAAAACAACTAAAAGCAGATGAAAACACCACAGAAACGTGATGAAACGCCTCAAAACAGATGAAAACACTAAAAAACATGACAAAAAAACAACTAAAAACAGACGAAAACATCACAAAAACGTCACAAAAACGTGATGAAATGACTAAAAACAGACGAAAACACCACAAAAACGTGATGAACCGACTTAAAACAGATGAAAACACCACAAAAATGTTACAAAACGACTAAAAACAGACAAAACACCACAAGAACATGACAAAACAACTAAAAACAGACGCAAAACTCCAGAAAACATCATGAAACGACTAAAAACAGAAGCAAAATTCCACAAAAACATTATGAAACGACTAAAAACGGATGAAAACACCACAAAAACATGACGAAATGACCAAAAAAAGATCAAAATATCACAAAAATATGATAAAACAACTATAAACAGACGCAAGACACCACAAAAACGACTAAAAACAGATGAAAACACCACAGAACGTAATGAAACGCCTCAAAATAGATGAAAACACTAAAAAACATGACAAAACAACTAAAAACAGACGAAAACACCACAAAAACGTGATGAAACGACAAAAAACACACGAAAACACCACAAATATGTGATGAAACGACTTAAAAATGACGCAAGACACCACTAAAACGTGACAAAATGATTAAAAACAGACAACACCAAAAAAACATGACAAAACGACTAAAAACAGACGCAAAACTCCACAAAAACATTATGAAACGACTAAAAACGGACGAAAACACCACAAGTACATGACAAAACAACTAAAAACAGACGCAAAACTCCAGAAAAAAACATGATGAAATGACTAAAAACAAGTAAAAACACCACAAAAACGTGACAAAAACGACTAAAAACGGATGAAAACACCACAAAAAGGTGATGAAACGACTTAAAAATGACGCAAGACACCACTAAAACGTGACAAAATGATTAAAAACAGACAACACCAAAAAAACATGACAAAACGACTGAAAACAGACGCAAAACTCCACAAAAACATTATGAAACGACTAAAAACGGATGAAAACACCACAAAAACATGACGAAATGACCAAAAAAAGATCAAAATATCACAAAAATATGATAAAACAACTATAAACAGACGCAAGACACCACAAAAACGACTAAAAACAGATGAAAACACCACAGAAAGGTAATGAAACGCCTGAAAACAGATGAAAACACTAAAAAACATGACAAAACAACTAAAAACAGACGAAAACACCACAAAAACGTGATGAAACGACAAAAAACACACGAAAACACCACAAATATGTGATGAAACGACTTAAAAATGACGAGAGACACCACTGAAACGTGTCAAAATGATTAAAAACAGACAACACCAAAAAAACATGACAAAACGACTAAAAACAGACACAAAACTCCACAAAAACATTATGAAACGACTAAAAACGGACGAAAACACCACAAGAACATGACAAAACAACTAAAAACAGACGCAAAACTCCAGAAAAAAACATGATGAAATGACTAAAAACAGATGAAAACACCACAAAAACGTGAAAAAAACGACTAAAAACGGATGAAAACACCACAAAAACGTGAGGAAACAACTAAAAACAAACGCAAGACACCACAAAAATAACTAAAAACAGATGAAAACACCACAAAAACGTGACGAAACAACTAAAAACAGGTGCAAAACTCAACAAAAACGTGATGAAACGACTAAAAACAGATGAAAAACACCACAAAAACGTGATAAAACAACTAAAAACAGAGGAAACACACCACAAAAAAATGATGAAACGGCCAAAAACAGATGAAAACGCCACAAAAACGTGATGAAACAACTAAAAACAGATGAGAACACTAAAAAACATGACAAAAAAAAGAACTAAAAACAGACGAAAACATCACAAAAACGTGATGAAATTACTAAAAACAGACGAAAACACCACAAAAACGTGTTAAACCGACTTAAAACAGATAAATAACACCACAAAAATGTGACAAAACGACTAAAAACAGACGCAAAACTCCACAAAAACGTGACAAAAACGACTAAAAACAGATGAATACACCACAAAAACGTGAAAAAACGACTAAAAACGGATGAAAACACCACAAAAATATGATAAAACAACTAAAAACAGACGAAACACACCACAAAAACATGATGAAACGACTAAAAACAGACGCAAGACACCACAAAAATGACTAAAAGCAGATGAAAACACCACAAAAACGTGATGAAACAACTTAAAATAGATGAAAACACCACAAAAACGTAATGAAACAACTAAAAGCAGACGAAAGACACCACAAAAACGACTAAAAACAGATGAAAACACCACAGAAACGTGATGAAACGCCTCAAAACAGATGAAAACACTATAAAACATGAGAAAAAAAGAACTAAAAACAGACGAAAACATCACAAAAACGTGATGAAATTACTAAAAACAGACGAAAACACCACAAAAACGTGTTAAACCGACTTAAAACAGACGAAAACACAACAAGAACATGACAAAACAACTAAAAACAGACGCAAAACTCCAGAAAAACATGATGAAATGACTAAAAACAGATGAAAACACCACAAAAACGTGACAAAAACGACTTAAAACGGATAAAAACACCACAAAAACGTGATGAAACGACCAAAAACAGACGCAAGACACCACCAAAATGTGACAAAACGACTAAAAACGGATGAAAACACCACAAAAACATGACAAAACGATAAAAAAAGATCAAAACACCAGAAAAATATGATTAAACAACTAAAAACAGACGAAAACACCACAAAAAACGTGATGAAACAACTAAAAACAAACGCAAGACACCACAAAAACAACTAAAAACTGATTAAAATACCACTAAAATGTGATGAACCGACTTAAAACAAATGAAAACACCACAAAAACGTGATGAAACAACTAAAAACAGACGGAAAGCTCAACAAAAACATGACAAAACGACTAAAAACAGACACAAAACTCCACAAAAACATGATGAAACGACTAAAATCAGATGTAAACACCAAAAAAACTGGCAAAACTACTAAAAACAGACCAAGACTCCACAAATACATGACAAAACGACTAAAAACAGACGCAACACTCCACAAAAACATTATGAAACAACTAAAAACAGATGAAAACACCACAAAAACGTGATGAAACGACTAAAAACAGACGAAAACACCACAAAAACATGAAAAAAATAATAAAACCAGATGAAAACACCTAGAAAAGGTGAAAAAAACGACTAAAAACAGATGAAAACACCACAAAAACGTTAAAAAACGACTAAAACAGATGAAAACACCACAAAAATATGATAAAAGAACTAAAAACAGAGGAAACACACCACAAAAACGTGATGAAACGACTAAAAACAGACGCAAGACACTACAAAAACAACTAAAAGCAGATGAAAACACCACAGAAACGTGATGAAACGCCTCAAAACAGATGAAAACACTAAAAAACATGACAAAAAAACAACTAAAAACAGACGAAAACATCACAAAAAC
Source organism: Echiichthys vipera (assembly GCF_963691815.1). Classification (NCBI taxonomy): domain Eukaryota; kingdom Metazoa; phylum Chordata; class Actinopteri; order Perciformes; family Trachinidae; genus Echiichthys; species Echiichthys vipera. The sequence continues at coordinate 35,378,983 of NC_139830.1, forward strand.
GTCACAAAAACGTGATGAAATGACTAAAAACAGACGAAAACACCACAAAAACGTGATGAACCGACTTAAAACAGATGAAAACACCACAAAAATGTTACAAAACGACTAAAAACAGACAAAACACCACAAGAACATGACAAAACAACTAAAAACAGACGCAAAACTCCAGAAAACATCATGAAACGACTAAAAACAGACGCAAAATTCCACAAAAACATTATGAAACGACTAAAAACGGATGAAAACACCACAAAAACATGACGAAATGGCCAAAAAAAGATCAAAATATCACAAAAATATGATAAAACAACTATAAACAGACGCAAGACACCACAAAAACGACTAAAAACAGATGAAAACACCACAGAAACGTAATGAAACGCCTCAAAATAGATGAAAACACTAAAAAACATGACAAAACAACTAAAAACAGACGAAAACACCACAAAAACGTGATGAAATGACAAAAAACTACCAAAAACAGACGCAAGACACCATAAAAATGTGATGAAACGACTTAAAAATGACGCAAGACACCACTAAAACGTGACAAAATGATTAAAAACAGACAACACCAAAAAAACATGACAAAACGACTAAAAACAGACGCAAAACTCCACAAAAACATTATGAAACGACTAAAAACGGACGAAAACACCACAAGTACATGACAAAACAACTAAAAACAGACGCAAAACTCCAGAAAAAAACATGATGAAATGACTAAAAACAGATAAAAACACCACAAAAACGTGACAAAAACGACTAAAAACGGATGAAAACACCACAAAAAGGTGATGAAACGACTTAAAAATGACGCAAGACACCACTAAAACGTGACAAAATGATTAAAAACAGACAACACCAAAAAACATGACAAAACGACTGAAAACAGACGCAAAACTCCACAAAAACATTATGAAACGACTAAAAACGGATGAAAACACCACAAAAACATGACGAAATGACCAAAAAAAGATCAAAATATCACAAAAATATGATAAAACAACTATAAACAGACGCAAGACACCACAAAAACGACTAAAAACAGATGAAAACACCACAAAAAGGTAATGAAACGCCTGAAAACAGATGAAAACACTAAAAAACATGACAAAACAACTAAAATCAGACGAAAACACCACAAAAACGTGATGAAACGACAAAAAACACACGAAAACACCACAAATATGTGATGAAACGACTTAAAAATGACGAGAGACACCACTAAAACGTGACAAAATGATTAAAAACAGACAACACCAAAAAAACATGACAAAACGACTAAAAACAGACGCAAAACTCCACAAAAACATTATGAAACGACTAAAAACGGACGAAAACACCACAAGAACATGACAAAACAACTAAAAACAGACGCAAAACTCCAGAAAAAAACATGATGAAATGACTAAAAACAGATGAAAACACCACAAAAACGTGACAAAAACGACTAAAAACGGATGAAAACACCACAAAAACGTGAGGAAACAACTAAAAACAAACGCAAGACACCACAAAAATGACTAAAAACAGATGAAAACACCACAAAAACGTGACGAAACAACTAAAAACAGGTGCAAAACTCAACAAAAACGTGATGAAACGACTAAAAACAGATGAAAACACCACAAAAACGTGATAAAACAACTAAAAACAGAGGAAACACACCACAAAAACGTGATGAAACGGCCAAAAACAGATGAAAACGCCACAAAAACGTGATGAAACAACTAAAAACAGATGAGAACACTAAAAAACATGACAAAAAAAAGAACTAAAAACAGACGAAAACATCACAAAAACGTGATGAAATTACTAAAAACAGACGAAAACACCACAAAAACGTGTTAAACCGACTTAAAACAGATAAATAACACCACAAAAATGTGACAAAACGACTAAAAACAGACGCAAAACTCCAGAAAAACATGATGAAATGACTGAAAACAGATGAAAACACCACAAAAACGTGATAAAACAACTAAAAACAGATGCAAAACTCAACAAAAACGTGATGAAACGACTAAAAACAGATGAAAACACCACAAAAACGTGATAAAACAACTAAAAACAGACAAAACACACCACAAAAACGTGATGAAACGACCAAAAACAGACGCAAGACACCACAAAAATGTGACAAAAAGACTAAAATCAGATGACAACAGCCCAAAAACATTAAGAAATGACTAAAAACAGATGAAAACACCACAAAAACTAGACAAAAACGACTAAAAACGGATGAAAACTCCACAAAAACGTGATAAAACAACTATAAACAGACGAAACACACCACAAAAACGCGATGAAACGACTAAAAACTAACGCAAGACACCACAAAAACGACTAAAAACAGATGAAAACACCACAAAAACGTGATGAAACAACTAAAAATAGATGCAAAACTCAACAAAAACGTGATGAAACGACTAAAAACAGATGAAAACACCACAAAAACGTGATAAAACAACTAAAAACAGACGAAACACACCACAAAAACGTGATGAAACGACCAAAAACAGACGCACGATACCACAAAAATGTAACAAAAAGACTAAAAACAGATGCAAACAGCGCAAAAACGTGATGAAACGCCTAACAACAGATGAAAACACAACAAAAACATGGCAAAACAACTAAAAACAGACGAAAACACCACAAAAACGTGATGAATCGACAAAAAACACACGAAAACACCACAAATATGTGATGAAACGACTTAAAAATGACGCAAGACACCACTAAAACGTGTCAAAATGATTAAAAACAGACAACAACAAAAAAACATGACAAAACGACAAAAAACAGACGCAAAACTCCACAAAAACATTATGGAACGACTAAAAACGGATGAAAACACCACAAAAACATGACAAAATGACCAAAAAAAGATCAAAATATCACAAAAATATGATAAAACAACTAAAAACAGACAAAAACACCACAAAAACGTGATGAAACGACTAAAGACAGACGCAAGACACCACAAAAACAACTAAAAACTGATTAAAATACCACTAAAACGTGATGAACCGACTGAAAACAAATGAAAACACCACAAAAACGTGATGAAACAACTAAAATCAGATGTAAACACCAAAAAAACCTGACAAAACGACTAAAAACAGACCAAGACTCCAAAAAATTATGACAAAACGACTAAAAACAGACGCAAAACTCCACAAAAACAATATGAAACGACTTAAAACAGATGAAAACACCACAAAAAAGTGATGAAACGACTTAAAACAAATGAAAACACCACAAAAACGTGATCAAACAACTAAAAAACAGACGAAACACAAAACACAAAAACGTGATGAAACGACCAAAAACAGACGCAAGACACCACAAAAATGTGACAAAAAAACTCAAAACAGATGAAAGCAGCGCAAAAACGTGATGAAACGACTAAAAACAGATGAAAACACCACAAAAACATGATGAAACAACTAAAAACAGACGAAAACACCACAAAAACGTGATGAAACAACTAAAAACACACGAATACACCACAAATATGTGATGAAACGACTTATAAATGATGCAAGACACCACTAAAACGTGACAAAATGATTAAAAACATACAACACCACAAAAACATGACAAAACGACTAAAAACAGACGCAAGACTCCACAAAAACATTATGAAACGACTTAAAACAGATGAAAACACCACAAAAACGTGATGAAACGACTAAAAACAGACGAAAACACCACAAAAACGTGACAAACGACTAAAATGGGATGAAAACAATCGAAAAGGTGACAAAAACGACTAAAAACAGATAAATACACCACAAAAACGTGAAAAAACGACTAAAAACAGATGAAAACACCACAAAAATATGATAAAACAACTAAAAACAGACGAAACACCACAAAAACATGATGAAACGACTAAAAACAGACGCAAGACACCACAAAAACGACTAAAAGCAGATGAAAACACCACAAAAACGTGATGAAACAACTTAAAACAGATGAAAACACCACAAAAACGTAATGAAACAACTAAAAGCAGACGCAAGACACCACAAAAACGACTAAAAACAGATGAAAACACCACAGAAACGTGATGAAACGCCTCAAAACAGATGAAAACACTAAAAAACATGAGAAAAAAAGAACTAAAAACAGACGAAAACATCACAAAAACGTGATGAAATTACTAAAAACAGACGAAAACGCCACAAAAACGTGTTAAACCTACTTAAAACATACGAAAACACCACAAGAACATGACAAAACAACTAAAAACAGACGCAAAACTCAAGAAAAACATGATGAAATGACTAAAAACAGATGAAAACACCACAAAAACGTGACAAAAATGACTAAAATAAAAAACAAATAAGGCATCTAAACTAGTCAGTTTAACAGCTAACGTTCATCGTAACATCAGTAAACTAACATACGATCGACAGTTCATGCTAATAGTACATGCATCCTGCAAAACAACGACTTTGGACACATCGATCCTGCAGACTCTGGACAGCCTCGGACTGCTTCGTCAACAAGACCCGGCGGCCTGTGAAGCAGCGGGAGCTCCCACCAGCGCTGGCCGCTCTCGGAGGAGACGGAGACGGTGCGATAGGAAGCGGAAGCGCGGTAGCCGGGGAGGGCTAACGGCTAAGCTAAAGGCGAACCCCTGCAGAACGCCGCTTCCATCCATCCTGCTTGCCAACGTCCGCTCCCTGGAGAACAAAGTGGATTACCTGAAGCTGGATTTAACATCTAAACGGGAGATAAGAGACTGCTGTGCCATAATTCTCACGGAGACGTGGCTAAACTCCTGAAACGACTAAAAACAGACGAAAACATGACAAAAATATGACACAAAGACTAAAATCGGATGAAAACACTCGAAAAGGTGACAAAAACGACTAAAACAGATGAAAACACCACAAAAACGTGAAAAAACGACTAAAAACAGATAAAAACACCACTAAAATATGATAAAACAACTAAAAACAGACGAAACACACCACAAAAACGTTATGAAACGACTAAAAACAGACGCAAGACACTACAAAAAAGACTAAAAACAGATGAAAACACCACAGAAACGGGATGAAACGCCTCAAAACAGATAAAAACACTAAAAAACATGACAAAAAAACAACTAAAAACAGACGAAAACATCACAAAAACGTCACAAAAACGTGATAAAATGACTAAAAACAGACGAAAACACCACAAAAACGTGATGAACCGACTTAAGACAGATGAAAAACTCCAGAAAACATGATGAACCGACTAAAAATAGATGAAAACACCACAAAAAACGTGATAAAACAACTATAAACAGACGGAAAGCTCAACAAAAACATGACAAAACGACTTAAAACAGACGCAAAACTCCACAAAATCGTGATGAAACGACTAAAAACCGATGAAAACACCACAAAAACTTGATAAAATGACTAAAAACAGACGAAAACACCACAAAAACGTGATGTAACGACTAAAAACAAACGCAACACACCACAAAAACGACTAAAAACAGATGAAAACACCACAAAAACGTGATGAAACCACTGAAAACAGATGCAAAACTCAACAAAAACGTGATGAAACAACTAAAAACAGATGAAAACACCACAAAAACGTGATCAAACAACTAAAAACAGACGAAAAACACCACAAAAACGTGATGAAAAGACCAAAAACAGATGAAAACACTAAAAAACATGACAAAAAAATAACTTAAAACAGACGAAAACATCACAAAAACGTGATGAAATTACTAAAAACAGACGAAAACACCACAAAAACGTGATGAACCGAATTAAAGCAGATTAAAAGACCACAAAAATGTGACAAAACGACTAAAAACAGACAAAAACACCACAAGAACATGACAAAACAACTAAAAACAGACGCAAAACTACAGAAAAAAAAATGATGAAATGACTAAAAACAGATGAAAACACCACAAAAACGTGACAAAAACGACTAAAAACGGATGAAAACACCACAAAACGTGATAAAACAACTATAAACAGACGCAAGACACCACATAAACGACTAAAAACAGATGAAAACACCACAGAAACGTGATGAAACGCCTCAAAACAGATGAAAACACTAAAAAACATGACAAAAAAAGAACTAAAAACAGACGAAAAGATCACAAAAACGTGATGAAATTACTAAAAACAGACGAAAACACCACAAAAACGTGATGAACCGAATTAAAACAGATGAAAAGACCACAAAAATGTGACAAAACGACTAAAAACAGACGAAAACACCACAAGAACATGACAAAACAACTAAAAACAGACGCAAAACTCCAGAAAAAAACATGATGAAATGACTAAAAACAGATGAAAACACCACAAAAACGTGACAAAAACGACTAAAAACGGATAAAAACACCACAAAAACGTGATGAAACGACTAAAAACAAACGCAAGACACCACAAAAACGACTAAAAACAGATGAAAACACCACAAAAACGTGATGAAACAACTAAAAAAAGATGCAAAACTCAACAAAAACGTGATGAAAAAACTAACAACAGACGAAAACACCACAAATAAGATGAAACGACTTAAAACAGATGAAAACACCACAAAAACATGACAAAAATGACTAGAAACAGATGAAAACACCACAAAAATGTGATAAAACAACAATAAACAGACGAAACACACCACAAAAACGTGATGAAATGGCTAAAAACAGACGCAAGACACAACAAAAATGTGACAAAAAGACTCAAAACAGATGAAAACAGCGCAAAAACGTGATGAAACGCCTAAAAACAGATGAAAACACCACAAATACATGACAAAACAACTAAAAACAGACGAAAACACCACAAAAACGTGATGAAACGACTAAAAACACACGAAAACACCACAAATATGTGATGAAACAACTTAAAATTGACGCAAGACACCACTAAAACATGACAAAATGATTAAAAACAGAAAACACCACAAAAGCATGACAAAACGACTAAAAACAGACGCAAAACTCCACAAAAACATTATGAAACGACTTAAAACAGATGAAAACACAACAAAAACGTTATGAACCGACTAAAAACAGACGAAAACACGACAAAAACATGACACAAAGACTAAAATCGGATGAAAACACTCGAAAAGGTGACAAAAACGACTAAAAAACAGATGAAAACACCACAAAAACGTGAAAAAACGACTTAAAAAAGATGAAAACACCACAAAAACGTGATGAAACAATTAAAAACAGACGCAAGACACCACAAAAACGACTAGAAACAGATGAAAACACCACAAAAACGTGATAAAACAACTATAAACAGACGAAACACACCACAAAAAGGTGATAAAACGACTAAAAACAGACGCAAGACACCACAAAAACGACTAAAAACAGATTAAAACACCACAAAAACGTGATGAAACGACTTAAAACAGATGAAAACGCCACAAAAACGTGATGAAACAACTAAAAACAGACGCAAGACACTACAAAAACGACTAAAAACAGACGAAAACACCACAGAAACGTGATGAAACGCCTCAAAACAGATTAAAACACTAAAAAACATGACAAAAAAATTACTAAAAACAGACGAAAACATCACAAAAACGTCACAAAAACGTGATAAAATGACTAAAAACAGACGAAAACACCACAAAAACGTGATGAACCGACTTAAAACAGATGAAAACAACACAAAAATGTTACAAAACGACTAAAAAAAGACAAAACACCACAAAAACATGACAAAACAACTAAAAACAGACGCAAAACTCCAGAAAAACATGATGAAATGACTAAAAACGGATGAAAACACCACAAAAACATGATGAAACAACTAAAAACAGATGCAAAACTCAAAAAAAACGTGATGAAACGACTAAAAACAGATGAAAACCCCACAAAAACGTGATAAAACAACTAAAAACAGACGAAACACACAACAAAAACGTGATGAAACGACTAAAAACAAACGCAAGACACCACAAAAACGACTAAAAAACGGATGAAAACACCACAAAAACGTGACGAAACAACTAAAAACAGATGCAAAACTCAACAAAAACGTGATGAAACGACTAAAAACAGATGAAAACACCACAAAAACGTGATGAAACAACTAAAAACAGACGAAACACAACACAAAAACGTGATGAAACGACCAAAAACAGACGCAAGACACCACAAAAATGTGACAAAAAGACTCAAAACAGATGAAAACAGCGCAAAAACGTGATGAAACGCCTGAAAACAGATGAAAACACCACAAAAACATGACAAAACAACTAAAAACAGACGAAAACACCACAAAAACGTGATGAAACGACTAAAAACACACGAAAACACCACAAATATGTGATGAAACGACTTAAAAATGACGCAAGACCCCACTAAAACGTGACAAAATGATTAAAAACAGACAACACCACAAAAACATGACAAAACGACTAAAAACAGACGCAAAACTACAGAAAAAAAAATGATGAAATGACTAAAAACAGATGAAAACACCACAAAAACGTGACAAAAACGACTAAAAACGGATGAAAACACCACAAAACGTGATAAAACAACTATAAACAGACGCAAGACACCACATAAACGACTAAAAACAGATGAAAACACCACAGAAACGTGATGAAACGCCTCAAAACAGATGAAAACACTAAAAAACATGACAAAAAAAGAACTAAAAACAGACGAAAAGATCACAAAAACGTGATGAAATTACTAAAAACAGACGAAAACACCACAAAAACGTGATGAACCGAATTAAAACAGATGAAAAGACCACAAAAATGTGACAAAACGACTAAAAACAGACGAAAACACCACAAGAACATGACAAAACAACTAAAAACAGACGCAAAACTCCAGAAAAAAACATGATGAAATGACTAAAAACAGATGAAAACACCACAAAAACGTGACAAAAACGACTAAAAACGGATAAAAACACCACAAAAACGTGATGAAACGACTAAAAACAAACGCAAGACACCACAAAAACGACTAAAAACAGATGAAAACACCACAAAAACGTGATGAAACAACTAAAAAAAGATGCAAAACTCAACAAAAACGTGATGAAAAAACTAACAACAGACGAAAACACCACAAATAAGATGAAACGACTTAAAACAGATGAAAACACCACAAAAACATGACAAAAATGACTAGAAACAGATGAAAACACCACAAAAATGTGATAAAACAACAATAAACAGACGAAACACACCACAAAAACGTGATGAAATGGCTAAAAACAGACGCAAGACACAACAAAAATGTGACAAAAAGACTCAAAACAGATGAAAACAGCGCAAAAACGTGATGAAACGCCTAAAAACAGATGAAAACACCACAAATACATGACAAAACAACTAAAAACAGACGAAAACACCACAAAAACGTGATGAAACGACTAAAAACACACGAAAACACCACAAATATGTGATGAAACAACTTAAAATTGACGCAAGACACCACTAAAACATGACAAAATGATTAAAAACAGAAAACACCACAAAAGCATGACAAAACGACTAAAAACAGACGCAAAACTCCACAAAAACATTATGAAACGACTTAAAACAGATGAAAACACAACAAAAACGTTATGAACCGACTAAAAACAGACGAAAACACGACAAAAACATGACACAAAGACTAAAATCGGATGAAAACACTCGAAAAGGTGACAAAAACGACTAAAAAACAGATGAAAACACCACAAAAACGTGAAAAAACGACTTAAAAAAGATGAAAACACCACAAAAACGTGATGAAACAATTAAAAACAGACGCAAGACACCACAAAAACGACTAGAAACAGATGAAAACACCACAAAAACGTGATAAAACAACTATAAACAGACGAAACACACCACAAAAAGGTGATAAAACGACTAAAAACAGACGCAAGACACCACAAAAACGACTAAAAACAGATTAAAACACCACAAAAACGTGATGAAACGACTTAAAACAGATGAAAACGCCACAAAAACGTGATGAAACAACTAAAAACAGACGCAAGACACTACAAAAACGACTAAAAACAGACGAAAACACCACAGAAACGTGATGAAACGCCTCAAAACAGATTAAAACACTAAAAAACATGACAAAAAAATTACTAAAAACAGACGAAAACATCACAAAAACGTCACAAAAACGTGATAAAATGACTAAAAACAGACGAAAACACCACAAAAACGTGATGAACCGACTTAAAACAGATGAAAACAACACAAAAATGTTACAAAACGACTAAAAAAAGACAAAACACCACAAAAACATGACAAAACAACTAAAAACAGACGCAAAACTCCAGAAAAACATGATGAAATGACTAAAAACGGATGAAAACACCACAAAAACATGATGAAACAACTAAAAACAGATGCAAAACTCAAAAAAAACGTGATGAAACGACTAAAAACAGATGAAAACCCCACAAAAACGTGATAAAACAACTAAAAACAGACGAAACACACAACAAAAACGTGATGAAACGACTAAAAACAAACGCAAGACACCACAAAAACGACTAAAAAACGGATGAAAACACCACAAAAACGTGACGAAACAACTAAAAACAGATGCAAAACTCAACAAAAACGTGATGAAACGACTAAAAACAGATGAAAACACCACAAAAACGTGATGAAACAACTAAAAACAGACGAAACACAACACAAAAACGTGATGAAACGACCAAAAACAGACGCAAGACACCACAAAAATGTGACAAAAAGACTCAAAACAGATGAAAACAGCGCAAAAACGTGATGAAACGCCTGAAAACAGATGAAAACACCACAAAAACATGACAAAACAACTAAAAACAGACGAAAACACCACAAAAACGTGATGAAACGACTAAAAACACACGAAAACACCACAAATATGTGATGAAACGACTTAAAAATGACGCAAGACCCCACTAAAACGTGACAAAATGATTAAAAACAGACAACACCACAAAAACATGACAAAACGACTAAAAACAGACGCAAAACTCCACAAAAACATTATGAAACGACTAAAAACGGATCAAAACACAACAAAAACGTGATAAAACATCTATAAACAGACGAAACACACCACAAAAACGTGATGAAACGACTAAAAACAGACGCAAGACACCACAAAAACGACTAAAAACGGATGAAAACAACACAAAACGTGATGAAACGCCTCAAAACAGATGAAAACACCAAAAAACATGACAAAAAAACAACTAAAAACAGACGAAAACATCACAAAAACGTGATGAAATTACTAAAAACAGACAAAAACACCACAACAACGTGATGAAACCACTTAAAACAGATGAAAACACCACAAAACCGTGAGGCAACAACTAAAAACAGATGCAAGACTCAACAAAAACGTGATGAAACGACTAAAAACAGATGAAAACACCACAAAAATATGATAAAACGACTAAAATCAGATGTAAACACCAAAAAACCTGACAAAACTACTAAAAAAAGACCAAGACTCCACAAAAACATGACAAAACGACTAAAAACAGACGCAAAACTCCACAAAAACATTATGAAACGACTAAGAACAGATGAAAACACCACAAAAACGTGATGAAACGACTAAAAACAGACGAAAACACCACAAAAACATGAAAAAACGACTAAAACGGATGAAAACACCATTAAAAGGTGACAAAAACGACTAAAAACAGATGAAAACACCACAAAAACGTGAAAAAACGACTAAAAACAGACGCAAGACACCACAAAAACGACTAAAAACGGATGAAAACACCACAGAACTGTGATGAAACGCCTCAAAACAGATGAAAACACCAAAAAACATGACAAAAAAACAACTAAAAACAGACGAAAACATCACAAAAACGTGATGAAATTACTAAAAACAGACGAAAACACCACAAAATGTGACAAATCGACTAAAAACAGACAAAAACACCAGAAGAACATGACATAACAACTAAAAACAGACGCAATACTCCAGAAAAACATGATGAAACGACTAAAAACAGATGAAAACACCACAAAAACGTGACAAAAACGACTAAAAACGGATAAATACACCACAAAAACATGATAAAACAACTATAAACAGAAGAAACACACCACAAAAGACGTGATGAAACAACTAAAAACAAACGAAAGACACCACAAAAAAAACTGAAAACAGATGAAGACACCACAAAAACGTGATGAAACACCTAAAAACAGATGCAAAACTCAACAAAAACGTGATGGAACGACTAAAAACAGATGAAAACACCACAAAAACATGATAAAACAACTAAAAACAGACGAAACACACCACAAAAACGTGATGAAACGACTAAAAACAGACGCAAGACACCACAAAAATGTGACAAAAGACTGAAAACAGATGAAAACAGCGCAAATACGTGATGAAACACCTAAAAACAGATGAAAACACCACAAAAACATGACAAAACAACTAAAAACAGAGGAAAACGCCACAAAAACGTGATAAAACGACTAAAAACACTTGAAAACACCACAAATATGTGATGAAACGACTTAAAATGACGCAAGACACCACAAAAACATGACAAAATGACTAAAAACAGACGAAAACACCACAAAAACGTGATGAAACGACTAAAAACAGACGCAAGACACCACAAAAATGTGAAAAAAGGACTAAAAACATGACAAAACGACTAAAAACAGACGAAAACACCACAAAAACGTGATGAAACGACTAAAAACAGACGCAAGACACCACAAAAACGACTAAGAACGGATGAAAACAACCCAAAACGGGATGAAACGCCTCAAAACAGATGAAAACACCAAAAAACATGACAAAAAAACAACTAAAGACAGACGAAAACATCACAAAAACGTGATGAAATTACTAGAAACAGACGAAAACACCGCAACAACGTGATGAAACCACTTAAAACAGATGAAAACACCACAAAACCGTGAGGAAACAACTAAAAACAGATGCAAGACTCAACAAAAACGTGATAAAACGACTAAAAACGGATGAAAACACCACAAAAATATGATAAAACGACTAAAATCAGATGTAAACACCAAAAAACCTGACAAAACTACTAAAAAAAGACCAAGACTCCACAAAAACATGACAAAACGACTAAAAACAGACGCAAAACTCCACAAAAACATTATGAAACATCTAAGAACAGATGAAAACACCACAAAAACGTGAAAAAACGACTAAAACGGATGAAAACAACATTAAAAGGTGACAAAAACGACTAAAAAGAGATGAAAACACCACAAAAACGTGAAAAAATGACTAAAAACAGATGAAAACACCACAAAAATATGATAAAACAACTAAAAACAGAGGAAACACACCACAAAAACGTGATGAAACGACTAAAAACAGACGCAAGACACCACAAAAACGACTAAAAACGGATGAAAACACCACAAAAACGTGATGAAAAGACTTAAAACAGATGAAAACACCACAAAAACGTGATGAAACAACTAATAAACGCAAGACACCACAAAAACGACTAAAAACGGACTAAAACACCACAGAAACGTGATGAAACGCCTCAAAACAGATGAAAACACCACAAAACGTGATAAGAAAACTAAAAACAGACGAAACACACCACAAAAACGTGATGAAAAGACTAAAAACAGATGAAAACACCACAAAAACGTGACAAAAACAACTAAAAACGGATGAAAACACCACAAAAACGTGATTCAACAACTAAAAACAGATGAAACACACCACAAAAGACTTGATGAAACAACTAAAAACAAACGCAAGACACCACAAAAACGACTAAAAACAGATGAAAACACCACAAAAACGTGGTGAAACGACTTAAAACAGATGAAAACGCCACAAAAACGTGATGAAACAACTAAAAACAGACGCAAGACACTACAAAAACGACTAGAACAGATGAAAACACCACAGAAACGTGATGAAACGCCTCAAAACCGATGAAAACACTAAAAAACATAACAAAAAAAGAACTAAAAACAGACGAAAACATCACAAAAACGTCACAAAACGTGATAAAATTACTAAAAACAGATGAAAACACCACAAAAACATGATGAACCGACTTAAAAACAGATGAAAACACCACAAAAATGTGACAAAACGACTTTAAACAGACAAAACACCACAAGAACATGACAAAACAACTAAAAACAGATGCAAAACTCCAGAAAACATGATGAAACGACTAAAAACAGATGAAAACACCACAAAAAAAGTGACAAAAACGACTAAAAACGGATAAAAACACCACAAAAACGTGATAAAACAACTAAAAAACAGAAGAAACACACCACAAAAACATGATGAAACGACTAAAATCCGATGTAAACACCAATAAAACCCGACAAACTACTAAAAAAAGACCAAGACTCCACAAAAACATGACAAAACGACTAGAAACAGACGCAAAACTCCACAAAAACATTATGAAACGACTAAAAATGGAAGAAAACACCACAAAAACGTGATAAAACATCTATAAACAGACGAAACACACCACAAAAACGTGATGAAACGACTAAAAGCAGATGCAAGACACCACAAAAACGACTAAAAACAAATGAAAACACCACAAAAATATGATAAAAGAACTAAAAACAGAGGAAACACACCACAAAAACGTGATGAAACGACTAAAAACAGACGCAAGACACCACAAAAACGACTAAAAACGGATGAAAACAACAGAAACGTGATGAAACGCCTCAAAACAGATGAAAACACTAAAAAACATGACAAAAAAACAACTAAATACAGATGAAAACACCACAAAAGGCGTGACAAAAACGACTAAAAACGGATGAAAACACCACAAAAACGTGATAAAACCACTATAAACAGACGAAACACACCATAAAAACGTGATGAAACGACAAAAAACAAACGCAAGACACCACAAAAACGACTAAAAACAGATGAAAACACCACAAAAACGTGATGAAACAACTAAAAACAAATGCAAAACTCAACAAAAACGTGATGAAACAACTAAAAACAGACGGAAAGCTCAACAAAAACATGACAAAACAACTAAAAACAGACGCAAAACTCCACAAAATCGTGTTAAAAGACTCAAAACAGATGAAAACAGCGCAAACAGATGAAAACACCACAAAAACATGACAAAACAACTAAAAACAGACGAAAACACCACAAAAACGTGATGAAACGCCTCAAAACAGATGAAAACACTAAAAAACATGACAAAAAAACAACTAAAAACAGATGAAAACACCACAAAAGACGTGACAAAAACGACTAAAAACGGATGAAAACACCACAAAAACGTGATAAAACAACTATAAACAGACGAAACACACCATAAAAACGTGATGAAACGACAAAAAACAAACGCAAGACACCACAAAAACGACTAAAAACGGATGAAAACACCACAAAAACGTGATGAAACAACTAAAAACAAATGCAAAACTCAACAAAAACGTGATGAAACGACCAAAAACAGACGCAAGACACCACAAAAATGTGGGAAAAAGACTCAAAACAGATGAAAACAGCGCAAAAACGTGATGAAACGCCTAAAAACAGATGAAAACACCACAAAAACATGACAAAACAACTAAAAACAGACGAAAACACCACAAAAACGTGATGAAACGACAAAAAACACACGAAAACACCACAAATATGTGATGAAACGGCCTAAAAACGACGCAAGACACCACTAAAACGTGACAAAAAGATTAAAAACAGACAACACCGAAAAAACATGACAAAACGACTAAAAACAGACGCAAAACTCCACAAAAACATTATGAAACGACTTAAAACTGATAAAAACACCACAAAAAACGTGATAAAACGACTAAAAACAGACGAAAACACCACAAAAACATGACAAAACGACTAAAAAAAGATCAAAACACCACTAAAATATGATAAAACAATTAAAAACAGACGAAAACACCACAAAAACGTGATGAAACGACTAAAAACAGACGCAAGACACCACAAAAACAACTAAAAACTGATTAAAATACCACTAAAATGTGATGAACCGACTTAAAACAAATGAAAACACCACAAAAACGTGATGAAACAACTAAAAACAGACGGAAAGCTCAACAAAAACATGACAAAACGACTAAAAACAGACGCAAAACTCCACAAAATCGTGATGAAACGACTAAAATCAGATGAAAACACCACAAAAACTTGATAAAACAACTAAAAAAAAGACGAAACACACCACAAAATCGTGATGAAACGACTAAAATCAGATGTAAACACCAACAAAACTGGCAAAACTACTAAAAACAGACCAAGACTCCACAAAAACATGACAAAACGACTAAAACATCCGCAACACTCGACAAAAACATCATGAAACGACTAAAAACAGATGAAAACACCACAAAAACGTGGTGAAACGACTTAAAACAGATGAAAACGCCACAAAAACGTGATGAAACAACTAAAAACAGACGCAAGACACTACAAAAACGACTAGAACAGATGAAAACACCACAGAAACGTGATGAAACGCCTCAAAACCGATGAAAACACTAAAAAACATAACAAAAAAAGAACTAAAAACAGACGAAAACATCACAAAAACGTCACAAAACGTGATAAAATTACTAAAAACAGATGAAAACACCACAAAAACATGATGAACCGACTTAAAAACAGATGAAAACACCACAAAAATGTGACAAAACGACTTTAAACAGACAAAACACCACAAGAACATGACAAAACAACTAAAAACAGATGCAAAACTCCAGAAAACATGATGAAACGACTAAAAACAGATGAAAACACCACAAAAAAAGTGACAAAAACGACTAAAAACGGATAAAAACACCACAAAAACGTGATAAAACAACTAAAAAACAGAAGAAACACACCACAAAAACATGATGAAACGACTAAAATCCGATGTAAACACCAATAAAACCCGACAAACTACTAAAAAAAGACCAAGACTCCACAAAAACATGACAAAACGACTAGAAACAGACGCAAAACTCCACAAAAACATTATGAAACGACTAAAAATGGAAGAAAACACCACAAAAACGTGATAAAACATCTATAAACAGACGAAACACACCACAAAAACGTGATGAAACGACTAAAAGCAGATGCAAGACACCACAAAAACGACTAAAAACAAATGAAAACACCACAAAAATATGATAAAAGAACTAAAAACAGAGGAAACACACCACAAAAACGTGATGAAACGACTAAAAACAGACGCAAGACACCACAAAAACGACTAAAAACGGATGAAAACAACAGAAACGTGATGAAACGCCTCAAAACAGATGAAAACACTAAAAAACATGACAAAAAAACAACTAAATACAGATGAAAACACCACAAAAGGCGTGACAAAAACGACTAAAAACGGATGAAAACACCACAAAAACGTGATAAAACCACTATAAACAGACGAAACACACCATAAAAACGTGATGAAACGACAAAAAACAAACGCAAGACACCACAAAAACGACTAAAAACAGATGAAAACACCACAAAAACGTGATGAAACAACTAAAAACAAATGCAAAACTCAACAAAAACGTGATGAAACAACTAAAAACAGACGGAAAGCTCAACAAAAACATGACAAAACAACTAAAAACAGACGCAAAACTCCACAAAATCGTGTTAAAAGACTCAAAACAGATGAAAACAGCGCAAACAGATGAAAACACCACAAAAACATGACAAAACAACTAAAAACAGACGAAAACACCACAAAAACGTGATGAAACGCCTCAAAACAGATGAAAACACTAAAAAACATGACAAAAAAACAACTAAAAACAGATGAAAACACCACAAAAGACCTGACAAAAACGACTAAAAACGGATGAAAACACCACAAAAACGTGATAAAACAACTATAAACAGACGAAACACACCATAAAAACGTGATGAAACGACAAAAAACAAACGCAAGACACCACAAAAACGACTAAAAACGGATGAAAACACCACAAAAACGTGATGAAACAACTAAAAACAAATGCAAAACTCAACAAAAACGTGATGAAACGACCAAAAACAGACGCAAGACACCACAAAAATGTGGGAAAAAGACTCAAAACAGATGAAAACAGCGCAAAAACGTGATGAAACGCCTAAAAACAGATGAAAACACCACAAAAACATGACAAAACAACTAAAAACAGACGAAAACACCACAAAAACGTGATGAAACGACAAAAAACACACGAAAACACCACAAATATGTGATGAAACGGCCTAAAAACGACGCAAGACACCACTAAAACGTGACAAAAAGATTAAAAACAGACAACACCGAAAAAACATGACAAAACGACTAAAAACAGACGCAAAACTCCACAAAAACATTATGAAACGACTTAAAACTGATAAAAACACCACAAAAAACGTGATAAAACGACTAAAAACAGACGAAAACACCACAAAAACATGACAAAACGACTAAAAAAAGATCAAAACACCACTAAAATATGATAAAACAATTAAAAACAGACGAAAACACCACAAAAACGTGATGAAACGACTAAAAACAGACGCAAGACACCACAAAAACAACTAAAAACTGATTAAAATACCACTAAAATGTGATGAACCGACTTAAAACAAATGAAAACACCACAAAAACGTGATGAAACAACTAAAAACAGACGGAAAGCTCAACAAAAACATGACAAAACGACTAAAAACAGACGCAAAACTCCACAAAATCGTGATGAAACGACTAAAATCAGATGAAAACACCACAAAAACTTGATAAAACAACTAAAAAAAAGACGAAACACACCACAAAATCGTGATGAAACGACTAAAATCAGATGTAAACACCAACAAAACTGGCAAAACTACTAAAAACAGACCAAGACTCCACAAAAACATGACAAAACGACTAAAACATCCGCAACACTCGACAAAAACATCATGAAACGACTAAAAACAGATGAAAACACCACAAAAACGTGATGAAACGACTAAAAACAGACGAAAACACCACAAAAACATGAAAAAATAAATAAAAACGGATGAGAACACCTCGAAAAGGTGACAAAAAAGACTAAAAACAGATGAAAACACCACAAAAACGTGAAAAAACGACTAAAAACAGATGAAAACACCACAAAAATATGATAAAACAACTAAAAACAGACGAAACACACCACGAAAACGTGATGAAACGACTAAAAACAGACGCAAGACACCACAAAAACGACTAAAAACAGATAAAAAACCCCACAAAAACGTGGTGAAACGACTTAAAACAGATGAAAACGCCACAAAAACGTGATGAAACAACTAAAAACAGACGCAAGACACTACAAAAACGACTAGAACAGATGAAAACACCACAGAAACGTGATGAAACTTCTCAAAACCGATGAAAACACTAAAAAACATGACAAAGAAGAACTAAAAACAGACGAAAACATCACAAAAACGTCACAAAACGTGATAAAATGACTAAAAACATTTGAAAACACCACAAAAACGTGATGAACCGACTTAAAACAGATGAAAACACCACAAAAATGTGACAAAACGACTTTAAACAGACAAAACACCACAAGAACATGACAAAACAACTAAAAACAGATGCAAAACTCCAGAAAACATGATGAAACGACTAAAAATAGATGAAAACACCACAAAAAACGTGACAAAAACGACTAAAAACGGATAAAAACACCACAAAAACGTGATAAAACAACTATAAACAGACGAAACACACCACAAAACATGAATAAACGACTAATAAAAAAACGCAAGACAAAACAAAAATGACTAAAAAAAGATGAAAACACCACAAAAACGTGATGAAACCACTAAAAACAGATGCAAAACTCAACAAAAACGTGATGAAACGACTAAAAACAGATGAAAACACCACAAAAACGTGATAAAACAACTAAAAACAGACGAAACACACCACAAAAACTTGATAAAACAACTAAAAAACAGAAGAAACACACCACAAAAACGTGATGAAACGACTAAAATCCGATGTAAACACCAATAAAACCCGACAAACTACTAAAAAAAGACCAAGACTCCACAAAAACATGACAAAACGACTAGAAACAGACGCAAAACTCCACAAAAACATTATGAAACGACTAAAAACGGAAGAAAACACCACAAAAACGTGATAAAACATCTATAAACAGACGAAACACACCACAAAAACGTGATGAAACGACTAAAAGCAGATGCAAGACACCACAAAAACGACTAAAAGCAAATGAAAACACCACAAAAATATGATAAAAGAACTAAAAACAGAGGAAACACACCACAAAAACGTGATGAAACGACTAAAAACAGACGCAAGACACCACAAAAACGACTAAAAACGGATGAAAACAACACAAAACGTGATGAAACGCCTCAAAACAGATGAAAACACTAAAAAACATGACAAAAAAACAACTAAATACAGATGAAAACACCACAAAAGGCGTGACAAAAACGACTAAAAACGGATGAAAACACCACAAAAACGTGATAAAACCACTATAAACAGACGAAACACACCATAAAAACGTGATGAAACGACAAAAAACAAACGCAAGACACCACAAAAACGACTAAAAACAGATGAAAACACCACAAAAACGTGATGAAACAACTAAAAACAGACGGAAAGCTCAACAAAAACATGACAAAACAACTAAAAACAGACGCAAAACTCCACAAAATCGTGTTAAAAGACTCAAAACAGATGAAAACAGCGCAAACAGATGAAAACACCACAAAAACATGACAAAACAACTAAAAACAGACGAAAACACCACAAAAACGTGATGAAACGCCTCAAAACAGATGAAAACACTAAAAAACATGACAAAAAAACAACTAAAAACAGATGAAAACACCACAAAAGACGTGACAAAAACGACTAAAAACGGATGAAAACACCACAAAAACGTGATAAAACAACTATAAACAGACGAAACACACCATAAAAACGTGATGAAACGACAAAAAACAAACGCAAGACACCACAAAAACGACTAAAAACGGATGAAAACACCACAAAAACGTGATGAAACAACTAAAAACAAATGCAAAACTCAACAAAAACGTGATGAAACGACCAAAAACAGACGCAAGACACCACAAAAATGTGGGAAAAAGACTCAAAACAGATGAAAACAGCGCAAAAACGTGATGAAACGCCTAAAAACAGATGAAAACACCACAAAAACATGACAAAACAACTAAAAACAGACGAAAACACCACAAAAACGTGATGAAACGACAAAAAACACACGAAAACACCACAAATATGTGATGAAACGGCCTAAAAACGACGCAAGACACCACTAAAACGTGACAAAAAGATTAAAAACAGACAACACCAAAAAAACATGACAAAACGACTAAAAACAGACGCAAAACTCCACAAAAACATTATGAAACGACTTAAAACTGATAAAAACACCACAAAAAACGTGATAAAACGACTAAAAACAGACGAAAACACCACAAAAACATGACAAAACGACTAAAAAAAGATCAAAACACCACTAAAATATGATAAAACAATTAAAAACAGACGAAAACACCACAAAAACGTGATGAAACGACTAAAAACAGACGCAAGACACCACAAAAACAACTAAAAACTGATTAAAATACCACTAAAATGTGATGAACCGACTTAAAACAAATGAAAACACCACAAAAACGTGATGAAACAACTAAAAACAGACGGAAAGCTCAACAAAAACATGACAAAACGACTAAAAACAGACGCAAAACTCCACAAAATCGTGATGAAACGACTAAAATCAGATGAAAACACCACAAAAACTTGATAAAACAACTAAAAAAAAGACGAAACACACCACGAAATCGTGATGAAACGACTAAAATCAGATGTAAACACCAACAAAGCTGGCAAAACTACTAAAAACAGACCAAGACTCCACAAAAACATGACAAAACGACTAAAACATCCGCAACACTCCACAAAAACGTGATGAAACGACTAAAAACAGACGCAAGACACCACAAAAACGACTAAAAACAGATGAAAACACCACAAAAATATGATGAAAGAACTAAAAACAGACGAAAACACCACAACAACGTGATGAAACCACTTAAAACAGATGAAAACACCACAAAACCGTGAGGCAACAACTAAAAACAGATGCAAGACTCAACAAAAACGTGATGAAACGACTAAAAACAGATGAAAACACCACAAAAATATGATAAAACGACTAAAATCAGATGTAAACACCAAAAAACCTGACAAAACTACTAAAAAAAGACCAAGACTCCACAAAAACATGACAAAACGACTAAAAACAGACGCAAAACTCCACAAAAACATTATGAAACGACTAAGAACAGATGAAAACACCACAAAAACGTGAAAAAACGACTAAAACGGATGAAAACAAAATTAAAAGGTGACAAAAACGACTAAAAAGAGATGAAAACACCACAAAAACGTGAAAAAATGACTAAAAACAGATGAAAACACCACAAAAATATGATAAAACAACTAAAAACAGAGGAAACACACCACAAAAACGTGATGAAACGACTAAAAACAGACGCAAGACACCACAAAAATGACTAAAAACGGATGAAAACACCACAAAAACGTGATGAAAAGACTTAAAACAGATGAAAACACCACAAAAACGTTATGAAACAACTAATAAACGCAAGACACCACAAAAACGACTAAAAACGGATGAAAACACCACAAAAACGTGATGAAACGCCTCAAAACAGATGAAAACACCACAAAACGTGACAAGACAACTAAAAACAGACGAAACACACCACAAAAACGTGATGAAAAGACCAAAAACAGACGCAAGACACCACAAAAATGTGGGAAAAAGACTCAAAACAGATGAAAACAGCGCAAAAACGTGATGAAACGCCTAAAAACAGATGAAAACACCACAAAAACATGACAAAACAACTAAAAACAGACGAAAACACCACAAAAACGTGATGAAACGACAAAAAACACACGAAAACACCACAAATATGTGATGAAACGGCCTAAAAACGACGCAAGACACCACTAAAACGTGACAAAATGATTAAAAACAGACAACACCAAAAAAACATGACAAAACGACTAAAAACAGACGCAAAACTCCACAAAAACATTATGAAACGACTTAAAACTGATAAAAACACCACAAAAAACGTGATAAAACGACTAAAAACAGACGAAAACACCACAAAAACATGACAAAACGACTAAAAAAAGATCAAAACACCACTAAAATATGATAAAACAATTAAAAACAGACGAAAACACCACAAAAACGTGATGAAACGACTAAAAAGAGACGCAAGACACCACAAAAACAACTAAAAACTGATTAAAATACCACTAAAATGTTTTTGAAGACACCACAAAAACATGATGAAACACCTAAAAACAGATGCAAAACTCAACAAAAACGTGATGGAACGACTAAAAACAGATGAAAACACCACAACAACATGATAAAACAACTAAAAACAGACGAAACACACCACAAAAACGTGATGAAACGACTAAAAACTAACGCAAGACACCACAAAAATGTGACAAAAAGACTAAAAACAGATGAAAACAGCGCAAATACGTGATGAAACACCTAAAACAGATGAAAACACCACAAAAACATGACAAAACAACTAAAAACAGAGGAAAACACCACAAAAACGTGATAAAACGACTAAAAACACTTGAAAACACCACAAATATGTGATGAAACGACTTAAAAATGACGGAAGACACCACAAAAACATGACAAAATGACTAAAAACAGACGAAAACACCACAAAAACGTGATGAAACGACTAAAAACAGACGCAAGACACCACAAAAATGTGAAAAAAAGACTAAAAACAGATGAAAACAGCGCAAAATCATGATGAAACGCCTAAAAACAGATGAAAACACCACTAAAACATGACAAAGTAGCTAAAAACAGACGAAAACACCACAAAAACGTGATGAAACGACTAAAAACACTTGAAAACACCACAAATATGTGATGAAACGACTTAAAAATGACGCAAGACACCACAAAAACATGACAAAACGACTAAAAACATGACAAAACGACTAAAAACAGACGAAAACACCACAAAAACGTGATGAAACGACTAAAAACAGACGCAAGACACCACAAAAACGACTAAGAACGGATGAAAACAACCCAAAACGTGATGAAACGCCTCAAAACAGATGAAAACACCAAAAAACATGACAAAAAAACAACTAAAAACAGACAAAAACATCACAAAAACGTGATGAAATTACTAAAAACAGACGAAAACACCACAACAACGTGATGAAACCACTTAAAACAGATGAAAACACCACAAAACCGTGAGGAAACAACTAAAAACAGATGCAAGACTCAACAAAAACGTGATGAAACGACTAAAAACGGATGAAAACATCACAAAAATATGATAAAACGACTAAAATCAGATGTAAACACCAAAAAACCTGACAAAACTACTAAAAAAAGACCAAGACTCCACAAAAACATGACAAAACGACTAAAAACAGACGCAAAACTCCACAAAAACATTATGAAACGACTAAGAACAGATGAAAACACCACAAAAACGTGAAAAAACGACTAAAACGGATGAAAACAAAATTAAAAGGTGACAAAAACGACTAAAAAGAGATGAAAACACCACAAAAACGTGAAAAAATGACTAAAAACAGATGAAAACACCACAAAAATATGATAAAACAACTAAAAACAGAGGAAACACACCACAAAAACGTGATGAAACGACTAAAAACAGACGCAAGACACCACAAAAACGACTAAAAACGGATGAAAACACCACAAAAACGTGATGAAAAGACTTAAAACAGATGAAAACACCACAAAAACGTGATGAAACAACTAATAAACGCAAGACACCACAAAAACGACTAAAAACGGATGAAAACACCACAAAAACGTGATGAAACGCCTCAAAACAGATGAAAACACCACAAAACGTGACAAGACAACTAAAAACAGACGAAACACACCACAAAAACGTGATGAAAAGACTAAAAACAGATGAAAACACCACAAAAACGTGACAAAAATAACTAAAAACGGATGAAAACACCACAAAAACGTGATTCAAAAACTAAAAACAGATGAAACACACCACAAAAGACTTGATGAAACAACTAAAAACAAACGCAAGACACCACAAAAACGACTAAAAACAGATGAAAACACCACAAAAACGTGGTGAAACGACTTAAAACAGATGAAAACGCCACAAAAACGTGATGAAACAACTAAAAACAGACGCAAGACACTACTAAAACGACTAGAACAGATGAAAACACCACAGAAACGTGATGAAACGCCTCAAAACCGATGAAAACACTAAAAAACATGACAAAAAAAGAACTAAAAACAGACGAAAACATCACAAAAACGTCACAAAACGTGATAAAATGACTAAAAACAGATGAAAACACCACAAAAACGTGATGAACCGACTTAAAAACAGATGAAAACACCACAAGAACATGACAAAATAACTAAAAACAGATGCAAAACTCCAGAAAACATGATGAAACGACTAAAAACAGATGAAAACACCACAAAAAAAGTGACAAAAACGACTAAAAACTGATAAAAACACCACAAAAACGTGATAAAACAACTATAAACAGACGAAACACACCACAAAAACGTGATGAAACGACTAAAAACAAACGCAAGACACCACAAAAATGACTAAAAAAAGATGAAAACACCACAAAAACGTGATGAAACCACTAAAAACAGATGCAAAACTCAACAAAAACGTGATGAAACGACTAAAAACAGATGAAAACACCACAAAAACGTGATAAAACAACTAAAAACAGACGAAACACACCACAAAAACTTGATAAAACAACTAAAAAACAGAAGAAACACACCACAAAAACGTGATGAAACGACTAAAATCCGATGTAAACACCAATAAAACCCGACAAACTACTAAAAAAAGACCAAGACTCCACAAAAACATGACAAAACGACTAGAAACAGACGCAAAACTCCACAAAAACATTATGAAACGACTAAAAACGGAAGAAAACACCACAAAAACGTGATAAAACATCTATAAACAGACGAAACACACCACAAAAACGTGATGAAACGACTAAAAGCAGATGCAAGACACCACAAAAACGACTAAAAACGGATGAAAACAACACGAAACGTGATGAAACGCCTCAAAACAGATGAAAACACTAAAAAACATGACAAAAAAACAACTAAATACAGATGAAAACACCACAAAAGACTTGACAAAAACGACTAAAAACGGATGAAAACACCACAAAAACGTGATAAAACCACTATAAACAGACGAAACACACCATAAAAACGTGATGAAACGACAAAAAACAAACGCAAGACACCACAAAAACGACTAAAAACAGATGAAAACACCACAAAAACGTGATGAAACAACTAAAAACAAATGCAAAACTCAACAAAAACGTGATGAAACAACTAAAAACAGACGGAAAGCTCAACAAAAACATGACAAAACAACTAAAAACAGACGCAAAACTCCACAAAATCGTGTTAAAAGACTCAAAACAGATGAAAACAGCGCAAACAGATTAAAACACCACAAAAGACGTGACAAAAACGACAAAAAACGGATGAAAACACCACAAAAACGTGATAAAACAACTATAAACAGACGAAACACACCATAAAAACCTGATGAAACGACAAAAAACAGATGAAAACACCACAAAAACATGACAAAACAACTAAAAACAGACGAAAACACCACAAAAACGACTAAAAACAGATGAAAACACCACAAAAACGTGATGAAACAACTAAAAACAAATGCAAAACTCAACAAAAACGTGATGAAACGACCAAAAACAGACGCAAGACACCACAAAAATGTGGGAAAAAGACTCAAAACAGATGAAAACAGCGCAAAAACGTGATGAAACGCCTAAAAACAGATGAAAACACCACAAAAACATGACATAACAACTAAAAACAGACGAAAACACCACAAAAACGTGATGAAACGACAAAAAACACACGAAAACACCACAAATATGTGATGAAACGGCCTAAAAACGACGCAAGACACCACTAAAACGTGACAAAATGATTAAAAACAGACAACACCAAAAAAACATGACAAAACGACTAAAAACAGACGCAAAACTCCACAAAAACATTATGAAACGACTTAAAACAGATAAAAACACCACAAAAACGTGATAAAACGACTAAAAACAGACGAAAACACCACAAAAACACGACAAAACGACTAAAAAAAGATCAAAACACCACTAAAATATGATAAAACAATTAAAAAAACAGACGAAAACACCACAAAAACGTGATGAAACGACTAAAAACAGACGCAAGACACCACAAAAACATGACAAAACAACTAAAAACAGACGAAAATACCACTAAAATGTGATGAACCGACTTAAAACAAATGAAAACACCACAAAAACGTGATGAAACAACTAAAAACAGACGGAAAGCTCAACAAAAACATGACAAAACGACTAAAAACAGACGCAAAACTCCACAAAATCGTGATGAAACGACTAAAATCAGATGAAAACACCATTAAAACTTGATAAAACAACTAAAAAAAAGACGAAACACACCACAAAATCGTGATGAAACGACTAAAATCAGATGTAAACACCAACAAAACTGGCAAAACTACTAAAAACAGACCAAGACTCCACAAAAACATGACAAAACGACTAAAACATCCGCAACACTCCACAAAAACATTATGAAACGACTAAAAACAGATGAAAACACCACAAAAACGTGATGAAACGACTAAAGACAGACGAAAACACCACAAAAACATGAAAAAATAAATAAAAACGGATGAGAACACCTCGAAAAGGTGACAAAAACGACTAAAAACAGATGAAAACACCACAAAAACGTGAAAAAACGACTAAAAACAGACGCAAGACACCACAAAAACGACTAAAAACAGATGGAAACACCACAAAAGCGTGGTGAAACGACTTAAAACAGATGAAAACGCCACAAAAACGTGATGAAACAACTAAAAACAGACGCAAGACACTACGAAAACGACTAGAACAGATGAAAACACCACAGAAACGTGATGAAACTTCTCAAAACCGATGAAAACACTAAAAAACATGACAAAGAAGAACTAAAAACAGACGAAAACATCACAAAAACGTCACAAAACGTGATAAAATGACTAAAAACAGATGAAAACACCACAAAAACGTGATGAACCGACTTAAAACAGATGAAAACACCACAAAAATGTGACAAAACGACTTTAAACAGACAAAACACCACAAGAACATGACAAAACAACTAAAAACAGATGCAAAACTCCAGAAAACATGATGGAACGACTAAAAATAGATGAAAACACCACAAAAAACGTGACAAAAACGACTAAAAACGGATAAAAACACCACAAAAACGTGATAAAACAACTATAAACAGACGAAACACACCACAAAACGTGATGAAACGACTAATAAAAAAACGCAAGACAAAACAAAAATGACTAAAAAAAGATGAAAACACCACAAAAACGTGATGAAACCACTAAAAACAGATGCAAAACTCAACAAAAACGTGATGAAACGACTAAAAACAGATGAAAACACCACAAAAACGTGATAAAACAACTAAAAACAGACGAAACACACCACAAAAACTTGATAAAACAACTAAAAAACAGAAGAAACACACCACAAAAACGTGATGAAACGACTAAAATCCGATGTAAACACCAATAAAACCCGACAAACTACTAAAAAAAGACCAAGACTCCACAAAAACATGACAAAACGACTAAAAACAGACGCAAAACTCCACAAAAACATTATGAAACGACTAAAAACGGAAGAAAACACCACAAAAACGTGATAAAACATCTATAAACAGACGAAACACACCACAAAAACGTGATGAAACGACTAAAAACAGACGCAAGACACCACAAAAACGACTAAAAACAGATGAAAACACCACAAAAATATGATGAAAGAACTAAAAACAGAGGATACACACCACAAAAACGTGATGAAACGACTAAAAACAGACGCAAGACACCACAAAAACGACTAAAAACGGATGAAAACAACACAAAACGTGATGAAACGCCTCAAAACAGATGAAAACACTAAAAAACATGACAAAAAAACAACTAAAAACAGATGAAAACACCACAAAATATGTGACAAAACCACTAAAAACGGATGAAAACACCACAAAAACGTGATAAAACAACTCCAAACAGACGAAACACACCATAAAAACGTGATGAAACGACAAAAAACAAACGCAAGACACCACAAAAACGACTGAAAACAGATGAAAACACCACAAAAACGTGATGAAACAACTAAAAACAAATGCAAAACTCAACAAAAACGTGATGAAACAACTAAAAACAGACGGAAAGCTCAACAAAAACGTGATGAAACGACCAAAAAGAGACGCAAGACACCACAAAAATGTGACAAAAAGACTCAAAACAGATGAAAACAGCGCAAAAACGTGATGAAACGCCTAAAAACAGATGAAAACACCACAAAAACATGACAAAACAACTAAAAACAGACAAAAACACCACAAAAACGTGATGAAACGACAAAAAATACACGAAAACACCACAAATATGTGATGAAACGGCCAAAAAACGACGCAAGACACCACTAAAACGTGACAAAATGATTAAAAACAGACAACACCAAAAAAACATGACAAAACGACTAAAAACAGACGCAAAACTCCACAAAAACATTATGAAACGACTTAAAACAGATAAAAACACCACAAAAACGTGATAAAACGACTAA
The DNA here is from genome assembly GCF_963691815.1 of Echiichthys vipera. Taxonomy (NCBI): domain Eukaryota; kingdom Metazoa; phylum Chordata; class Actinopteri; order Perciformes; family Trachinidae; genus Echiichthys; species Echiichthys vipera. Next base: position 35,408,868 of record NC_139830.1, read on the forward strand.
AAACAGACGAAAACACCACAAAAAAATGACAAAATGACTAAAAACGGATGAAAACACCACAAAAACATGACAAAAACAACTAAAAAAAATCAAAACACCACTAAAATATGATAAAACAATTAAAAACAGACGCAAACACCACAAAAACGTGATGAAACGATAAAAAACAGACGCAAGACACCACAAAAACAACTAAAAACTGATTAAAATACCACTAAAATGTGATGAACCGACTTAAAACAAATGAAAACACTACAAAAACGTGATGAAACAACTAAAAACAGACGGAAAGCTCAACAAAAACATGACAAAACGACTAAAAACAGACGTAAAACTCCACAAAATCGTGATGAAACGACTAAAAACAGATGAAAACACCACAAAAACTTGATAAAACACCAAAAAAAAAGACGAAACACACCACAAAATCATGATGAAACGACTAAAATCAGATGTAAACACCAAAAAAACTGGCAAAACTACTAAAAACAGACCAAGACTCCACAAAAACATGACAAAACGACTAAAAACAGACGCAACACTCCACAAAAACATTATGAAACTACTAAAAACAGATGAAAACACCACAAAAACATGAAAAAATAAATAAAAACGGATGAGAACACCTCGAAAAGGTGACAAAAACAACTATAAACAGATGAAAACACCACAAAAACGTGAAAAAACGACTAAAAACAGATGAAAACACCACATAAATATGATAAAACAACTAAAAACAGACGAAACACACCACAAAAACGTGATGAAATGACTAAAAACAGAAGCAAGACACCACAAAAACGACTAAAACAGATGAAAACACTAAAAAACATGACAAAAAAAGAACTAAAAACAGAAGAAAACATCACAAAAACGTCACAAAAACGTGATAAAATGACTAAAAACAGATGAAAACACCACAAAAACGTGATGAACCGACTTAAAACGGATGAAAACACCACAAAAATGTGACAAAACGACTTAGAACAGACAAAACACAACAAGAACATGACAAAACAACTAAAAACAGATGCAAAACTCCAGAAAACATGATGAAACGACTAAAAACAGACGAAACACACCACAAAAACGTGATGAAACGACTAAAAACAAACGCAAGACACCACAAAAATGACTAAAAAAAGATGAAAACACCAGAAAAAAGGGATGAAACGACTAAAATCAGATGTAAACACCAAAAAACCTTACAAAACTACTAAAAAAAGACCAAGACTCCACAAAAAAAATGACAAAACGACTAAAAACAGACTCAAAACTGAACAAAAACATTATGAAACGACTAAGAACAGACGAAAACACCACAAAAACATGAAAAAACGACTAAAACGGATGAAAACACCACAAAAAGGTGACAAAAACGACTAAAAACAGATGAAAACACCACAAAAACGTTAAAAAACGACTAAAAACAGATGAAAACACCACAAAAATATGATAAAACAACTAAAAACAGAGGAAACACACCACAAAAAGGTGATGAAACAACTAATAACAAAGGCAAGACACCACAAAAACGACTAAAAACGGATGAAAACACCACAGAAACGTGATGAAACGCCTCAAAACAGATGAAAACACCAAAAAACATGACAAAAAAACAACTAAAAACAGACGAAAACACCACAAAAACGTGATGAACCGACTAAAAACGGATGAAAACATCACAAAAAACTGACAAAACGACTAAAAACAGATAAAAACACCACAAGAACATGACAAAACAACTAAAAACAGACGCAAAACTCCAGAAAAACATGATGAAATGACTAAAAACAGATGAAAACACCACAAAAGACGTGACAAAAACGACTAAAAACGGATGAAAACACCACAAAAACGTGATAAAAAACTATAAACAGACGAAACACACCATAAAAACGTGATGAAACGACAAAAAACAAACGCAAGACACCACAAAAACGACTACAAACAGATGAAAACACCACAAAAACGTGATGAAACAACTAAAAACAAATGCAAAACTCAACAAAAACGTGATGAAACAACTAAAAACAGACGGAAAGCTAAACAAAAACATGACAAAACGACTAAAAACAGACGCAAAACTCCACAAAATCGTGCTGAAACGAATAAAAACAGATGAAAACACCACAAAAACTTGATAAAACAACTAAAAAACAGAAGAAACACGCCACAAAAACGTGATGAAACGACTAAATTCAGATGTAAACACCAATAAAACCCGACAAAACTACTAAAAAAAGACCAAGATTCCACAAAAACATGACAAAACGACTAAAAACAGACGCAAAACTCCACAAAAACATTATGAAACGACTAAAAACGGATCAAAACACAACAAAAACGTGATAAAACATCTATAAACAGACGAAACACACCACAAAAACGTGATGAAACGACTAAAAACAGACGCAAGACACCACAAAAACGACTAAAAACGGATGAAAACAACACAAAACGTGACAAAAAAACAACTAAAAACAGACGAAAACATCACAAAAACGTGATGAAATTACTAAGAACAGACGAAAACACCACAACAACGTGATGAAACCACTTAAAACAGATGAAAACACCACAAAACCGTGAGGCAACAACTAAAATCAGATGCAAGACTCAACAAAAACGTGATGAAACGACTAAAAACAGATGAAAACACCACAAAAATATGATAAAACGACTAAAATCAGATGTAAACACCAAAAAACCTGACAAAACTACTAAAAAAAGACCAAGACTCCACAAAAACATGACAAAACGACTAAAAACAGACGCAAAACTCCACAAAAACATTATGAAACGACTAAGAACAGATGAAAACACCACAAAAACGTGATGAAACGACTAAAAACAGACGAAAACACCACAAAAACATGAAAAAACGACTAAAACGGATGAAAACACCACAAAAACGTGATAAAACAACTAAAAACAGACGAAACACACCACAAAAACGTGATGAAACGACTAAAAACAGAAGCAAGACACCACAAAAACGACTAAAAACAGATGAAAACACTAAAAAACATGACAAAAAAAGAACTAAAAACAGAAGAAAACATCACAAAAACGTCACAAAAACGTGATAAAATGACTAAAAACAGATGAAAACACCACAAAAACGTGATGAACCGACTTAAAACGGATGAAAACAGCACAAAAATGTGACAAAACGACTTAGAACAGACAAAACACAACAAGAACATGACAAAACAACTAAAAACAGATGCAAAACTCCAGAAAACATGATGAAACGACTAAAAACAGACGAAACACACCACAAAAACGTGATGAAACGACTAAAAACAAACGCAAGACACCACAAAAATGACTAAAAAAAGATGAAAACACCAGAAAAACGGGATGAAACGACTAAAATCAGATGTAAACACCAAAAAACCTTACAAAACTACTAAAAAAAGACCAAGACTCCACAAAAAAAATTACAAAACGACTAAAAACAGACTCAAAACTGAACAAAAACATTATGAAACGACTAAGAACAGACGAAAACACCACAAAAACATGAAAAAACGACTAAAACGGATGAAAACACCACAAAAAGGTGACAAAAACGACTAAAAACAGATGAAAACACCACAAAAACGTTAAAAAACGACTAAAAACAGATGAAAACACCACAAAAATATGATAAAACAACTAAAAACAGAGGAAACACAACACAAAAACGTGATGAAACGACTAAAAACAGACGCAAGACACCACAAAAACGACTAAAAACAGATGAAAACACCACAAAAACGTGATGAAAAGACTTAAAACAGATGAAAACACCACAAAAAGGTGATGAAACAACTAATAACAAAGGCAAGACACCACAAAAACGACTAAAAACGGATGAAAACACCACAGAAACGTGATGAAACGCCTCAAAACAGATGAAAACACCAAAAAACATGACAAAAAAACAACTAAAAACAGACGAAAACACCACAAAAACGTGATGAACCGACTAAAAACGGATGAAAACATCACAAAAAACTGACAAAACGACTAAAAACAGATAAAAACACCACAAGAACATGACAAAACAACTAAAAACAGACGCAAAACTCCAGAAAAACATGATGAAATGACTAAAAACAGATGAAAACACCACAAAAGACGTGACAAAAACGACTAAAAACGGATGAAAACACCACAAAAACGTGATAAAAAACTATAAACAGACGAAACACACCATAAAAACGTGATGAAACGACAAAAAACAAACGCAAGACACCACAAAAACGACTACAAACAGATGAAAACACCACAAAAACGTGATGAAACAACTAAAAACAAATGCAAAACTCAACAAAAACGTGATGAAACAACTAAAAACAGACGGAAAGCTAAACAAAAACATGACAAAACGACTAAAAACAGACGCAAAACTCCACAAAATCGTGCTGAAACGAATAAAAACAGATGAAAACACCACAAAAACTTGATAAAACAACTAAAAAACAGAAGAAACACGCCACAAAAACGTGATGAAACGACTAAATTCAGATGTAAACACCAATAAAACCCGACAAAACTACTAAAAAAAGACCAAGATTCCACAAAAACATGACAAAACGACTAAAAACAGACGCAAAACTCCACAAAAACATTATGAAACGACTAAAAACGGATCAAAACACAACAAAAACGTGATAAAACATCTATAAACAGACGAAACACACCACAAAAACGTGATGAAACGACTAAAAACAGACGCAAGACACCACAAAAACGACTAAAAACGCATGAAATCAACACAAAACGTGACAAAAAAACAACTAAAAACAGACGAAAACATCACAAAAACGTGATGAAATTACTAAGAACAGACGAAAACACCACAACAACGTGATGAATCCACTTAAAACAGATGAAAACACCACAAAACCGTGAGGCAACAACTAAAATCAGATGCAAGACTCAACAAAAACGTGATGAAACGACTAAAAACAGATGAAAACACCACAAAAATATGATAAAACGACTAAAATCAGATGTAAACACCAAAAAACCTGACAAAACTACTAAAAAGAGACCAAGACTCCACAAAAACATGACAAAACCACTAAAAACAGACGCAAAACTCCACAAAAACATTATGAAACGACTAAGAACAGATGAAAACACCACAAAAACGTGATGAAACGACTAAAAACAGACGAAAACACCACAAAAACATGAAAAAACGACTAAAACGGATGAAAACACCATTAAAAGGTGACAAAAACGACTAAAAACAGATGAAAACACCACAAAAACGTGAAAAAATGACTAAAAACAGATGAAAACACCACAAAAATATGATAAAACAACTAAAAACAGAGGAAACACACCAGAAAAAACGTGATGAAAGGACTAAAAACAGACGCAAGACACCACAAAAACGACTAAAACAGATGAAAACACCACAAAAACGTGATGAAACGCCTCAAAACAGATGAAAACACCAAAAAACATGACAAAAAAACAACTAAAAACAGACGAAAACATCACAAAAACGTGATGAAACGACTAAAAACAGATGAAAACACCACAAAAACGTGATGAAACGACTAAAAACAGACAAAAACACCATAAGAACATGAAAAAACGTCTAAAAACAGACGCAAAACTCCACAGAAACATGACGAAACGACTTAAAACAGGTGAAAACATCACAAAAACGTGACAAAACAACATTAAACAGACGAAACACACCACAAAAAGGTGATAAAGAGACTAATAACAGACGCAAGACACCACAAAAACAACTAAAAACAGATGAAAACACCACAAAAACGTGATAAAAAAACTGAAAACAGATGAAAACACCACAAAAACGTGATAAAAAAACTGAAAACAGATGAAAACACCACAAAAACATGATGAAACGACTAAAAACATATGAAAACACCACAAAACGTGATGAAACGACTAAAAACAGACTCAAAACTGAACAAAAACATTATGAAACGACTAAGAACAGACGAAAACACCACAAAAACATGAAAAAACGACTAAAACGGATGAAAACACCACAAAAAGGTAACAAAAACGACTAAAAACAGATGAAAACACCACAAAAACGTTAAAAAACGACTAAAAACAGATGAAAACACCACAAAAATATGATAAAACAACTAAAAACAGAGGAAACACACCACAAAAACGTGATGAAACGACTAAAAACAGACGCAAGACACCACAAAAACGACTAAAAACAGATGAAAACACCACAAAAACGTGATGAAAAGACTTAAAACAGATGAAAACACCACAAAAAGGTGATGAAACAACTAATAACAAAGGCAAGACACCACAAAAACGACTAAAAACGGATGAAAACACCACAGAAACGTGATGAAACGCCTCAAAACAGATGAAAACACCAAAAAACATGACAAAAAAACAACTAAAAACAGACGAAAACACCACAAAAACGTGATGAACCGACTAAAAACGGATGAAAACATCACAAAAAACTGACAAAACGACTAAAAACAGATAAAAACACCACAAGAACATGACAAAACAACTAAAAACAGACGCAAAACTCCAGAAAAACATGATGAAATGACTAAAAACAGATGAAAACACCACAAAAGACGTGACAAAAACGACTAAAAACGGATGAAAACACCACAAAAACGTGATAAAAAACTATAAACAGACGAAACACACCATAAAAACGTGATGAAACGACAAAAAACAAACGCAAGACACCACAAAAACGACTACAAACAGATGAAAACACCACAAAAACGTGATGAAACAACTAAAAACAAATGCAAAACTCAACAAAAACGTGATGAAACAACTAAAAACAGACGGAAAGCTAAACAAAAACATGACAAAACGACTAAAAACAGACGCAAAACTCCACAAAATCGTGCTGAAACGAATAAAAACAGATGAAAACACCACAAAAACTTGATAAAACAACTAAAAAACAGAAGAAACACGCCACAAAAACGTGATGAAACGACTAAATTCAGATGTAAACACCAATAAAACCCGACAAAACTACTAAAAAAAGACCAAGATTCCACAAAAACATGACAAAACGACTAAAAACAGACGCAAAACTCCACAAAAACATTATGAAACGACTAAAAACGGATCAAAACACAACAAAAACGTGATAAAACATCTATAAACAGACGAAACACACCACAAAAACGTGATGAAACGACTAAAAACAGACGCAAGACACCACAAAAACGACTAAAAACGGATGAAAACAACACAAAACGTGACAAAAAAACAACTAAAAACAGACGAAAACATCACAAAAACGTGATGAAATTACTAAGAATAGACGAAAACACCACAACAACGTGATGAATCCACTTAAAACAGATGAAAACACCACAAAACCGTGAGGCAACAACTAAAATCAGATGCAAGACTCAACAAAAACGTGATGAAACGACTAAAAACAGATGAAAACACCACAAAAATATGATAAAACGACTAAAATCAGATGTAAACACCAAAAAACCTGACAAAACTACTAAAAAAAGACCAAGACTCCACAAAAACATGACAAAACGACTAAAAACAGACGCAAAACTCCACAAAAACGTGATGAAACGACTAAAAACAGACGAAAACACCACAAAAACATGAAAAAACGACTAAAACGGATGAAAACACCATTAAAAGGTGACAAAAACGACTAAAAACAGATGAAAACACCACAAAAACGTGAAAAAATGACTAAAAACAGATGAAAACACCACAAAAATATGATAAAACAACTAAAAACAGAGGAAACACACCAGAAAAAACGTGATGAAAGGACTAAAAACAGACGCAAGACACCACAAAAACGACTAAAAACAGATGAAAACACCACAAAAACGTGATGAAACGCCTCAAAACAGATGAAAACACCAAAAAACATGACAAAAAAACAACTAAAAACAGACGAAAACATCACAAAAACGTGATGAAACGACTAAAAACAGATGAAAACACCACAAAAACGTGATGAAACGACTAAAAACAGACAAAAACACCATAAGAACATGAAATAACGTCTAAAAACAGACGCAAAACTCCACAGAAACATGACGAAACGACTTAAAACAGGTGAAAACATCACAAAAACGTGACAAAACAACATTAAACAGACGAAACACACCACAAAAAGGTGATAAAGAGACTAATAACAGACGCAAGACACCACAAAAACGACTAAAAACAGATGAAAACACCACAAAAACGTGATAAAAAAACTGAAAACAGATGAAAACACCACAAAAACGTGATAAAAAAACTGAAAATAGATGAAAACACCACAAAAACATGATGAAACGACTAAAAACATATGAAAACACCACAAAACGTGATGAAACGACTAAAAACAGACGAAAAAACAACAAAAACATGATGAAATTACTAAAAACAGCTGAAAACACCACTAAAACGTGACAAAACGATTAAAAACAGATGAAAACACCACAAAAACGTGACAAAACGACTAAAAAACAGACGCAAAACTCCACAAAAATATGATAAAACGACTAAAAACAGATGACAAAAACGTGACAAAAATGACTAAGAACGGATGAAAGCACCACAAAAAGGTGACAAAACGACTAAAAACAGACAAAAACACCACAAGAACATGACAAAACAACTAAAAACAGACGCAAAACTCCACAAAAACATGATGAAACGACTAAAAACAAATGAAAACACCACAAAAACGTGATGAAACGACTAAAAACAGATGAAAACACCACAAGAACATGACAAAACAAATAAAAACAGACGCAAAACTCAACAAAAACGTGACGAAACGACAAAAAACAGATGAAAACACCACAAAAACGTGATAAAACAACTAAAAACAGACGAAAAACACCACCAAAACTTGATGAAACGACTAAAAACAGACGCAAAACTCCACAAAAATATGATAAAACGACTAAAAACAGATGACAAAAACGTGACAAAAATGACTAAAAACGGATGAAAGCACCACAAAAAGGTGACAAAACGACTAAAAACAGACGAAAACACCACAAGAACATGACAAAACAACTAAAAACAGACGCAAAACTCCACAAAAACATGATGAAACGACTAAAAACAAATGAAAACACCACAAAAACGTGATGAAACGACTAAAAACAGATGAAAACACCACAAGAACATGACAAAACAAATAAAAACAGACGCAAAACTCCACAAAAACGTTATAAAAACGACTAAACACGGATGAAAAATCCACAAAAACGTGATGAAACGACTAAAAACAGACAAAAACACCACAAAAACATGACAAAACGACTAAAAACGGATGAAAACACCACAAAAACATGACAAAACGACCAAAAAAAGATCAAAACACCACAAAAATATGATAAAACAAATAAAAACAGACAAAAACACCACAAAAAAGTGATGAAACGACTAAAAACAGACGCAAAACTCCACAAAACATGATGAAACGACTGAAAACAGATGTAAAACTCCACAAAAACATGACAAAACGACTAAAAACAGATAAAAACACCACAAACACGTGATGAAACAACTAAAAACAGATGAAAACACCACAAAAACGTGATAAAACGACTAAAAACAGACAAAAACATCATAAGAACATGAAAAAACGTCTAAAAACAGACGCAAAACTCCACAGAAACATGACGAAACGACTTAAAACAGATGAAAACATCACAAAAACATGACAAAACAACATTAAACAGACGAAACACACCACAAAAAGGTGATGAAAAGACTAATAACAGACGCAAGACACCACAAAAACGACTAAAAACAGATGAAAACACCACAAAAACGTGATAAAAAAACTGAAAACAGATGAAAACACCACAAAAACGTGATAAAAAAACTGAAAGCAGATGAAAACACCACAAAAACATGATGAAACGACTAAAAACATATGAAAACACCACAAAACGTGATGAAACAACTAAAAACAGACGAAAACACAACAAAAACATGATGAAATGACTAAAAACAGCTGAAAACACCACTAAAACGTGACAAAACGATTAAAAACAGATGAAAACACCACAAAAACGTGATAAAACGACTAAAAACAGACAAAAACATCATAAGAACATGAAAAAACGTCTAAAAACAGACGCAAAACTCCACAGAAACATGACGAAACGACTTAAAACAGATGAAAACATCACAAAAACATGACAAAACAACATTAAACAGACGAAACACACCACAAAAAGGTGATGAAAAGACTAATAACAGACGCAAGACACCACAAAAACGACTAAAAACAGATGAAAACACCACAAAAACCTGATAAAAAAACTGAAAACAGATGAAAACACCACAAAAACGTGATAAAAAAACTGAAAGCAGATGAAAACACCACAAAAACATGATTAACGACTAAAAACATATGAAAACACCACAAAACGTGATGAAACGACTAAAAACAGCTGAAAACACAACAAAAACATGATGAAATGACTAAAAACAGCTGAAAACACCACTAAAACGTGACAAAACGATTAAAAACAGATGAAAACACCACAAAAACGTGACAAAACGACTAAAAAACAGACGCAAAACTCCACAAAAATATGATAAAACGACTAAAAACGGATGACAAAAACGTGACAAAAATGACTAAAAACGGATGAAAGCACCACAAAAAGTTGACAAAACGACTAAAAACAGACGAAAACACCACAAGAACATGACAAAACAACTAAAAACAGATGCAAAACTCCACAAAAACATGATGAAACGACTAAAAACAAATGAAAACACCACAAAAACGTGATGAAACGCCTCAAAACAGATGAAAACACCAAAAAACATGACAAAAAAACAACTAAAAACAACGAAAACATCACAAAAACGTGATGAAACGACTAAAAACAGATGAAAACACCACAAAAACGTGATGAAACGACTAAAAACAGACAAAAACACCATAAGAATATGAAAAAACGTCTAAAAACAGACGCAAAACTCCACAGAAACATGACGAAACGACTTAAAACAGGTGAAAACATCACAAAAACGTGACAAAACAACATTAAACAGACGAAACACACCACAAAAAGGTGATAAAGAGACTAATAACAGACGCAAGACACCACAAAAACGACTAAAAACAGATGAAAACACCACAAAAACGTGATAAAAAAACTGAAAACAGATGAAAACACCACAAAAACGTGATAAAAAAACTGAAAACAGATGAAAACACCACAAAAACATGATGAAACGACTAAAAACATATGAAAACACCACAAAACGTGATGAAACGACTAAAAACAGACGAAAAAACAACAAAAACATGATGAAATGACTAAAAACAGCTGAAAACACCACTAAAACGTGACAAAACGATTAAAAACAGATGAAAACACCACAAAAACGTGACAAAACGACTAAAAAACAGACGCAAAACTCCACAAAAATATGATAAAACGACTAAAAACGGATGACAAAAACGTGACAAAAATGACTAAAAACGGATGAAAGCACCACAAAAAGGTGACAAAACGACTAAAAACAGACGAAAACACCACAAGAACATGACAAAACAACTAAAAACAGACGCAAAACTCCACAAAAACATGATGAAACGACTAAAAACAAATGAAAACACCACAAAAACGTGATGAAACGACTAAAAACAGATGAAAACACCACAAGAACATGACAAAACAAATAAAAACAGACGCAAAACTCAACAAAAACTTGATGAAACGACAAAAAACAGATGAAAACACCACAAAAACGTGATAAAACAACTAAAAACAGACGAAAAACACCACCAAAACTTGATGAAACGAATAAAAACAGACGCAAAACTCCACAAAAATATGATAAAACGACTAAAAACAGATGACAAAAACGTGACAAAAATGACTAAAAACGGATGAAAGCACCACAAAAAGGTGACAAAACGACTAAAAACAGACGAAAACACCACAAGAACATGACAAAACAACTAAAAACAGACGCAAAACTCCACAAAAACATGATGAAACGACTAAAAACAAATGAAAACACCACAAAAACGTGATGAAACGACTAAAAACAGATGAAAACACCACAAGAACATGACATAACAAATAAAAACAGACGCAAAACTCCACAAAAACGTTATAAAAATGACTAAACACGGATGAAAAATCCACAAAAACGTGATGAAACGACTAAAAACAGACAAAAACACCACAAAAACATGACAAAACGACTAAAAACAGACAAAAACACCACAAAAAAGTGATGAAACGACTAAAAACAGACGAAACTCCACAAAACATGATGAAACGACTGAAAACAGATGTAAAACTCCACAAAAACATGACAAAACGACTAAAAACAGATAAAAACACCACAAACACGTGATGAAACAACTAAAAACAGATGAAAACACCACAAAAACGTGATAAAACGACTAAAAACGGACAAAAACATCATAAGAACATGAAAAAACGTCTAAAAACAGACGCAAAACTCCACAGAAACATGACGAAACGACTTAAAACAGATGAAAACATCACAAAAACATGACAAAACAACATTAAACAGACAACGACTAAAAACAGACGAAAACACCACAAGAACATGACAAAACAACTAAAAACAGATGCAAAACTCCACAAAAACATGATGAAACGACTAAAAACAAATGAAAACACCACAAAAACGTGATGAAACGCCTCAAAACAGATGAAAACACCAAAAAACATGACAAAAAAACAACTAAAAACGACGAAAACATCACAAAAACGTGATGAAACGACTAAAAACAGATGAAAACACCACAAAAACGTGATGAAACGACTAAAAACAGACAAAAACACCATAAGAATATGAAAAAACGTCTAAAAACAGACGCAAAACTCCACAGAAACATGACGAAACGACTTAAAACAGGTGAAAACATCACAAAAACGTGACAAAACAACATTAAACAGACGAAACACACCACAAAAAGGTGATAAAGAGACTAATAACAGACGCAAGACACCACAAAAACGACTAAAAACATATGAAAACACCACAAAAACGTGATAAAAAAACTGAAAACAGATTAAAACACCACAAAAACGTGATAAAAAAACTGAAAACAGATGAAAACACCACAAAAACATGATGAAACGACTAAAAACATATGAAAACACCACAAAACGTGATGAAACGACTAAAAACAGACGAAAAAACAACAAAAACATGATGAAATGACTAAAAACAGCTGAAAACACCACTAAAACGTGACAAAACGATTAAAAACAGATGAAAACACCACAAAAACGTGACAAAACGACTAAAAAACAGACGCAAAACTCCACAAAAATATGATAAAACGACTAAAAACAGAAGACAAAAACGTGACAAAAATGACTAAAAACGGATGAAAGAACCACAAAAAGGTGACAAAACGACTAAAAACAGACGAAAACACCACAAGAACATGACAAAACAACTAAAAACAGACGCAAAACTCCACAAAAACATGATGAAACGACTAAAAACAAATGAAAACACCACAAAAACGTGATGAAACGACTAAAAACAGATGAAAACACCACAAGAACATGACAAAACAAATAAAAACAGACGCAAAACTCAACAAAAACGTGACGAAACGACAAAAAACAGATGAAAACACCACAAAAACGTGATAAAACAACTAAAAACAGACGAAAAACACCACCAAAACTTGATGAAACGACTAAAAACAGACGCAAAACTCCACAAAAATATGATAAAACGACTAAAAACAGATGACAAAAACGTGACAAAAATGACTAAAAACGGATGAAAGCACCACAAAAAGGTGACAAAACGACTAAAAACAGACGAAAACACCACAAGAACATGACAAAACAACTAAAAACGGACGCAAAACTCCACAAAAACATGATGAAACGACTAAAAACAAATGAAAACACCACAAAAACGTGATGAAACGACTAAAAACAGATGAAAACACCACAAGAACATGACATAACAAATAAAAACAGACGCAAAACTCCACAAAAACGTTATAAAAACGACTAAACACGGATGAAAAATCCACAAAAACGTGATGAAACGACTAAAAACAGACAAAAACACCACAAAAACATGACAAAACGACTAAAAACGGATGAAAACACCACAAAAACATGACAAAACGACCAAAAAAAGATCAAAACACCACAAAAATATGATAAAACAAATAAAAACAGACAAAAACACCACAAAAAAGTGATGAAACGACTAAAAACAGACGCAAAACTCCACAAAACATGATGAAACGACTGAAAACAGATGTAAAACTCCACAAAAACATGACAAAACGACTAAAAACAGATAAAAACACCACAAACACGTGATGAAACAACTAAAAACAGATGAAAACACCACAAAAACGTGATAAAACGACTAAAAACAGACAAAAACATCATAAGAACATGAAAAAACGTCTAAAAACAGACGCAAAACTCCACAGAAACATGACGAAACGACTTAAAACAGATGAAAACATCACAAAAACATGACAAAACAACATTAAACAGACGAAACACACCACAAAAAGGTGATGAAAAGACTAATAACAGACGCAAGACACCACAAAAACGACTAAAAACAGATGAAAACACCACAAAAACGTGATAAAAAAACTGAAAACAGATGAAAACACCACAAAAACGTGATAAAAAAACTGAAAGCAGATGAAAACACCACAAAAACATGATGAAACGACTAAAAACATATGAAAACACAACAAAACGTGATGAAACGACTAAAAACAGACGAAAACACAACAAAAACATGATGAAATGACTAAAAACAGCTGAAAACACCACTAAAACGTGACAAAACGATTAAAAACAGATGAAAACACCACTAAAACGTGACAAAACGATTAAAAACAGATGAAAACACCACAAAAACGTGATAAAACGACTAAAAACAGACAAAAACATCATAAGAACATGAAAAAACGTCTAAAAACAGACGCAAAACTCCACAGAAACATGACGAAACGACTTAAAACAGATGAAAACATCACAAAAACATGACAAAACAACATTAAACAGACGAAACACACCACAAAAAGGTGATGAAAAGACTAATAACAGACGCAAGACACCACAAAAACGACTAAAAACAGATGAAAACACCACAAAAACGTGATAAAAAAACTGAAAACAGATGAAAACACCACAAAAACGTGATAAAAAAACTGAAAGCAGATGAAAACACCACAAAAACATGATGAAACGACTAAAAACATATGAAAACACCACAAAACGTGATGAAACGACTAAAAACAGACGAAAACACAACAAAAACATGATGAAATGACTAAAAACAGCTGAAAACACCACTAAAACGTGACAAAACGATTAAAAACAGATGAAAACACCACAAAAACGTGATAAAACGACTAAAAACAGACAAAAACATCATAAGAACATGAAAAAACGTCTAAAAACAGACGCAAAACTCCACAGAAACATGACGAAACGACTTAAAACAGATGAAAACATCACAAAAACATGACAAAACAACATTAAACAGACGAAACACACCACAAAAAGGTGATGAAAAGACTAATAACAGACGCAAGACACCACAAAAACGACTAAAAACAGATGAAAACACCACAAAAACGTGATAAAAAAACTGAAAACAGATGAAAACACCACAAAAACGTGATAAAAAAACTGAAAGCAGATGAAAACACCACAAAAACATGATGAAACGACTAAAAACATATGAAAACACCACAAAACGTGATGAAACGACTAAAAACAGACGAAAACACAACAAAAACATGATGAAATGACTAAAAACAGCTGAAAACACCACAAAAAGGTGACAAAACGACTAAAAACAGACGAAAACACCACAAGAACATGACAAAACAACTAAAAACAGATGCAAAACTCCACAAAAACATGATGAAACGACTAAAAACAAATGAAAACACCACAAAAACGTGATGAAATGACTAAAAACAGATGAAAACACCACAAGAACATGACAAAACAAATAAAAACAGACGCAAAACTCAACAAAAACGTGATGAAACGACAACAAACAGATGAAAACACCACAAAAACGTGATAAAACAACATTAAACAGACGAAACACACCACAAAAAGGTGATGAAGAGACTAATAACAGACGCAAGACACCACAAAAACGACTAAAAACAGATGAAAACACCACAAAAACGTGATAAAAAAACTGAAAACAGATGAAAACACCACAAAAACGTGATAAAAAAACTGAAAACAGATGAAAACACCACAAAAACATGATGAAACGACTAAAAACATATGAAAACACCACAAAACGTGATGAAACGACTAAAAACAGACGAAAACACAACAAAAACATGATGAAATGACTAATAACAGCTGAAAACACCACTAAAACGTGACAAAACGATTAAAAACAGATGAAAACACCACAAAAACGTGACAAAACGACTAAAAAACAGACGCAAAACTCCACAAAAATATGATAAAACGACTAAAAACGGATGACAAAAACGTGACAAAAATGACTAAAAAAGGATGAAAGCACCACAAAAAGGTGACAAAACGACTAAAAACAGACGAAAACACCACAAGAACATGACAAAACAACTAAAAACAGACGCAAAACTCCACAAAAACATGATGAAACGACTAAAAACAGACGCAAAACTCCTGAAAAATATGATAAAACGACTAAAAACAGATGACAAAAACGTGACAAAAATGACTAAAAACGGATGAAAGCACCACAAAAAGGTGACAAAACGACTAAAAACAGATGAAAACACCACAAAAACGTGATGAAACGACTAAAAACAGATGAAAACACCACAAGAACATGACAAAACAAATAAAAACAGACGCAAAACTCCACCAAAAAGTTATAAAAACGACTAAACACAAATGAAAAATCCACAAAAATGTGATGAAACGACTAAAAACAGACAAAAACACCACAAAAACATGACAAAACGACTAAAAACGGATGAAAACACCACAAAAACATGACAAAACGACCAAAAAAAGATCAAAACACAACTAAAATATGATAAAACAAATAAAAACAGACAAAAACACCACAAAAAAGTGATGAAACGACTAAAAACAGACGCAAAACTCCACAAAACATGATGAAACGACTGAAAACAGATGTAAAACTCCACAAAAACATGACAAAACGACTAAAAACAGATAAAAACACCATAAACACGTGAGGAAACAACTAAAAACAGATGAAAACACCACAAAAACGTGATGAAACGACTAAAAACAGACAAAAACACCATAAGAACATGAAATAACGTCTCAAAACAGACGCAAAACTCCACAGAAAAATGACGAAACGACTTAAAACAGATGAAAACATCACAAAAACATGACAAAACAACATTAAACAGACGAAACACACCACAAAAAGGTGATGAAAAGACTAATAACAGACGCAAGACACCACAAAAACGACTAAAAACAGATGAAAACACCACAAAAACGTGATAAAAAAACTGAAAACAGATGAAAACACCACAAAAACGTGATAAAAAACTGAAAACAGATGAAAACACCACAAAAACATGATGAAACGACTAAAAACATATGAAAACACCACAAAACGTGATGAAACGACTAAAAACAGACGAAAACACAACAAAAACATGATGAAATGACTAAAAACAGCTGAAAACACCACTAAAACGTGACAAAACGATTAAAAACAGATGAAAACACCACAAAAACGTGACAAAACGACTAAAAAACAGACGCAAAACTCCACAAAAATATGATAAAACGACTAAAAACGGATGACAAAAACGTGACAAAAATGACTAAAAACGGATGAAAGCACCACAAAAAGGTGACAAAACGACTAAAAACAGACGAAAACACCACAAGAACATGACAAAACAACTAAAAACAGATGCAAAACTCCACAAAAACATGATGAAACGACTAAAAACAAATGAAAACACCACAAAAACGTGATGAAATGACTAAAAACAGATGAAAACACCACAAGAACATGACAAAACAAATAAAAACAGACGCAAAACTCAACAAAAACGTGATGAAACGACAACAAACAGATGAAAACACCACAAAAACGTGATAAAACAACATTAAACAGACGAAACACACCACAAAAAGGTGATGAAGAGACTAATAACAGACGCAAGACACCACAAAAACGACTAAAAACAGATGAAAACACAACAAAAACATGATAAAAAAACTGAAAACAGATGAAAACACCACAAAAACGTGATAAAAAAACTGAAAACAGATGAAAACACCACAAAAACATGATGAAACGACTAAAAACATATGAAAACACCACAAAACGTGATGAAACGACCAAAAAACAGACGAAAACACAACAAAAACATGATGAAATGACTAAAAACAGCTGAAAACACCACTAAAACGTGACAAAACGATTAAAAACAGATGAAAACACCACAAAAACGTGACAAAACGACTAAAAAACAGACGCAAAACTCCACAAAAATATGATAAAACGACTAAAAACGGATGACAAAAACATGACAAAAATGACTAAAAACGGATGAAAGCACCACAAAAAGGTGACAAAACGACTAAAAACAGACGAAAACACCACAAGAACATGACAAAACAACTAAAAACAGACGCAAAACTCCACAAAAACATGATGAAACGACTAAAAACAAATGAAAACACCACAAAAACGTGATGAAACGACTAAAAACAGACAAAAACACCACAAAAACATGATGAAACGACTAAAAACAGATGAAAACACCACAAAAACATGATAAATCGACTAAAAACAGACGCAAAACTCCACAAAAACATGATGAAACGACTAAAAACAGATAAAAACTCCACAAAAACGTGATGAGACGACTAAAAACAGACAAAATGACCCCAAAACATGATGAAACCACTAAAAAACAGATGAAAACACCACTAAAACATGATAAAACGACTAAAAACAGACGCAAAACTCCACAGAAATATGACAAAACGACTAAAAACAGACAAAAACACCATAAAAACATGACAAAACAACTAAAAACAGACGCAAAACTCCACAAAAACATGATGAAACCACTAAAAACAGATGAAAAAAACACCAAAACGTGACAAAAACGACTAAAAACAAATGAAAACACCACAAAAGCGTGACAAAACGACTAAAAACAGATGAAATCACCACAAAAACGTGACAAAACTACTAAAAACAGACGAAAACACCACAAAAACGTGATGAAGCGCCTTAAAACAGATGAAAACACCACAAAAATGTGACAAAACGACTTAAAACAGACGAAAAAACCACAAGAACATGACAAAACAACTAAAAACAGACGCAAAACTCCAGAAAAACATGATGGAACGACTAAAAACAGATGAAAAGACCACAAAAACGTGTAAAAAATGACTATAAACGGATGAAAATACCACAAAAACGTGATAAAACAACTATAAACAGACGAAACACACCACAAAAACGTGATGAAACGACTAAAAAAAAAAGCAAGACACCACAAAAACGACTAAAAAAAGATGAAAACTCAACAAAAACGTGATGAAACGACTAAAAACAGACGAAAAACACCACCAAAACGTGATGAAACGACTAAAAACAGACACAAGACACCACAAAAATGTGACTAAAAGACTAAAAACAGATGAAAACTGCGCAAAAACGTGATGAAACGTCTAAAAACAGATAAAAACACCACAAAAACATGATAAAACAACTAAAAAAAGACGAAAACACCACAAAAACGTGATGAAACGACTAAAAACAGTCGCAAAACTCCACAAAAACATGATGAATAGACTAAAAACAGACGCAAAACTCCAAAGGAACATGACAAAACGACTAAAAACAGATGAAAATACCACTAAATCGTGACAAAAGGATTAAAAACAGACAACACCACAAAAACATGACAAAAAGACTAAAAACAGACGCAAAACTCCACAAAAACTTTATAAAAACGACTAAACACGGATGAAAAAACCACAAAAACGTGATGAAACGACTAAAAACAGACGCAAAACTCCACAAAAACATGACAAAACAACTAAAAACATATACAAAACACCACAAAAACGTGATAAAACAACTGAAAACAGACGAAAAACACCACCAAAACGTGATGAAACGACTAAAAACAAACGCAAGACACCACAAAAATGTGACTAAAAGACTAAAAACATCTGAAAACTGCGCAAAAACGTGATGAAACAACTAAAAACAGATTAAAAACCCACAAAAACATGATAAAACAACTAAAAAAAGACGAAAACACCACAAAAACGTGATGAAACGACTAAAAACAGACGCAAAACTCCACAAAAACATGATGAATAGACCAAAAACAGATGCAAAACTCCAAAGGAACATGACAAAACGACTAAAAACAGATGAAAACACCACTAAAACGTGACAAAACGATTAAAAACAGACAACACCACAAAAACATGACGAAACGACTAAAAACGGATGAAAACACCACAAAAACATGACAAAACGACCAAAAAAAGATCAAAACACCACAAAAATATGATAAAACAAATAAAAAAAGACGAAAACACCACAAAAAAGTGATGAAACGACTAAAAACAGACGCAAAACTCCACAAAACATGATGAAACGACTGAAAACAGACGCAAAACTCCACAAAAACATGACAAAACAACTGAAAACAAATGAAAACACCACAAAAACATGACAAAACAACTAAAAACATATAAAAACACCACAAAAACGTGATGAAACGACTAGAAACAGACACAAAATTCCACAGAAACATGACAAAATGACTAAAAACTGATTAAAATACCAGTAAAACGTGACAAAAGGACTAAAAACAGACGAAAACACTAACAAATATGTGATGAAACAACTAAAAACAGATTCAAAACTCAACAAAAACGTGATGAAACGACTAAAAACAAATGAAAACACCACAAAAAAATGACAAAACAACTAAAAACATATCAAAACACAACAAAAACGTGATAAAACGACTAAAGACAGACGAAAACACCACAAATATGTGATGGAACTTAAAACAGACGCAAAACACCAAATACACATGACATAACGACTAAAAACAGACGAAAACACCACAAAAACGTGATGAAATAACTAGAAACAGACACAAAATTCCACAGAAACATGACAAAATGACTAAAAACTGATTTAAATACCACTAAAACGTGACAAAAGGACTAAAACCAGACTAAAACACTAACAAAAACGTGATGAAACGACTAAAAACAGACAAAAACACCACAAATATGTTATGAAACGACTTAAAACAGATGAAAACACCACAAAAACATGACAAAAATTACTGAAAACAGATGAAAACACCACAAAAACGTGATGAAACGACTAAAAACAGATGAAAACACCCCAAAACGTGATAAGACAACTAAAAACAGACGAAAAACACCACAAAAACGTGATGAAACGACTAAAAACACATGAAAACACCACAAAAACGTGACAAAAATGACTAAAGACGGATGAAAACACCACAAAAACGTGATAAAACAACTATAAACAGACGAAACACACCACAAAAACGTGATGAAACGACTAAAAACAGAAGCAAGACACCGCAAAAAAGACAAAATTCCACAGAAACATGACAAAATGACTAAAAACTGATTCAAATACCACTAAAACGTGACAAAAGGACTAAAGACAGGCGAAAACACCACAAAAACGTGATGAAACCACTTAAAACAGATGAAAACACCACAAAAATATGATAAAACAACTAAAAAAGACGAAAACACCACAAACGTGATGGAATTACTAAAAACAGACGAAAACACCACAATAACATGACAAAACAGCTAAAGACAGACGCAGAACACCAGAAAAACATGATGAAACGACTAAAAACAGATGAAACACCACAAAAACGTGACAAAAAAGACTAAAAACGGATGAAAATACCACATAACGTGATAAAACAACTATAAACAGACGAAACACACCACAAAAACGTGATGAAACGACTAAAAACAAACACAAGACACCACAAAAACGACTAAAAACTGATGAAAACACCACAAAAACGTGATGAAACAACTAAAAACAGATGCAAAACTCAACAAAAACGTGATGAAATGACTAAAAACAGTTGAAAACACCACAAAAACGTGATAAAACAACTAAAAACAGACGAAACACACCACCAAATTGTGATGAAAGGACTAAAAACAGAAGCAAGACACCACAAAAATGTGACAAATAGACTAAAAACGGATATAAACTGCGTAAAAACGTGATGAAACGTCTAAAAACAGATTAAAACACCACAAAACGTGATAAGACAACTAAAAACAGACCAAACACACCACAAAAAAGTGATGAAACGACTAAAAACAGACGCAAAACTCCACAAAAACATGATGAATAGACTAAAAACAGACGCAAAACTCCAAAGGAACATGACAAAACGACTGAAAACAGATGAAAACACCACTAAAACATGACAAAACTAAAAACAGACGCAAAACTCCACAAAAACATTATAAAAACGACTAAACACGGATGAAAACACCACAAAAACGTGATGAAACGACTAAAAACAGACGCAAAACTACACAAAAACATTATAAAAACGACTAAACACGGATGAAAACACCACAAAAACGCGATGAAACGACTAAAAACAGACGCAAAACACCACAAAAACATGGCAAAACGACTAAAAACAGACGAAAACACCACAAAAACGTGATGAAACGACTAAAAACAGACGAAAAATTCCACAGAAACATGACAAAACGACTAAAAAATGTTTAAAATACCACTAAAACGTGACAAAACGACTAAAAACAGACGAAAACACCAACAAAAACGTGATGAAACAACTAAAAACAGATGAAAACACCACAAAAACGTGATAAGACAACTAAAAACAGACGAAACACCACAAAAACGTGATAAAACGACTAAAAACAGATGAAAACACCACAAATACATGACAAAAATGACTAAAAACAGATGAAAACACCACAAAAACGTGATAAGACAACTAAAAACAGACGAAACACCACAAAAACGTGATAAAACGACTAAAAACAGACGCAAAACACCACAAAAACATGGCAAAACGACTTAAAACAGACGAAAACACCACAAAAACGTGATGAAACGACTAAAAACAGACGAAAAATTCCACAGAAACATGACAAAACGACTAAAAAATGTTTAAAATACCACTAAAACGTGACTAAACGACTAAAAACAGATGAAAACACCAACAAAAACGTGATGAAACGACTAAAATCAGACGAAAACACCACAAATACGTTATGAAACGACTTAAAACAGATGAAAACACCACAAATACATGACAAAAATGACTAAAAAAAGATGAAAAAAAACACAAAAACATTAAGAAACGACTAAAAACAGATGAAAACACCACAAATACGTGATGAAACGACAAAAAACTGACGAAAAACCCCCACAAAAACATGAAAAAACGACTAAAAACTGCTGAAAACACCACAAAAAAACGTGAGAAAAATGACTAAAAGTAGATGAAAACACCACAAAAAGGTGACAAAAACGACAAAAAACAGATGAAAATACCACAAAAACGTGACAAAACGACCAAAAAAAGATCAAAACACCACAAGAATATGATAAAACAACTAAAAACAGACGAAAACACCAAGAAACGTAATGAAACGACTAAAAACAGCCGCAAAACTCCACAAAAACATGACAAAACGACTAAAAACACACGCAAGACACCGCAAAAAAAAACTAAAAACAGATGAAAACACCACAAAAACGTGATGAAACCACTTAAAACATTTGAAAACACCACAAAACCGTGATGAAACAACTTAAAACATATGCAAAACTATACAAAAACGTAATGAAACGACTAAAAACAGATGAAAACACCACAAAAATATGATAAAACAACTAAAAACAGACGAAAACACCACAAAAACGTGATGAAAAGACCAAAAACAGACGCAAAAATCCACAAAAACATGATGAAACGACTAAAAACAGACGCAAAACTCCACAAAAACATGATGAAACGACTAAAAACAGACGCAAAACTCCACAAAAATGTGATGAAACAACTAAAAACAGATGAAAACACCAAAAAACCTGACAAAACGACTAAAAACAGACCAAGACTCCACAAAAACATGACAAAACGACTAAAAAAAGACGCAAAATTCAACAAAAACGCAATGAAACGACTAAAAACAAATGAAAACACCACAAAAAAATGACCAAACAACTAAAAACATATCAAAACACCACAAAAACGTGTAAAACGACTAAAAACAGACGAAAACACCACAAATATGTGATGAAACGACTTAAAACAGACGCAAAACACCACAAACACGACATAACAACTAAAAACAGACGAAAACACCACAAAAACGTGATGAAACGACTAAAAACAGATGAAAACACCACAAAACGTGATAAGACAACTAAAAACAGACGAAACACACCACAAAAACGTGATGAAACGACTAAAAACACATGAAAACACCACAAAAACGTGACAAAAATGACTAAAGACGGATGAAAACACCACAAAAACGTGATGAAACCACTTAAAACAGATGAAAACACCACAAAAACGTGATGAAACCACTTAAAACAGATGAAAACACCACAAAAATATGATAAAACAACTAAAAAAAGACGAAAACACCACAAATACGTGATGAAACGACAAAAAACTGACGAAAAACCCCCACAAAAACATGAAAAAACGACTAAAAACTGATGAAAACACCACAAAAAAACGTGAGAAAAATGACTAAAAGTAGATGAAAACACCACAAAAAGGTGACAAAAACGACAAAAAACGGGTGAAAATACCACAAAAACGTGACAAAACGACCAAAAAAAGATCAAAACACCACAAGAATATGATAAAACAACTAAAAACAGACGAAAACACCAAGAAACGTAATGAAAACACTAAAAACAGCCGCAAAACTCCACAAAACATGATGAAACGACTGAAAACACATGCAAAACTCCACAAAAAAATGACAAAACGACTAAAAACACACGCAAGACACCGCAAAAAAAAACTAAAAACAGATGAAAACACCACAAAAACGTGATGAAACCACTTAAAACATTTGAAAACACCACAAAACCGTGATGAAACAACTTAAAACATATGCAAAACTATACGAAAACGTAATGAAACGACTAAAAACAGATGAAAACACCACAAAAATATGATAAAACAGATCTAAAAACAGACGAAAACACCACAAAAACGTGATGAAAAGACCAAAAACAGACGCAAAAATCCACAAAAACATGATGAAACGACTAAAAACAGACGCAAAACTCCCCAAAAACATGATGAAACGACTAAAAACAGACGCAAAACTCCACAGAAACATTACAAAACGACTAAAAACAGATGAAAAAACCACTAAAACGTGACAAAACGATTAAAAACAGGCAACACCACAAAAACTTGAGAAAACGACTAAAAACAGACGAAAAACTCCACAAAAACATTATGAAACGACTAAAAACAGATGAAAACACCACAAAAACGTGATGAAACGACTAAAATCAGACGAAAAACCCACAAACACATGACAAAACGACTAAAAACGGATGAAAACACCACAAAAACATGACAAAACGACTAAAAACAGACGCAAAGCTCCATAAAACAATGCAAAACGACTAAAAACAGACGCAAAACTCCACAAAAATGTGATGAAACAACTAAAAACAGATGAAAACACCAAAAAACCTGACAAAACGACTAAAAACAGACCAAGACTCCACAAAAACATGACAAAACGACTAAAAAAAGACGCAAAACTCCACAAAAACATTATGAAACGACTAAAAACAGACGAAACACCACAAAAACGTGATAAAACGACTAAAAACAGACGCAAAACACCACAAAAACATGGCAAAACGACTTAAAACAGACGAAAACACCACAAAAACGTGATGAAACGACTAAAAACAGACGAAAAATTCCACAGAAACATGACAAAACGACTAAAAACTGTTTAAAATACCACTAAAACGTGACTAAACGACTAAAAACAGATGAAAACACCAACAAAAACGTGATGAAACGACTAAAATCAGACGAAAACACCACAAATACGTTATGAAACGACTTAAAACAGATGAAAACACCACAAATACATGACAAAAATGACTAAAAAAAGATGAAAAAAAACACAAAAACATTAAGAAACGACTAAAAACAGATGAAAACACCACAAATACGTGATGAAACGACAAAAAGCTGACGAAAAACCCCCACAAAAACATGAAAAAACGACTAAAAACTGCTGAAAACACCACAAAAAAACGTGAGAAAAATGACTAAAAGTAGATGAAAACACCACAAAAAGGTGACAAAAACGACAAAAAACAGATGAAAATACCACAAAAACGTGACAAAACGACCAAAAAAAGATCAAAACACCACAAGAATATGATAAAACAACTAAAAACAGACGAAAACACCAAGAAACGTAATGAAACGACTAAAAACAGCCGCAAAACTCCACAAAAACATGACAAAACGACTAAAAACACACGCAAGACACCGCAAAAAAAAACTAAAAACAGATGAAAACACCACAAAAACGTGATGAAACCACTTAAAACATTTGAAAACACCACAAAACCGTGATGAAACAACTTAAAACATATGCAAAACTATACAAAAACGTAATGAAACGACTAAAAACAGATGAAAACACCACAAAAATATGATAAAACAACTAAAAACAGACGAAAACACCACAAAAACGTGATGAAAAGACCAAAAACAGACGCATAAATTCAAAAAAACATGATGAAACGACTAAAAACAGACGCAAAACTCCACAAAAACATGATGAAACGACTAAAAACAGACGCAAAACTCCACAGAAACATTACAAAACGACTAAAAACTGATGAAAAAAACCACTAAAACGTGACAAAACGATTAAAAACAGGCAACACCACAAAAACTTGAGAAAACGACTAAAAACAAACGAAAAAGTCCACAAAAACATTATGAAACGACTAAAAACAGATGAAAACACCACAAAAACGTGATGAAACGACTAAAATCAGACGAAAACCCCACAAACACATGACAAAACGACTAAAAACGGATGAAAACACCACAGAAACATGACAAAACGACTAAAAACAGACCCAAAGCTCCATAAAACAATGCAAAACGACTAAAAACAGACGCAAAACTCCACAAAAATGTGATGAAACAACTAAAAACAGATGAAAACACCAAAAAACCTGACAAAACGACTAAAAACAGACCAAGACTCCACAAAAACATGACAAAACGACTAAAAAAAGACGCAAAATTCAAAAAAAACGCAATGAAACGACTAAAAACAAATGAAAACACCACAAAAAAATGACCAAACAACTAAAAACATATCAAAACACCACAAAAACGTGTAAAACGACTAAAAACAGACGAAAACACCACAAATATGTGATGAAACGACTTAAAACAGACGCAAAACACCACAAACACGACATAACAACTAAAAACAGACGAAAACACCACAAAAACGTGATGAAACGACTAAAAACAGATGAAAACACCACAAAACGTGATAAGACAACTAAAAACAGACGAAACACACCACAAAAACGTGATGAAACGACTAAAAACACATGAAAACACCACAAAAACGTGACAAAAATGACTAAAGACGGATGAAAACACCACAAAAACGTGATGAAACCACTTAAAACAGATGAAAACACCACAAAAACGTGATGAAACCACTTAAAACAGATGAAAACACCACAAAAATATGATAAAACAACTAAAAAAAGACGAAAACACCACAAATACGTGATGAAACGACAAAAAACTGACGAAAAACCCCCACAAAAACATGAAAAAACGACTAAAAACTGATGAAAACACCACAAAAAAACGTGAGAAAAATGACTAAAAGTAGATGAAAACACCACAAAAAGGTGACAAAAACGACAAAAAACGGGTGAAAATACCACAAAAACGTGACAAAACGACCAAAAAAAGATCAAAACACCACAAGAATATGATAAAACAACTAAAAACAGACGAAAACACCAAGAAACGTAATGAAAACACTAAAAACAGCCGCAAAACTCCACAAAACATGATGAAACGACTGAAAACACATGCAAAACTCCACAAAAAAATAACAAAACGACTAAAAACACACGCAAGACACCGCAAAAAAAAACTAAAAACAGATGAAAACACCACAAAAACGTGATGAAACCACTTAAAACATTTGAATACACCACAAAACCGTGATGAAACAACTTAAAACATATGCAAAACTATACGAAAACGTAATGAAACGACTAAAAACAGATGAAAACACCACAAAAATATGATAAAACAGATCTAAAAACAGACGAAAACACCACAAAAACGTGATGAAAAGACCAAAAACAGACGCAAAAATCCACAAAAACATGATGAAACGACTAAAAACAGACGCAAAACTCCCCAAAAACATGATGAAACGACTAAAAACAGACGCAAAACTCCACAGAAACATTACAAAACGACTAAAAACAGATGAAAAAACCACTAAAACGTGACAAAACGATTAAAAACAGGCAACACCACAAAAACTTGAGAAAACGACTAAAAACAGACGAAAAACTCCACAAAAACATTATGAAACGACTAAAAACAGATGAAAACACCACAAAAACGTGATGAAACGACTAAAATCAGACGAAAAACCCACAAACACATGACAAAACGACTAAAAACGGATGAAAACACCACAAAAACATGACAAAACGACTAAAAACAGACGCAAAGCTCCATAAAACAATGCAAAACGACTAAAAACAGACGCAAAACTCCACAAAAATGTGATGAAACAACTAAAAACAGATGAAAACACCAAAAAACCTGACAAAACGACTAAAAACAGACCAAGACTCCACAAAAACATGACAAAACGACTAAAAAAAGACGCAAAACTCCACAAAAACATTATGAAACGACTAAAAACAGACGAAACACCACAAAAACGTGATAAAACGACTAAAAACAGACGCAAAACACCACAAAAACATGGCAAAACGACTTAAAACAGACGAAAACACCACAAAAACGTGATGAAACGACTAAAAACAGACGAAAAATTCCACAGAAACATGACAAAACGACTAAAAACGGATTAAAATACCACTAAAACGTGACTAAACGACTAAAAACAGATGAAAACACCAACAAAAACGTGATGAAACGACTAAAATCAGACGAAAACACCACAAATACGTTATGAAACGACTTAAAACAGATGAAAACACCACAAATACATGACAAAAATGACTAAAAAAAGATGAAAAAAAACACAAAAACATTAAGAAACGACTAAAAACAGATGAAAACACCACAAATACGTGATGAAACGACAAAAAACTGACGAAAAACCCCCACAAAAACATGAAAAAACGACTAAAAACTGCTGAAAACACCACAAAAAAACGTGAGAAAAATGACTAAAAGTAGATGAAAACACCACAAAAAGGTGACAAAAACGACAAAAAACAGATGAAAATACCACAAAAACGTGACGAAAAGACCAAAAACAGACGCAAAAATCCACAAAAACATGATGAAACGACTAAAAACAGACGCAAAACTCCCCAAAAACATGATGAAACGACTAAAAACAGACGCAAAACTCCACAGAAACATTACAAAACGACTAAAAACAGATGAAAAAACCACTAAAACGTGACAAAACGATTAAAAACAGGCAACACCACAAAAACTTGAGAAAACGACTAAAAACAGACGAAAAACTCCACAAAAACATTATGAAACGACTAAAAACAGATGAAAACACCACAAAAACGTGATGAAACGACTAAAATCAGACGAAAAACCCACAAACACATGACAAAACGACTAAAAACGGATGAAAACACCACAAAAACATGACAAAACGACTAAAAACAGACGCAAAGCTCCATAAAACAATGCAAAACGACTAAAAACAGACGCAAAACTCCACAAAAATGTGATGAAACAACTAAAAACAGATGAAAACACCAAAAAACCTGACAAAACGACTAAAAACAGACCAAGACTCCACAAAAACATGACAAAACGACTAAAAAAAGACGCAAAACTCCACAAAAACATTATGAAACGACTAAAAACAGACGAAACACCACAAAAACGTGATAAAACGACTAAAAACAGACGCAAAACACCACAAAAACATGGCAAAACGACTTAAAACAGACGAACACACCACAAAAACGTGATGAAACGACTAAAAACAGACGAAAAATTCCACAGAAACATGACAAAACGACTAAAAACTGTTTAAAATACCACTAAAACGTGACTAAACGACTAAAAACAGATGAAAACACCAACAAAAACGTGATGAAACGACTAAAATCAGACGAAAACACCACAAATACGTTATGAAACGACTTAAAACAGATGAAAACACCACAAATACATGACAAAAATGACTAAAAAAAGATGAAAAAAAACACAAAAACATTAAGAAACGACTAAAAACAGATGAAAACACCACAAATACGTGATGAAACGACAAAAAACTGACGAAAAACCCCCACAAAAACATGAAAAAACGACTAAAAACTGCTGAAAACACCACAAAAAAACGTGAGAAAAATGACTAAAAGTAGATGAAAACACCACAAAAAGGTGACAAAAACGACAAAAAACAGATGAAAATACCACAAAAACGTGACAAAACGACCAAAAAAAGATCAAAACACCACAAGAATATGATAAAACAACTAAAAACAGACGAAAACACCAAGAAACGTAATGAAACGACTAAAAACAGCCGCAAAACTCCACAAAAACATGACAAAACGACTAAAAATACACGCAAGACACCGCAAAAAAAAACTAAAAACAGATGAAAACACCACAAAAACGTGATGAAACCACTTAAAACATTTGAAAACACCACAAAACCGTGATGAAACAACTTAAAACATATGCAAAACTATACAAAAACGTAATGAAACGACTAAAAACAGATGAAAACACCACAAAAATATGATAAAACAACTAAAAACAGACGAAAACACCACAAAAACGTGATGAAAAGACCAAAAACAGACGCAAAAATCCACAAAAACATGATGAAACGACTAAAAACAGACGCAAAACTCCACAAAAACATGATGAAACGACTAAAAACAGACGCAAAACTCCACAGAAACATTACAAAACGACTAAAAACTGATGAAAAAACCACTAAAACGTGACAAAACGATTAAAAACAGGCAACACCACAAAAACTTGAGAAAACGACTAAAAACAAACGAAAAACTCCACAAAAACATTATGAAACGACTAAAAACAGATGAAAACACCACAAAAACGTGATGAAACGACTAAAATCAGACGAAAACCCCACAAACACATGACAAAACGACTAAAAACGGATGAAAACACCACAGAAACATGACAAAACGACTAAAAACAGACCCAAAGCTCCATAAAACAATGCAAAACGACTAAAAACAGACGCAAAACTCCACAAAAATGTGATGAAACAACTAAAAACAGATGAAAACACCAAAAAACCTGACAAAACGACTAAAAACAGACCAAGACTCCACAAAAACATGACAAAACGACTAAAAAAAGACGCAAAATTCAAAAAAAACGCAATGAAACGACTAAAAACAAATGAAAACACCACAAAAAAATGACCAAACAACTAAAAACATATCAAAACACCACAAAAACGTGTAAAACGACTAAAAACAGACGAAAACACCACAAATATGTGATGAAACGACTTAAAACAGACGCAAAACACCACAAACACGACATAACAACTAAAAACAGACGAAAACACCACAAAAACGTGATGAAACGACTAAAAACAGATGAAAACACCACAAAACGTGATAAGACAACTAAAAACAGACGAAACACACCACAAAAACGTGATGAAACGACTAAAAACACATGAAAACACCACAAAAACGTGACAAAAATGACTAAAGACGGATGAAAACACCACAAAAACGTGATGAAACCACTTAAAACAGATGAAAACACCACAAAAACGTGATGAAACCACTTAAAACAGATGAAAACACCACAAAAATATGATAAAACAACTAAAAAAAGACGAAAACACCACAAATACGTGATGAAACGACAAAAAACTGATGAAAAACCCCCACAAAAACATGAAAAAACGACTAAAAACTGATGAAAACACCACAAAAAAACGTGAGAAAAATGACTAAAAGTAGATGAAAACACCACAAAAAGGTGACAAAAACGACAAAAAACGGGTGAAAATACCACAAAAACGTGACAAAACGACCAAAAAAAGATCAAAACACCACAAGAATATGATAAAACAACTAAAAACAGACGAAAACACCAAGAAACGTAATGAAAACACTAAAAACAGCCGCAAAACTCCACAAAACATGATGAAACGACTGAAAACACATGCAAAACTCCACAAAAAAATAACAAAACGACTAAAAACACACGCAAGACACCGCAAAAAAAAACTAAAAACAGATGAAAACACCACAAAAACGTGATGAAACCACTTAAAACATTTGAAAACACCACAAAACCGTGATGAAACAACTTAAAACATATGCAAAACTATACGAAAACGTAATGAAACGACTAAAAACAGATGAAAACACCACAAAAATATGATAAAACAGATCTAAAAACAGACGAAAACACCACAAAAACGTGATGAAAAGACCAAAAACAGACGCAAAAATCCACAAAAACATGATGAAACGACTAAAAACAGACGCAAAACTCCCCAAAAACATGATGAAACGACTAAAAACAGACGCAAAACTCCACAGAAACATTACAAAACGACTAAAAACAGATGAAAAAACCACTAAAACGTGACAAAACGATTAAAAACAGGCAACACCACAAAAACTTGAGAAAACGACTAAAAACAGACGAAAAACTCCACAAAAACATTATGAAACGACTAAAAACAGATGAAAACACCACAAAAACGTGATGAAACGACTAAAATCAGACGAAAAACCCACAAACACATGACAAAACGACTAAAAACGGATGAAAACACCACAAAAACATGACAAAACGACTAAAAACAGACGCAAAGCTCCATAAAACAATGCAAAACGACTAAAAACAGACGCAAAACTCCACAAAAATGTGATGAAACAACTAAAAACAGATGAAAACACCAAAAAACCTGACAAAACGACTAAAAACAGACCAAGACTCCACAAAAACATTATGAAACGACTAAAAACAGATGAAAACACCACAAAAACGTGATGAAACGATTTAAAACAGACGAAAACACCACAAATATGTGATGAAACAACTAAAAACAGATGCAAAATTCAACAAAAACGTAATGAAACGACTAAAAACAAATGAAAACACCACAAAAAAATGACCAAACAACTAAAAACATATCAAAACACCACAAAAACGTGTAAAACGACTTAAAACAGACGAAAACACCACAAATATGTGATGAAACGACTAAAAACGGACGCAAAACACCACAAACACGACATAACAACTAAAAACAGACGAAAACACCACAAAAACGTGATGAAACGACTAAAAACAGATGAAAACACCACAAAACGTGATAAGACAACTAAAAACAGACGAAACACACCACAAAAACGTGATGAAACGACTAAAAACACATGAAAACACCACAAAAACGTGACAAAAATGACTAAAGACGGATGAAAACACCACAAAAACATGATGAAACGACTGAAAACACACGCAAAACTCCACAAAAAAATAACAAAACGACTAAAAACACAACAAAGACACCGCAAAAAAAAACTAAAAACAGATGAAAACACCACAAAAACGTGATGAAACCACTTAAAACATTTGAAAACACCACAAAACCGTGATGAAACAACTTAAAACATATGCAAAACTATACAAAAACGTAATGAAACGACTAAAAACAGATGAAAACACCACAAAAATATGATTGACAACTAAAAACAGACGAAAACACCACAAAAACGTGATGAAAAGACCAAAAACAGACGCAAAAATCCACAAAAACATGATGAAACGACTAAAAACAGACGCAAAACTCCACAAAAACATGATGAAACGACTAAAAACAGACGCAAAACTCCACAGAAACATTACAAAACGACTAAAAACAGATGAAAAAACCACTAAAACGTGACAAAACGATTAAAAACAGGCAACACCACAAAAACTTGAGAAAACGACTAAAAACAGACGAAAAACTCCACAAAAACATTATGAAACGACTAAAAACAGATGAAAACACCACAAAAACGTGATGAAACGACTAAAATCAGACGAAAAACCCACAAACACATGACAAAACGACTAAAAACGGATGAAAACACCACAAAAACATGACAAAACGACTAAAAACAGACGCAAAGCTCCATAAAACAATGCAAAACGACTAAAAACAGACGCAAAACTCCACAAAAATGTGATGAAACAACTAAAAACAGATGAAAACACCAAAAAACCTGACAAAACGACTAAAAACAGACCAAGACTCCACAAAAACATGACAAAACGACTAAAAAAAGACGCAAAACTCCACAAAAACATTATGAAACGACTAAAAACAGATGAAAACACCACAAAAACGTGATGAAACGATTTAAAACAGACGAAAACACCACAAATATGTGATGAAACAACTAAAAACAGATGCAAAATTCAACAAAAACGTAATGAAACGACTAAAAACAAATGAAAACACCACAAAAAAATGACCAAACAACTAAAAACATATCAAAACACCACAAAAACGTGTAAAACGACTAAAAACAGACGAAAACACCACAAATATGTGATGAAACGACTTAAAACGGACGCAAAACACCACAAACACGACATAACAACTAAAAACAGACGAAAACACCACAAAAACGTGATGAAACGACTAAAAACAGATGAAAACACCACAAAACGTGATAAGACAACTAAAAACAGACGAAACACACCACAAAA
Source organism: Echiichthys vipera (assembly GCF_963691815.1). Classification (NCBI taxonomy): domain Eukaryota; kingdom Metazoa; phylum Chordata; class Actinopteri; order Perciformes; family Trachinidae; genus Echiichthys; species Echiichthys vipera. Next base: position 35,443,945 of record NC_139830.1, read on the forward strand.
ACGTGATGAAACGACTAAAAACACATGAAAACACCACAAAAACGTGACAAAAATGACTAAAGACGGATGAAAACACCACAAAAACGTGATGAAACCACTTAAAACAGATGAAAACACCACAAAAACGTGATGAAACCCCTTAAAACAGATGAAAACACCACAAAAATATGATAAAACAACTAAAAAAAGACGAAAACACCACAAAAACGTGATGGAATTACTAAAAACAGACGAAAACACCACACAAACGTTATGAACCGACTTAAAATAGATGAAAACACCACAAAAATGTGACAAATTGACTAAAACAGACGAAAACACCACAAGAACATGACAAAACAGCTAAAGACAGACGCAAAACTCCAGAAAAACATGATGAAACGACTAAAAACAGATGAAACACCACAAAAACGTGACAAAAAAGACTAAAAACGGATGAAAATACCACAAAAACGTGATAAAACAACTATAAACAGACGAAACACACCACAAAAACGTGATGAAACGACTAAAAACAAACACAAGACACCACAAAAACGACTAAAACAGTTGAAAACACCACAAAAACGTGATAAAACAACTAAAAACAGACGAAACACACCACCAAAACGTGATGAAAGGACTAAAAACAGAAGCAAGACACCACAAAAATGTGACAAAAAGACTAAAAACGGATATAAACTGCGCAAAAACGTGATGAAACGTCTAAAAACAGATTAAAACACCACAAAACGTGATAAGACAACTAAAAACAGACGAAACACACCACAAAAACGTGATGAAACGACTAAAAACAGACGCAAAACTCCACAAAAAGATGATGAATAGACTAAAAACAGACGCAAAACTCCAAAGGAACATGACAAAACGACTGAAAACAGATGAAAACACCACTAAAACGTGACAAAACGATTAAAAACAGACAACACCACAAAAACATGACAAAACGTCTAAAAACAGACGCAAAACTCCACAAAAACATGATGAACCGACTAGAAACAGATGAAAACACCACAAAAACGTGATAAAACAACTATAAACAGACGAAACACACCACAAAAACGTGATGAAACGGCTTAAAACAGACACAAGACACCACAAAAACGACTAAAAACAGATGAAAACACCACAAAAACGTGATGAAACCTCTTAAAACAGATGAAAACACCACAAATCGTGAATAAACAACTAAAAACAGATGCAAAACTCAACAAAAACGTGATGAAACGACTAAAAACACACGCAAAACTCCACAAAAACATGATGAAACGACTAAAAAAAGACGCAAAACTCCACAGAAACATGACAAAACGACTAAAAACAGATGAAAACACCACTAAAGCGTGACAAAACGATTAAAAACAGGCAACACCACAAAAACGTGATGAAACCTCTTAAAACAGATGAAAACACCACAAACCGTGATGAAACAACTAAAAACAGATGCAAAACTCAACAAAAACGTGATGAAACGACTAAAAAAACACGCAAAACTCCACAAAAACATGATGAAACGACTAAAAAAAGACGCAAAACTCCACAGAAACATGACAAAACGACTAAAAACAGATGAAAACACCACTAAAGCGTGACAAAACGATTAAAAACAGGCAACACCACAAAAACCTGAGAAAAATACTAAATACAGATGAAAACACCACAAAAACGTGATAAAACAACTATAAACAGACGAAATACACCACAAAAACGTGATGAAACGACTAAAAACAGACGCAAGACACCGCAAAAAAGACTAAAAACAGATGAAAACACCACAAAAACGTGATAAAACCACTTAAAACAGATGAAAACACCACAAAAATATGATAAAACAACTAAAAAAAGACGAAAACACCACAAAAACGTGATTGAATTACTAAAAACAGACGAAAACACCACAAGAACATGACAAAACAGCTAAAGACAGACGCAAAACTCCAGAAAAACATGATGAAACAACTATAAACAGACGAAACACACCAAAAAAACGTGATGAAACGACTAAAAACAAACACAAGACACCACAAAAACGTCTAAAAACAGATGCAAAACTCAACAAAAACGTGATGAAACGACTAAAAACAGTTGAAAACACCACAAAAACGTGATAAAACAACTAAAAACAGACGAAACACACCACCAAAACGTGATGAAAGGACTAAAAACAGAAGCAAGACACCAAAAAAATGTGACAAAAAGACTAAAAACGGATATAAACTGCGCAAAAACGTGATGAAACGTCTAAAAACAGATTAAAACACCACAAAACGTGATAAGACAACTAAAAACAGACGAAACACACCACAAAAACGTGATGAAACGACTAAAAACAGACGCAAAACTCCACAAAAACATGATGAATAGACTAAAAACAGACGCAAAACTCCAAATGAACATGACAAAACGACTGAAAACAGATGAAAACACCACTAAAACGTGACAAAACGATTAAAAACAGACAACACCACAAAAACATGACAAAACGACTAAAAACAGACGCAAAACTCCACAAAAACATTATAAAAACGACTAAACACGGATGAAAACACCACAAAAACGTGATGAAACGACTAAAAACAGACTCAAAACACCACAAAAACATGGCAAAACGACTAAAAACAGACGAAAACACCACAAAAACGTGATGAAACGACTAAAAACAGACGAAAAATTCCACAGAAACATGACAAAACGACTAAAAAATGTTTAAAATACCACTAAAACGTGACAAAACGACTAAAAACAGAACAAAACACCAACAAAAACGTGATGAAACGACTAAAACCAGACGAAAACACCACAAATACGTTATGAAACGACTTAAAACAGATGAAAACACCACAAATACATGACAAAAATGACTAAAAACAGATTAAAACACCACAAAAACGTGATAAGACAACTAAAAACAGACGAAACACCACAAAAACGTGATAAGACAACTAAAAACAGACGAAACACCACAAAAAGATGATGAATAGACTAAAAACAGACGCAAAACTCCAAAGGAACATGACAAAACGACTGAAAACAGATGAAAACACCACTAAAACGTGACAAAACGATTAAAAACAGACAACACCACAAAAACATGACAAAACGACTAAAAACAGACGCAAAACTCCACAAAAACATGATGAACCGACTAGAAACAGATGAAAACACCACAAAAACGTGATAAAACAACTATAAACAGACGAAACACACCACAAAAACGTGATAAAACGGCTTAAAACAGACACAAGACACCACAAAAACGACTAAAAACAGATGAAAACACCACAAAAACGTGATGAAACCTCTTAAAACAGATGAAAACACCACAAATCGTGATGAAACAACTAAAAACAGATGCAAAACTCAACAAAAACGTGATGAAACGACTAAAAACACACGCAAAACTCCACAAAAACATGATGAAACGACTAAAAAAAGACGCAAAACTCCACAGAAACATGACAAAACGACTAAAAACAGATGAAAACACCACTAAAGCGTGACAAAACGATTAAAAACAGGCAACACCACAAAAACGTGATGAAACCTCTTAAAACAGATGAAAACACCACAAACCGTGATGAAACAACTAAAAACAGATGCAAAACTCAACAAAAACGTGATGAAACGACTAAAAACACACGCAAAACTCCACAAAAACATGATGAAACGACTAAAAAAACACGCAAAACTCCACAGAAACATGACAAAACGACTAAAAACAGATGAAAACACCACTAAAGCGTGACAAAACGATTAAAAACAGGCAACACCACAAAAACCTGAGAAAAATACTAAATACAGATGAAAACACCACAAAAACGTGATAAAACAACTATAAACAGACGAAACACACCACTAAAACGTGACAAAACGATTAAAAACAGACAACACCACAAAAACATGACAAAAACGACTAAAAACAGATGAAAACACCACAAAAACGTGATGAAACCTCTTAAAACAGATGAAAACACCACAAACGTGATGAAACAACTAAAAACAGATGCAAAACTCAACAAAAACGTGATGAAACGACTAAAAACACACGCAAAACTCCACAAAAACATGATGAAACGACTAAAAAAAGACGCAAAACTCCACAGAAACATGACAAAACGACTAAAAACAGATGAAAACACCACCAAAGCGTGACAAAACGATTAAAAACAGGCAACACCACAAAAACGTGATGAAACCTCTTAAAACAGATGAAAACACCACAAACCGTGATGAAACAACTAAAAACAGATGCAAAACTCAAAAAAAAAAGTGATGAAACGACTAAAAACACACGCAAAACTCCACAAAAACATGATGAAACGACTAAAAAAACACGCAAAACTCCACAGAAACATGACAAAACGACTAAAAACAGATGAAAACACCACTAAAGCGTGACAAAACGATTAAAAACAGGCAACACCACAAAAACCTGAGAAAAATACTAAAAACAGATGCGTGATGAAACGACTAAAATCAGACGAAAACACCACAAATACGTTATGAAACGACTTAAAAACAGATGAAAACACCACAAATACATGTCAAAAATGACTAAAAACAGATTAAAACACCACAAAAACGTGATAAGACAACTAAAAACAGACGAAACACCACAAAAACGTGATAAGACAACTAAAAACAGACGAAACACCACAAAAACGTGATGAAACGACTAAAACCAGACGAAAACACCACAAATACGTTATGAAACGACTTAAAACAGATGAAAACACCACAAATACATGACAAAAATGACTAAAAACAGATTAAAACACCACAAAAACGTGATAAGACAACTAAAAACAGACGAAACACCACAAAAACGTGATGAAACGACTAAAAACAGACGAAACACCACAAAAACGTGATGAAACGACTAAAAACAGACGAAAACACCACAAATACGTTATGAAACGACTTAAAACAGATGAAAACACCACAAATACATGACAAAAATGACTAAAAACAGATTAAAACACCACAAAAACGTGATAAGACAACTAAAAACAGACGAAACACCACAAAAACGTGATAAGACAACTAAAAACAGACGAAACACCACAAAAACGTGATGAAACGACTAAAAACAGACGAAAACACCACAAATACGTTATGAAACGACTTAAAACAGATGAAAACACCACAAATACATGACAAAAATGACTAAAAACAGATTAAAACACCACAAAAACGTGATAAGACAACTAAAAACAGATGAAACACCACAAAAAGATGATGAATAGACTAAAAACAGACGCAAAACTCCAAAGGAACATGACAAAACGACTGAAAACAGATGAAAACACCACTAAAACGTGACAAAACGATTAAAAACAGACAACACCACAAAAACATGACAAAACGACTAAAAACAGACGCAAAACTCCACAAAAACATGATGAACCGACTAGAAACAGATGAAAACACCACAAAAACGTGATAAAACAACTATAAACAGACGAAACACACCACAAAAACGTGATAAAACGGCTTAAAACAGACACAAGACACCACAAAAACGACTAAAAACAGATGAAAACACCACAAAAACGTGATGAAACCTCTTAAAACAGATGAAAACACCACAAATCGTGATGAAACAACTAAAAACAGATGCAAAACTCAACAAAAACGTGATGAAACGACTAAAAACACACGCAAAACTCCACAAAAACATGATGAAACGACTAAAAAAAGACGCAAAACTCCACAGAAACATGACAAAACGACTAAAAACAGATGAAAACACCACTAAAACGTGATAAGACAACTAAAAACAGACGAAACACCACAAAAACGTGATGAAACGACTAAAAACAGACGAAACACCACAAAAACGTGATGAAACGACTAAAAACAGACGAAAACACCACAAATACGTTATGAAACGACTTAAAACAGATGAAAACACCACAAATACATGACAAAAATGACTAAAAACAGATTAAAACACCACAAAAACGTGATAAGACAACTAAAAACAGACGAAACACCACAAAAACGTGATAAGACAACTAAAAACAGACGAAACACCACAAAAACGTGATGAAACGACTAAAAACAGACGAAAACACCACAAATACGTTATGAAACGACTTAAAACAGATGAAAACACCACAAATACATGACAAAAATGACTAAAAACAGATTAAAACACCACAAAAACGTGATAAGACAACTAAAAACAGACGAAACACCACAAAAACGTGATAAGACAACTAAAAACAGACGAAACACCACAAAAAGATGATGAATAGACTAAAAACAGACGCAAAACTCCAAAGGAACATGACAAAACGACTGAAAACAGATGAAAACACCACTAAAACGTGACAAAACGATTAAAAACAGACAACACCACAAAAACATGACAAAACGACTAAAAACAGACGCAAAACTCCACAAAAACATGATGAACCGACTAGAAACAGATGAAAACACCACAAAAACGTGATAAAACAACTATAAACAGACGAAACACACCACAAAAACGTGATAAAACGGCTTAAAACAGACACAAGACACCACAAAAACGACTAAAAACAGATGAAAACACCACAAAAACGTGATGAAACCTCTTAAAACAGATGAAAACACCACAAATCGTGATGAAACAACTAAAAACAGATGCAAAACTCAACAAAAACGTGATGAAACGACTAAAAACACACGCAAAACTCCACAAAAACATGATGAAACGACTAAAAAAAGACGCAAAACTCCACAGAAACATGACAAAACGACTAAAAACAGATGAAAACACCACTAAAGCGTGACAAAACGATTAAAAACAGGCAACACCACAAAAACGTGATGAAACCTCTTAAAACAGATGAAAACACCACAAACCGTGATGAAACAACTAAAAACAGATGCAAAACTCAACAAAAACGTGATGAAACGACTAAAAACACACGCAAAACTCCACAAAAACATGATGAAACGACTAAAAAAACACGCAAAACTCCACAGAAACATGACAAAACGACTAAAAACAGATGAAAACACCACTAAAGCGTGACAAAACGATTAAAAACAGGCAACACCACAAAAACCTGAGAAAAATACTAAATACAGATGAAAACACCACAAAAACGTGATAAAACAACTATAAACAGACGAAACACACCACTAAAACGTGACAAAACGATTAAAAACAGACAACACCACAAAAACATGACAAAAACGACTAAAAACAGATGAAAACACCACTAAAGCGTGACAAAACGATTAAAAACAGGCAACACCACAAAAACGTGATGAAACCTCTTAAAACAGATGAAAACACCACAAACCGTGATGAAACAACTAAAAACAGATGCAAAACTCAACAAAAACGTGATGAAACGACTAAAAACACACGCAAAACTCCACAAAAACATGATGAAACGACTAAAAAAACACGCAAAACTCCACATAAACATGACAAAACGACTAAAAACAGATGAAAACACCACTAAAGCGTGACAAAACGATTAAAAACAGGCAACACCACAAAAACCTGAGAAAAATACTAAAAACAGATGCGTGATGAAACGACTAAAATCAGACGAAAACACCACAAATACGTTATGAAACGACTTAAAAACAGATGAAAACACCACAAATACATGACAAAAATGACTAAAAACAGATTAAAACACCACAAAAACGTGATAAGACAACTAAAAACAGACGAAACACCACAAAAACGTGATAAGACAACTAAAAACAGACGAAACACCACAAAAACGTGATGAAACGACTAAAAACAGACGCAAAACACCACAAAAACATGGCAAAACGACTAAAAACAGACGAAAACACCACCAAAACGTGATGAAACGACTAAAAACAGACGAAAAATTCCACAGAAACATGACAAAACGACTAAAAACTGTTTAAAATACCACTAAAACGTGACAAAACGACTAAAAACAGACGAAAACACCAACAAAAACGTGATGAAACGACTAAAATCAGACGAAAACACCACAAATACGTTATGAAACGACTTAAAACAGATGAAAACACCACAAATACATGACAAAAATGACTAAAAAAAGATGAAAAACAACACAAAAACGTGATGAAACGACTAAAAACAGATGAAAACACCACATGACAAAACGACTAAAAACAGACGCAAAACTCCACAAAAACATTATGAAATGACTAAAAACAGATGAAAACACCACTAATACGTGATGAAACGGCTAAATACTGACGAAAAAACCCCCACAAAAACATGAAAAAACGACTAAAAACTGATGAAAACACCACAAAAAAACGTGACAAAAATGACTAAAAGTAGATGAAAACATCACAAAAAGGTGACAAAAACGACAAAAAACGGATGAAAATACCACAAAAACGTGACAAAACGACCAAAAAAGATCAAAACACCACAAGAATATGATAAAACAACTAAAAACAGACGAAAATACCAAGAAACGTAATGAAACGACTAAAAACAGCCGCAAAACTCCACAAAACATGATGAAACGACTAAAAACAGACGAAAACACCACAAAAACGTGATGAAACGACTAAAAACAGACGAAAACACCACAAATACGTTATGAAACGACTTAAAACAGATGAAAACACCACAAATACATGACAAAAATGACTAAAAACAGATTAAAACACCACAAAAACGTGATAAGACAACTAAAAACAGACGAAACACCACAAAAACGTGATAAGACAACTAAAAAAAGACGAAACACCACAAAAACGTGATGAAACGACTAAAAACAGACGCAAAACACCACAAAAACATGGCAAAGCGACTTAAAACAGCCGAAAAACACCACAAAAACGTGATGAAACGACTAAAAACAGACGAAAAATTCCACAGAAACATGACAAAACGACTAAAAACTGTTTAAAATACCACTAAAACGTGACAAAACGACTAAAAACAGACGAAAACACCAACAAAAACGTGATGAAACGACTAAAATCAGACGAAAACACCACAAATACGTTATGAAACGACTTAAAACAGATGAAAACACCACAAATACATGACAAAAATGACTAAAAAAAGATGAAAAACAACACAAAAACGTGATGAAACGACCAAAAACAGATGAAAACACCACATGACAAAACGACTAAAAACAGACGCAAAACTCCACAAAAACATTATGAAACGACTAAAAACAGATGAAAACACCACTAATACGTGATGAAACGGCTAAATACTGACGAAAAAAACCCCACAAAAACATGAAAAAACGACTAAAAACTGATGAAAACAACGAAAAAAAAGGTGACAAAAATGACTAAAAGTAGATGAAAACACCACAAAAAGGTGACAAAAAAGGCAAAAAACGGATGAAAATACCACAAAAACGTGACAAAACGACCAAAAAAGATCAAAACACCACAAGAATATGATAAAACAACTAAAAACAGACGAAAACACCAAGAAACGTAACTAAACGACTAAAAAAAGACGCAAAACTCCACAAAAACATTATGAAACGACTAAAAACAGATGAAAACACCACAAAAACGTGATGAAACGAATTAAAACAGACGAAAACACCACAAATATGTGATGAAACAACTAAAAACAGATGCAAAATTCAACAAAAACGTAATGAAACGACTAAAAACAAATGAAAACACCACAAAAAAATGACCAAACAACTAAAAACATATCAAAACACCACAAAAACATGTAAAACGACTAAAAACAGACGAAAACACCACAAATATGTGATGAAACAACTTAAAACGGACGCAAAACACCACAAACACGACATAACAACTAAAAACAGACGAAAACACCACAAAAACGTGATGAAACGACTAAAAACAGAAGAAAACACCAACAAAAACGTGATGAAACGACTAAAATCAGACGAAAACACCACAAATACGTTATGAAACGACTTAAAACAGATGAAAACACCACAAATACATGACAAAAATGACTAAAAACAGATTAAAACACCACAAAAACGTGATAAGACAACTAAAAACAGACGAAACACCACAAAAACGTGATAAGACAACTAAAAACAGACGAAACACCACAAAAACGTGATGAAACGACTAAAAACAGACGCAAAACACCACAAAAACATGGCAAAGCGACTTAAAACAGCCGAAAAACACCACAAAAACGTGATGAAACGACTAAAAACAGACGAAAAATTCCACAGAAACATGACAAAACGACTAAAAACTGTTTAAAATACCACTAAAACGTGACAAAACGACTAAAAACAGACGAAAACACCAACAAAAACGTGATGAAACGACTAAAATCAGACGAAAACACCACAAAAACGTTATGAAACGACTTAAAACAGATGAAAACACCACAAATACATGACAAAAATGACTAAAAAAAGATGAAAAACAACACAAAAACGTGATGAAACGACCAAAAACAGATGAAAACACCACATGACAAAACGACTAAAAACAGACGCAAAACTCCACAAAAACATTATGAAACGACTAAAAACAGATGAAAACACCACTAATACGTGATGAAACGGCTAAATACTGACGAAAAAAACCCCACAAAAACATGAAAAAACGACTAAAAACTGATGAAAACAACGAAAAAAAAGGTGACAAAAATGACTAAAAGTAGATGAAAACACCACAAAAAGGTGACAAAAAAGGCAAAAAACGGATGAAAATACCACAAAAACGTGACAAAACGACCAAAAAAGATCAAAACACCACAAGAATATGATAAAACAACTAAAAACAGACGAAAACACCAAGAAACGTAACTAAACGACTAAAAAAAGACGCAAAACTCCACAAAAACATTATGAAACGACTAAAAACAGATGAAAACACCACAAAAACGTGATGAAACGATTTAAAACAGACGAAAACACCACAAATATGTGATGAAACAACTAAAAACAGATGCAAAATTCAACAAAAACGTAATGAAACGACTAAAAACAAATGAAAACACCACAAAAAAATGACCAAACAACTAAAAACATATCAAAACACCACAAAAACATGTAAAACGACTAAAAACAGACGAAAACACCACAAATATGTGATGAAACAACTTAAAACGGACGCAAAACACCACAAACACGACATAACAACTAAAAACAGACGAAAACACCACAAAAACGTGATGAAACGACTAAAAACAGATGAAAACACCACAAAACGTGATAAGACAACTAAAAACAGACGAAACACACCACAAAAACGTGATGAAACGACTAAAAACACATGAAAACACCACAAAAACGTGACAAAAATGACTAAAGACGGATGAAAACACCACAAAAACGTGATGAAACCACTTAAAACAGATGAAAACACCACAAAAACGTGATGAAACCCCTTAAAACAGATGAAAACACCACAAAAATATGATAAAACAACTAAAAAAAGACGAAAACACCACAAAAACGTGATGGAATTACTAAAAACAGACGAAAACACCACACAAACGTTATGAACCGACTTAAAATAGATGAAAACACCACAAAAATGTGACAAATTGACTAAAACAGACGAAAACACCACAAGAACATGACAAAACAGCTAAAGACAGACGCAAAACTCCAGAAAAACATGATGAAACGACTAAAAACAGATGAAACACCACAAAAACGTGACAAAAAAGACTAAAAACGGATGAAAATACCACAAAAACGTGATAAAACAACTATAAACAGACTAAACACACCACAAAAACGTGATGAAACGACTAAAAACAAACACAAGACACCACAAAAACGACTAAAACAGTTGAAAACACCTCAAAAACGTGATAAAACAACTAAAAACAGACGAAACACACCACCAAAACGTGATGAACAGAAGCAAGACACCACAAAAATGTGACAAAAAGACTAAAAACGGATATAAACTGCGCAAAAACGTGATGAAACGTCTAAAAACAGATTAAAACACCACAAAACGTGATAAGACAACTAAAAACAGACGAAACACACCACAAAAACGTGATGAAACGACTAAAAACAGACGCAAAACTCTACAAAAAGATGATGAATAGACTAAAAACAGACGCAAAACTCCAAAGGAACATGACAAAACGACTGAAAACAGATGAAAACACCACTAAAACGTGACAAAACGATTAAAAACAGACAACACCACAAAAACATGACAAAACGACTAAAAACAGACGCAAAACTCCACAAAAACATGATGAACCGACTAGAAACAGATGAAAACACCACAAAAACGTGATAAAACAACTATAAACAGACGAAACACACCACAAAAACGTGATGAAACGGCTTAAAACAGACACAAGACACCACAAAAACGACTAAAAACAGATGAAAACACCACAAAAACGTGATGAAACCTCTTAAAACAGATGAAAACACCACAAATCGTGATGAAACAACTAAAAACAGATGCAAAACTCAACAAAAACGTGATGAAACGACTAAAAACACACGCAAAACTCCACAAAAACATGATGAAACGACTAAAAAAAGACGCAAAACTCCACAGAAACATGACAAAACGACTAAAAACAGATGAAAACACCACTAAAGCGTGACAAAACGATTAAAAACAGGCAACACCACAAAAACGTGATGAAACCTCTTAAAACAGATGAAAACACCACAAACCGTGATGAAACAACTAAAAACAGATGCAAAACTCAACAAAAACGTGATGAAACGACTAAAAAAACACGCAAAACTCCACAAAAACATGATGAAACGACTAAAAAAAGACGCAAAACTCCACAGAAACATGACAAAACGACTAAAAACAGATGAAAACACCACTAAAGCGTGACAAAACGATTAAAAACAGGCAACACCACAAAAACCTGAGAAAAATACTAAATACAGATGAAAACACCACAAAAACGTGATAAAACAACTATAAACAGACGAAATACACCACAAAAACGTGATGAAACGACTAAAAACAGACGCAAGACACCGCAAAAAAGACTAAAAACAGATGAAAACACCACAAAAACGTGATAAAACCACTTAAAACAGATGAAAACACCACAAAAATATGATAAAAACAACTAAAAAAAGACGAAAACACCACAAAAACGTGATTGAATTACTAAAAACAGACGAAAACACCACAAGAACATGACAAAACAGCTAAAGACAGACGCAAAACTCCAGAAAAACATGATGAAACAACTATAAACAGACGAAACACACCAAAAAAACGTGATGAAACGACTAAAAACAAACACAAGACACCACAAAAACGTCTAAAAACAGATGCAAAACTCAACAAAAACGTGATGAAACGACTAAAAACAGTTGAAAACACCACAAAAACGTGATAAAACAACTAAAAACAGACGAAACACACCACCAAAACGTGATGAAAGGACTAAAAACAGAAGCAAGACACCAAAAAAATGTGACAAAAAGACTAAAAACGGATATAAACTGCGCAAAAACGTGATGAAACGTCTAAAAACAGATTAAAACACCACAAAACGTGATAAGACAACTAAAAACAGACGAAACACACCACAAAAACGTGATGAAACGACTAAAAACAGACGCAAAACTCCACAAAAACATGATGAATAGACTAAAAACAGACGCAAAACTCCAAATGAACATTATAAAAACGACTAAACACGGATGAAAACACCACAAAAACGTGATGAAACGACTAAAAACAGACTCAAAACACCACAAAAACATGGCAAAACGACTAAAAACAGACGAAAACACCACAAAAACGTGATGAAACGACTAAAAACAGACGAAAAATTCCACAGAAACATGACAAAACGACTAAAAAATGTTTAAAATACCACTAAAACGTGACAAAACGACTAAAAACAGAAGAAAACACCAACAAAAACGTGATGAAACGACTAAAATCAGACGAAAACACCACAAATACGTTATGAAACGACTTAAAACAGATGAAAACACCACAAATACATGACAAAAATGACTAAAAACAGATTAAAACACCACAAAAACGTGATAAGACAACTAAAAACAGACGAAACACCACAAAAACGTGATAAGACAACTAAAAACAGACGAAACACCACAAAAAGATGATGAATAGACTAAAAACAGACGCAAAACTCCAAAGGAACATGACAAAACGACTGAAAACAGATGAAAACACCACTTAAACGTGACAAAACGATTAAAAACAGACAACACCACAAAAACATGACAAAACGACTAAAAACAGACGCAAAACTCCACAAAAACATGATGAACCGACTAGAAACAGATGAAAACACCACAAAAACGTGATAAAACAACTATAAACAGACGAAACACACCACAAAAACGTGATGAAACGGCTTAAAACAGACACAAGACACCACAAAAACGACTAAAAACAGATGAAAACACCACAAAAACGTGATGAAACCTCTTAAAACAGATGAAAACACCACAAATCGTGATGAAACAACTAAAAACAGATGCAAAACTCAACAAAAACGTGATGAAACGACTAAAAACACACGCAAAACTCCACAAAAACATGATGAAACGACTAAAAAAAGACGCAAAACTCCACAGAAACATGACAAAACGACTAAAAACAGATGAAAACACCACTAAAGCGTGACAAAACGATTAAAAACAGGCAACACCACAAAAACGTGATGAAACCTCTTAAAACAGATGAAAACACCACAAACCGTGATGAAACAACTAAAAACAGATGCAAAACTCAACAAAAACGTGATGAAACGACTAAAAACACACGCAAAACTCCACAAAAACATGATGAAACGACTAAAAAAACACGCAAAACTCCACAGAAACATGACAAAACGACTAAAAACAGATGAAAACACCACTAAAGCGTGACAAAACGATTAAAAACAGGCAACACCACAAAAACCTGAGAAAAATACTAAATACAGATGAAAACACCACAAAAACGTGATAAAACAACTATAAACAGACGAAACACACCACTAAAACGTGACAAAACGATTAAAAACACACGCAAAACTCCACAAAAACATGATGAAACGACTAAAAAAAGACGCAAAACTCCACAGAAACATGACAAAACGACTAAAAACAGATGAAAACACCACTAAAGCATGACAAAACGATTAAAAACAGGCAACACCACAAAAACCTGAGAAAAATACTAAAAACAGATGCGTGATGAAACGACTAAAATCAGACGAAAACACCACAAATACGTTATGAAACGACTTAAAAACAGATGAAAACACCACAAATACATGACAAAAATGACTAAAAACAGATTAAAACACCACAAAAACGTGATAAGACAACTAAAAACAGACGAAACACCACAAAAACGTGATAAGACAACTAAAAACAGACGAAACACCACAAAAACGTGATGAAACGACTAAAAACAGACGCAAAACACCACAAAAACATGGCAAAACGACTTAAAACAGACGAAAACACCACAAAAACGTGATGAAACGACTAAAAACAGACGAAAAATTCCACAGAAACATGACAAAACGACTAAAAACTGTTTAAAATACCACTAAAACGTGACAAAACGACTAAAAACAGACGAAAACACCAACAAAAACGTGATGAAACGACTAAAATCAGACGAAAACACCACAAATACGTTATGAAACGACTTAAAACAGATGAAAACACCACAAATACATGACAAAAATGACTAAAAAAAGATGAAAAACAACACAAAAACGTGATGAAACGACTAAAAACAGATGAAAACACCACATGACAAAACGACTAAAAACAGACGCAAAACTCCACAAAAACATTATGAAATGACTAAAAACAGATGAAAACACCACTAATACGTGATGAAACGGCTAAATACTGACGAAAAAAAACCCACAAAAACATGAAAAAACGACTAAAAACTGATGAAAACACCACAAAAAAACGTGACAAAAATGACTAAAAGTAGATGAAAACACCACAAAAAGGTGACAAAAACGACAAAAAACGGATGAAAATACCACAAAAACGTGACAAAACGACCAAAAAAGATCAAAACACCACAAGAATATGATAAAACAACTAAAAACAGACGAAAACACCAAGAAACGTAATGAAACGACTAAAAACAGCCGCAAAACTCCACAAAACATGATGAAACGACTAAAAACAGACGAAAACACCACAAAAACGTGATGAAACGACTAAAAACAGACGAAAACACCACAAATACGTTATGAAACGACTTAAAACAGATGAAAACACCACAAATACATGACAAAAATGACTAAAAACAGATTAAAACACCACAAAAACGTGATAAGACAACTAAAAACAGACGAAACACCACAAAAACGTGATAAGACAACTAAAAACAGACGAAACACCACAAAAACGTGATGAAACGACTAAAAACAGACGCAAAACACCACAAAAACATGGCAAAACGACTTAAAACAGCCGAAAAACACCACAAAAACGTGATGAAACGACTAAAAACAGACGAAAAATTCCACAGAAACATGACAAAACGACTAAAAACTGTTTAAAATACCACTAAAACGTGACAAAACGACTAAAAACAGACGAAAACACCAACAAAAACGTGATGAAACGACTAAAATCAGACGAAAACACCACAAATACGTTATGAAACGACTTAAAACAGATGAAAACACCACAAATACATGACAAAAATGACTAAAAAAAGATGAAAAACAACACAAAAACGTGATGAAACGACCAAAAACAGATGAAAACACCACATGACAAAACGACTAAAAACAGACGCAAAACTCCACAAAAACATTATGAAACGACTAAAAACAGATGAAAACACCACTAATACGTGATGAAACGGCTAAATACTGACGAAAAAAAACCCACAAAAACATGAAAAAACGACTAAAAACTGATGAAAACACCGAAAAAAAAGGTGACAAAAATGACTAAAAGTAGATGAAAACACCACAAAAAGGTGACAAAAAAGGCAAAAAACGGATGAAAATACCACAAAAACGTGACAAAACGACCAAAAAAGATCAAAAAAACCACAAGAATATGATAAAACAACTAAAAACAGACGAAAACACCAAGAAACGTAATGAAACGACTAAAAACAGCCGCAAAACTCCACAAAACATGATGAAACGACTTAAAACACACACAAAACTCCACAGAAACATTACAAAACGACTAAAAACAGATGAAAACACCACTAAAACGTGACAAAACGATTAAAAACAGGCAACACCGCAAAAACTTGAGAAAACGACTAAAAACAGACGCAAAACTCCACAAAAACATTATGAAACGACTAAAAACAGATGAAAACACCACAAAAACGTGATGAAACAACTAAAATCAGACGAAAAACCCACAAAAACATGACAAAACGACTAAAAACGGATGAAAACACCACAAAAACATGACAAAACGACTAAAAACAGACGCAAAGCTCCATAAAACAATGCAAAACGACTAAAAACAGACGCAAAACTCCACAAAAACATTATGAAACGACTAAAAACAGATGAAAACACCACAAAAACGTGATGAAACGATTTAAAACAGACGAAAACACCACAAATATGTGATGAAACAACTAAAAACAGATGCAAAATTCAACAAAAACGTAATGAAACGACTAAAAACAAATGAAAACACCACAAAAAAATGACCAAACAACTAAAAACATATCAAAACACCACAAAAACGTGTAAAACGACTAAAAACAGACGAAAACACCACAAATATGTGATGAAACGACTTAAAACAGACGCAAAACACCACAAACACGACATAACAACTAAAAACAGACGAAAACACCACAAAAACGTGATGAAACAACTAAAAACAGATGAAAACACCACAAAAACGTGACAAAAATGACTAAAGACGGATGAAAACACCACAAAAACATGACAAAAATGACTAAAGACGGATGAAAATACCACAAAAACGTGATAAAACAACTATAAACAGACGAAACACACCACAAAAACGTGATGAAACGACTAAAAACAAACACAAGACACCACAAAAACGACTAAAAACAGTTGAAAACACCACAAAAACGTGATAAAACAACTAAAAACAGACGAAACACACCACCAAAACGTGATGAAAGGACTAAAAACAGAAGCAAGACACCACAAAAATGTGACAAAAAGACTAAAACGGGTATAAACTGCGTAAAAACGTGATGAAACGTCTAAAAACAGATTAAAACACCACAAAACGTGATAAGACAACTAAAAACAGACGAAACACACCACAAAAACGTGATGAAACGACTAAAAACAGACGCAAAACTCCACAAAAAGATGATGAATAGACTAAAAACAGACGCAAAACTCCACAAAAACGTGATAAAACGACTAAAAACAGACGAAAAATTCCACAGAAACATGACAAAACGACTAAAAACAGATGAAAACACCACAAAAACGTGATGAAACGACTAAAAACAGACGAAAAATTCCACAGAAACATGACAAAACGACTAAAAACAGACGAAAACACCAACAAAAACGTGATGAAACGACTAAAAACAGCCGCAAAACTCCACAAAACATGATGAAACGACTGAAAACACACACAAAACTCCACAGAAACATTACAAAACGACTAAAAACAGATGAAAACACCACTAAAACGTGACAAAACGATTAAAAACAGGCAACACCGCAAAAACTTGAGAAAACGACTAAAAACAGACGCAAAACTCCACAAAAACATTATGAAACGACTAAAAACAGATGAAAACACCACAAAAACGTGATGAAACGACTAAAAACAGACGAAAAATTCCACAGAAACATGACATAACGACTAAAAACAGACGAAAACACCAACAAAAACGTGATGAAACGACTAAAAACAGCCGCAAAACTCCACAAAACATGATGAAACGACTGAAAACATGCACAAAACTCCACAGAAACATTACAAAACGACTAAAAACAGACGAAAACACCACAAAAACGTGATGAAACGACTAAAAACAGACGAAAAATTCCACAGAAACATGACAAAACGACTAAAAACAGACGAAAACACCAACAAAAACGTGATGAAACGACTAAAAACAGCCGCAAAACTCCACAAAACATGATGAAACGACTGAAAACACACACAAAACTCCACAGAAACATTACAAAACGACTAAAAACAGATTAAAACACCACAAAAACGTGATAAGACAACTAAAAACAGACGAAACACCACAAAAACGTGATAAGACAACTAAAAACAGACGAAACACCACAAAAACGTGATGAAACGACTAAAAACAGACGCAAAACACCACAAAAACATGGCAAAACGACTTAAAACAGCCGAAAACACCACAAAAACGTGATGAAACGACTAAAAACAGACGAAAAATTCCACAGAAACATGACAAAACGACTAAAAACTGTTTAAAATACCACTAAAACGTGACAAAACGACTAAAAACAGATGAAAACACCAACAAAAACGTGATGAAACGACTAAAAACAGACGAAAACACCACAAATACGTTATGAAACGACTTAAAACAGATGAAAACACCACAAATACATGACAAAAATGACTAAAAAAAGATGAAAAACAACACAAAAACGTGATGAAACGACCAAAAACAGATGAAAACACCACATGACAAAACGACTAAAAACAGACGCAAAACTCCACAAAAACATTATGAAACGACTAAAAACAGATGAAAACACCACTAATACGTGATGAAACGGCTAAATACTGACGAAAAAAAACCCACAAAAACATGAAAAAACGACTAAAAACTGATGAAAACACCGAAAAAACAGGTGACAAAAATGACTAAAAGTAGATGAAAACACCACAAAAAGGTGACAAAAAAGGCAAAAAACGGATGAAAATACCACAAAAACGTGACAAAACGACCAAAAAAGATCAAAACACCACAAGAATATGATAAAACAACTAAAAACAGACGAAAACACCAAGAAACGTAATGAAACGACTAAATAAAGACGCAAAACTCCACAAAAACATTATGAAACGACTAAAAACAGATGAAAACACCACAAAAACGTGATGAAACGATTTAAAACAGACGAAAACACCACAAATATGTGATGAAACAACTAAAAACAGATGCAAAATTCAACAAAAACGTAATGAAACGACTAAAAACAAATGAAAACACCACAAAAAAATGACCAAACAACTAAAAACATATCAAAACACCACAAAAACGTGTAAAACGACTAAAAACAGACGAAAACACCACAAATATGTGATGAAACGACTTAAAACAGACGCAAAACACCACAAACACGACATAACAACTAAAAACAGACGAAAACACCAAGAAAACGTGATGAAACGACTAAAAACAGATGAAAACACCACAAAACGTGATAAGACAACTAAAAACAGACGAAACACCACAAAAACGTTATAAGACAACTAAAAACAGACGAAACACCACAAAAACGTGATGAAACGACTAAAAACAGACGCAAAACACCACAAAAACATGGCAAAACAACTTAAAACAGCCGAAAACACCACAAAAACGTGATGAAACGACTAAAAACAGACGAAAAATTCCACAGAAACATGACAAAACGACTAAAAACTGTTTAAAATACCACTAAAACGTGACAAAACGACTAAAAACAGACGAAAACACCAACAAAAACGTGATGAAACGACTAAAAACAGACGAAAACACCACAAATACGTTATGAAACGACTTAAAACAGATGAAAACACCACAAATACATGACAAAAATGACTAAAAAAAGATGAAAAACAACACAAAAACGTGATGAAACGACCAAAAACAGATGAAAACACCACATGACAAAACGACTAAAAACAGACGCAAAACTCCACAAAAACATTATGAAACGACTAAAAACAGATGAAAACACCACTAATACGTGATGAAACGGCTAAATACTGACGAAAAAAAACCCACAAAAACATGAAAAAACGACTAAAAACTGATGAAAACACCGAAAAAACAGGTGACAAAAATGACTAAAAGTAGATGAAAACACCACAAAAACGTGACAAAACGACCAAAAAAGATCAAAACACCACAAGAATATGATAAAACAACTAAAAACAGACGAAAACACCAAGAAACGTAATGAAACGACTAAATAAAGACGCAAAACTCCACAAAAACATTATGAAACGACTAAAAACAGATGAAAACACCACAAAAACGTGATGAAACGATTTAAAACAGACGAAAACACCACAAATATGTGATGAAACAACTAAAAACAGATGCAAAATTCAACAAAAACGTAATGAAACGACTAAAAACAAATGAAAACACCACAAAAAAATGACCAAACAACTAAAAACATATCAAAACACCACAAAAACGTGTAAAACGACTAAAAACAGACGAAAACACCACAAATATGTGATGAAACGACTTAAAACAGACGCAAAACACCACAAACACGACATAACAACTAAAAACAGACGAAAACACCAAGAAAACGTGATGAAACGACTAAAAACAGATGAAAACACCACAAAACGTGATAAGACAACTAAAAACAGACGAAACACACCACAAAAACGTAATGAAACGACTAAAAACAGATGAAAACACCACAAAAACGTGACAAAAATGACTAAAGACGGATGAAAACACCACAAAAACGTGATGAAACCACTTAAAACAGATGAAAACACCACAAAAACGTGATGAAACCACTTAAAACAGATGAAAACACCACAAAAATATGATAAAACAACAAAAAAAAGACGAAAACACCACAAAAACGTGATGGAATTACTAAAAACAGACGAAAACACCACACAAACGTTATGAACCGACTTGAACAGATGAAAACACCACAAAAATGTGACAAATTGACTAAAAACAGACGAAAACACCACAAGAACATGACAAAACAGCTCAAGACAGACGCAAAACTCCAGAAAAACATGATGAAACGACTAAAAACAGATGAAACACCACAAAAACGTGACAAAAAAGACTAATAACGGATGAAAATACCACAAAAACGTGATAAAACAACTATAAACAGACGAAAACACCACAAAAACGTGATGAAACGACTAAAAACAAACACAAGAACCACAAAAACGACTAAAAACAGTTGAAAACACCACAAAAAAGTGATAAAACAACTAAAAACAGACGAAACACACCACCAAAACGTGATGAAAGGACTAAAAACAGAAACAAGACACCACAAAAATGTGACAAAAAGACTAAAAACGGATATAAACTGCGCAAAAACGTGATGAAACGTCTAAAAACAGATTAAAACACCACAAAACGTGATAAGACAACTAAAAACAGACGAAACACACCACAAAAACGTGATGAAACGACTAAAAACAGACGCAAAACTCCACAAAAAAATGATGAATAGACTAAAAACAGACGCAAAACTCCAAAGGAACATGACGAAACGACTAAAAACAGACGCAAAACACCACAAAAACATGGCAAAACGACTTAAAACAGCCGAAAACACCACAAAAACGTGATGAAACGACTAAAAACAGACGAAAAATTCCACAGAAACATGACAAAACGACTAAAAACTGTTTAAAATACCACTAAAACGTGACAAAACGACTAAAAACAGACGAAAACACCAACAAAAACGTGATGAAACGACTAAAAACAGACGAAAACACCACAAATACGTTATGAAACGACTTAAAACAGATGAAAACACCACAAATACATGACAAAAATGACTAAAAAAAGATGAAAAACAACACAAAAACGTGATGAAACGACCAAAAACAGATGAAAACACCACATGACAAAACGACTAAAAACAGACGCAAAACTCCACAAAAACATTATGAAACGACTAAAAACAGATGAAAACACCACTAATACGTGATGAAACTGCTAAATACTGACGAAAAAAACCCCACAAAAACATGAAAAAACGACTAAAAACTGATGAAAACACCGAAAAAAAAGGTGACAAAAAAGGCAAAAAACGGATGAAAATACCACAAAAACGTGACAAAACGACCAAAAAAGATCAAAACACCACAAGAATATGATAAAACAACTAAAAACAGACGAAAACACCAAGAAACGTAATGAAACGACTAAATAAAGACGCAAAACTCCACAAAAACATTATGAAACGACTAAAAACAGATGAAAACACCACAAAAACGTGATGAAACGATTTAAAACAGACGAAAACACCACAAATATGTGATGAAACAACTAAAAACAGATGCAAAATTCAACAAAAACGTAATGAAACGACTAAAAACAAATGAAAACACCACAAAAAAATGACCAAACAACTAAAAACATATCAAAACACCACAAAAACGTGTAAAACGACTAAAAACAGACGAAAACACCACAAATATGTGATGAAACGACTTAAAACAGACGCAAAACAGACGCAAAACACCACAAACACGACATAACAACTAAAAACAGACGAAAACACCAAGAAAACGT
Source organism: Echiichthys vipera (assembly GCF_963691815.1). Taxonomy (NCBI): domain Eukaryota; kingdom Metazoa; phylum Chordata; class Actinopteri; order Perciformes; family Trachinidae; genus Echiichthys; species Echiichthys vipera. The sequence continues at coordinate 35,467,330 of NC_139830.1, forward strand.
GATGAAACGACTAAAAACAGATGAAAACACCACAAAACGTGATAAGACAACTAAAAACAGACGAAACACACCACAAAAACGTAATGAAACGACTAAAAACAGATGAAAACACCACAAAAACGTGACAAAAATGACTAAAGACGGATGAAAACACCACAAAAACGTGATGAAACCACTTAAAACAGATGAAAACACCACAAAAACGTGATGAAACCACTTAAAACAGATGAAAACACCACAAAAATATGATAAAACAACTAAAAAAAGACGAAAACACCACAAAAACGTGATGGAATTACTAAAAACAGACGAAAACACCACACAAACGTTATGAACCGACTTGAACAGATGAAAACACCACAAAAATGTGACAAATTGACTAAAAACAGACGAAAACACCACAAGAACATGACAAAACAGCTCAAGACAGATGCAAAACTCCAGAAAAACATGATGAAACGACTAAAAACAGATGAAACACCACAAAAACGTGACAAAAAAGACTAATAACGGATGAAAATACCACAAAAACGTGATAAAACAACTATAAACAGACGAAAACACCACAAAAACGTGATGAAACGACTAAAAAAAAACACAAGAACCACAAAAACGACTAAAAACAGTTGAAAACACCACAAAAAAGTGATAAAACAACTAAAAACAGAAGAAACACACCACCAAAACGTGATGAAAGGACTAAAAACAGAAACAAGACACCACAAAAATGTGACAAAAAGACTAAAAACGGATATAAACTGCGCAAAAACGTGATGAAACGTCTAAAAACAGATTAAAACACCACAAAACGTGATAAGACAACTAAAAACAGACGAAACACACCACAAAAACGTGATGAAACGACTAAAAACAGACGCAAAACTCCACAAAAAAATGATGAATAGACTAAAAACAGACGCAAAACTCCAAAGGAACATGACGAAACGACTAAAAACAGACGCAAAACACCACAAAAACATGGCAAAACGACTTAAAACAGCCGAAAACACCACAAAAACGTGATGAAACGACTAAAAACAGACGAAAAATTCCACAGAAACATGACAAAACGACTAAAAACTGTTTAAAATACCACTAAAACGTGACAAAACGTCTAAAAACAGATTAAAACACCACAAAACGTGATAAGACAACTAAAAACAGACGAAACACACCACAAAAACGTGATTAAACGACTAAAAACAGACGCAAAACTCCACAAAAAAATGATGAATAGACTAAAAACAGACGCAAAACTCCAAAGGAACATGACGAAACGACTGAAAACAGATGAAAACACCACTAAAACGTGACAAAACGATTAAAAACAGACAACACCACAAAAACATGACAAAACGACTAAAAACAGACGCAAAATTCCACAAAAACATTATAAAAACGACTAAACACGGATGAAAACACCACAAAAACGTGATGAAACGACTAAAAACAGACGCAAAACACCACAAAAACATGGCAAAACGACTAAAAACAGACGAAAACACCACAAAAACGTGATGAAACGACTAAAAACAGACGAAAAATTCCACAGACACATGACAAAACGACTAAAAAATGTTTAAAATACCACTAAAACGTGACAAAACGACTAAAAACAGACGAAAACACCAACAAAAACGTGATGAAACGACTAAAATCAGACGAAAACACCACAAATACGTTATGAAACGACTTAAAACAGATGAAAACACCACAAATACATGACAAAAATGACTAAAAACAGATGAAAACACCACAAAAACGTTATAAGACAACTAAAAACAGACGAAACACCACAAAAACTTGATGAAACGACTAAAAACAGACGCAAAACACCACAAAAACATGGCAAAACGACTTAAAACAGACGAAAACACCACAAAAACGTGATGAAACGACTAAAAACAGACGAAAAATTCCACAGAAACATGACAAAACGACTAAAAACTGTTTAAAATACCACTAAAACGTGACAAAACGACTAAAAACAGACGAAAACACCAACAAAAACGTGATGAAACGACTAAAATCAGACGAAAACACCAACAAAAACGTTATGAAACGACTTAAAACAGATAAAAACACCATAAATACATGACAAAAATGACTAAAAAAAGATGAAAAACAACACAAAAACGTGATGAACGACTAAAAACAGATGAAAACACCACATGACAAAACGATAAAAACAGACGCAAAACTCCACAAAAACATTATGAAACGACTAAAAACAGATGAAAACACCACAAATACGTGATGAAACGACTAAAAACTGACGAAAAACCCCCACAAGAACATGAAAAAACGACTAAAAATTGATGAAAACACCACAAAAAAACTTGACAAAAATGACTAAAAACGGATGAAAACACCACAAGAATATGATAAAACAACTAAAAACAGACGAAAACACCAAGAAACGTAATGAAACGACTAAAAACAGCCGCAAAACTCCACAAAACATGATGAAACGACTAAAAACACACACAAAACTCCACAGAAACATTACAAAACGACTAAAAACAGATGAAAACACCACTAAAACGTGACAAAACGATTAAAAACAGGCAACACCACAAAAACTTGAGAAAACGACTAAAAACAGACGCAAAACTCCACAAAAACATTATGAAACGACTAAAAACAGATGAAAACACAACAAAAACGTGATGAAACGATTTAAAACAGACGAAAACACCACAAATATGTGATGAAACAACTAAAAACAGATGCAAAATTCAACAAAAACGTAATGAAACGACTAAAAACAAATGAAAACACCACAAAAAAATGACCAAACAACTAAAAACATATCAAATTACCACAAAAACGTGTAAAACGACTAAAAACAGACGAAAACACCACAAATATGTGATGAAACGACTTAAAACAGACGCAAAACACCACAAACACGACTTAACAACTAAAAACAGACGAAAACACCAAGAAAACGTGATGAAACGACTAAAAACAGATGAAAACACCACAAAACGTGATAAGACAACTAAAAACAGACGAAACACACCACAAAAACGTAATGAAACGACTAAAAACAGATGAAAACACCACAAAAACGTGATGAAACGACTAAAAACAGACGAAAAATTCCACAGAAACATGACAAAACGACTAAAAACTGTTTAAAATACCACTAAAACGTGACAAAACGACTAAAAACAGACGAAAACACCAACAAAAACGTGATGAAACGACTAAAAACAGACGAAAACACCACAAATACGTTATGAAACGACTTAAAACAGATGAAAACACCACAAATACATGACAAAAATGACTAAAAAAAGATGAAAAACAACACAAAAACGTGATGAAACGACCAAAAACAGATGAAAACACCACATGACAAAACGACTAAAAACAGACGCAAAACTCCACAAAAAGATTATGAAACGACTAAAAACAGATGAAAACACCACTAATACGTGATGAAACGGCTAAATACTGATGAAAAAAAACCCACAAAAACATGAAAAAACGACTAAAAACTGATGAAAACGCCGAAAAAAAAGGTGACAAAAATGACTAAAAGTAGATGAAAACACCACAAAAAGGTGACAAAAAAGGCAAAAAACGGATGAAAATACCACAAAAACGTGACAAAACGACCAAATAAGATCAAAACACCACAAGAATATGATAAAACAACTAAAAACAGACGAAAACACCAAGAAACGTAATGAAACGACTAAAAACAGCCGCAAAACTCCACAAAACATGATGAAACGACTGAAAACACACACAAAACTCCACAGAAACATTACAAAACGACTAAAAACAGATGAAAACACCACTAAAACGTGACAAAACGATTAAAAACAGGCAACACCGCAAAAACTTGAGAAAACGACTAAAAACAGACGCAAAACTCCACAAAAACATTATGAAACGACTAAAAACAGATGAAAACACCACAAAAACGTGATGAAACGACTAAAATCAGACGAAAAACCCACAAAAACATGACAAAACGACTAAAAACGGATGAAAACACCACTAAAGCGTGACAAAACGATTAAAAACAGGCAACACCACAAAAACCTGAGAAAACGACTAAAAACAGACGCAAAACTCCACAAAAACATTATGAAACGACTAAAAACAGATGAAAACACCACAAAAACGTGATGAAACGACTAAAATCAGACGAAAAACCCACAAAAACATGTCAAAACGACTAAAAACGGATGAAAACACCACAAAAACATGACAAAACGACTAAAAACGGACGCAAAGCTCCATAAAACAATGCAAAACGACTAAAAACAGACGCAAAACTCCACAAAAATGTGACGAAACAACTAAAAACAGATGAAAACACCAAAAAACCTGACAAAACGACTAAAAACAGACCAAGACTCCACAAAAACATGACAAAACGACTAAAAAAAGACGCAAAACTCCACAAAAACATTATGAAACGACTAAAAACAGATGAAAACACAACAAAAACGTGATGAAACGATTTAAAACAGACGAAAACACCACAAATATGTGATGAAACAACTAAAAACAGATGCAAAATTCAACAAAAACGTAATGAAACGACTAAAAACAAATGAAAACACCACAAAAAAATGACCAAACAACTAAAAACATATCAAAACACCACAAAAACGTGTAAAACGACTAAAAACAGACGAAAACACCACAAATATGTGATGAAACGACTTAAAACAGACGCAAAACACCACAAACACGACATAACAACTAAAAACAGACGAAAACACCAAGAAAACGTGATGAAACGACTAAAAACAGATGAAAACACCACAAAACGTGATAAGACAACTAAAAACAGACGAAACACACCACAAAAACGTAATGAAACGACTAAAAACAGATGAAAACACCACAAAAACGTGACAAAAATGACTAAAGACGGATGAAAACACCACAAAAACGTGATGAAACCACTTAAAACAGATGAAAACACCACAAAAACGTGATGAAACCACTTAAAACAGATGAAAACACCACAAGAATATGATAAAACAACTAAAAACAGACGAAAACACCAAGAAACGTAATGAAACGACTAAAAACAGCCGCAAAACTCCACAAAACATGATGAAACGACTGAAAACACACACAAAACTCCACAGAAACATTACAAAACGACTAAAAACAGATGAAAACACCACTAAAACGTGACAAAACGATTAAAAACAGGCAACACCACAAAAACTTGAGAAAACGACTAAAAACAGACGCAAAACTCCACAAAAACATTATGAAACGACTAAAAACAGATGAAAACACCACAAAAACGTGATGAAACGACTAAAATCAGACGAAAAACCCACAAAAACATGACAAAACGACTAAAAACGGATGAAAACACCACTAAAGCGTGACAAAACGATTAAAAACAGGCAACACCACAAAAACCTGAGAAAACTACTAAAAAAAGACGCAAAACACCACAAAAACATTATGAAACGACTAAAAGCAGACAAAAACATGACAAAAACATGACAAACAGCTAAAAACGGATGAAAACACCACAAAAACATGACAAAACGACTGAAAACAGATCAAAACACCACAAAAACATTATGAAACGACTAAAAACAGATGAAAACACCACAAAAACGTGATGAAACGACTAAAAGCAGACAAAAACACGACAAAAACATGACAAACAGCTAAAAACGGATGAAAACACCACAAAAACATGACAAAACGACTGAAAAAAGATTAAAACACCCCAAAAATATGATGAAATGACTAAAAACAGATGAAAACTCCACAAAAACATCATGAAACGACTAAAAACAGACCCAAAGCTCCATAAAACAATGCAAAACGACTAAAAACAGACGCAAAAGTCCACAAAAACATGATGAAACGACTAAAAACAGATGAAAACACCACAAAAACGTGACAAAACGATTCTAAACAGACAAAAACACCACAAAAACGTGATGAAACGACTAAAAACAGACGCAAAACTCCACAAAAACATAATGAAACGACTAAAAACAGATGAAAACACCACAAAACGCGATGAAACGTCCAAAAAACAGACGAAAACACCACAAAAACATTACAAAACGACTAAAAACAGATGAAAACACCACAAAAACATAATGAAACGACTAAAAACAGATGAAAACACCACAAAACGCGATGAAACGTCCAAAAAACAGACGAAAACACCACAAAAACATTACAAAACGACTAAAAACAGACGCAAAACTCCACAAAAACATAATGAAACGACTAAAAACAGATGAAAACACCACAAAACGCGATGAAACGTCCAAAAAACAGATGAAAACACCACAAAAACATTACAAAACGACTAAAAACAGATGAAAACACCACAAAAACATAACGAAACGATTAGGAACAAATGAAAACAACACAAAAACATGACAAAAATGACTAAAGATAGATGAAAACACCGCAAAAAGAAGCAAAATTCAACGAAAATGTGATGAAATGATTAAAAACAGATGCAAAGCTCCACAAAAACATGACAAAAAAACTAAAAACACACGCAAAACTCCACAGAAACAATATTGAACGACTAAAAACAGATGAAAACACCACAAAAATGTGATGAAACGACTAAAAACAGACGAAAACACCACAAAAACACGAAAAAACGACTAAAAAAACGGATGAAAACACCACAATAACATGACAAAAACGACTAAAAACAGATGAAAACACCACAAAAACGTGATGAAACGACTGAAAACAGACGAAAACACCACAAAAACGTGATGAAACGACTAAAAACAGACGCAAAATTCCACAGAAACATGACAAAACGACTAAAAACTGATTAAAATAGCACTAAAACATGACAAAACGACTAAAAACAGACGAAAACACCAACAAAAACGTGATGAAACGACAAACAACAGACGAAAACACCACAAATATGATGAAACGACTTAAAACAGATGAAAACACCACAAAAACATGACAAAAATGTCTAGAAACAGATAAAAACACCAAAAAAACGTGATAAAACAACTATAAACAGACGAAACACACCACAAAAACGTGATGAAACGGCTAAAAACAGACGCAAGACACCACAAAAACGACTAAAAACAGATGAAAACACCACAAAAACGTGATGAAACCTCTTAAAACAGATGAAAACACCACAAAACCGTGATGAAACAACTAAAAACAGATGCAAAACTCAACAAAAACGTGATGAAACGACTAAAAACACAGGCAAAACTCCACAAAAACAGGATGAAATGACTAAAAAAAGACGCAAAACTCCACAGAAACATGACAAAACGACTAAAAACAGATGAAAACACCACTAAAGCATGACAAAACGATTAAAAACAGGCAACACCACAAAAACCTGAGAAAAATACTAAAAACAGACGCAAAACACCACAAAAACATTATGAAACGACTAAAAGCAGACAAAAACACGACAAAAACATGTCAAACAGCTAAAAACGGATGAAAACACCACAAAAACATGACAAAACGACTGAAAAAAGATCAAAACACCACAAAAACATTATGAAACGACTTAAAACAGACGAAAACACCACAAATATGATGAAACGACTTAAAACTGATGAAAACACCACAAAAACATGACGAAACGATTAGAAACAAATGAAAACAACACAAAAACATGACAAAAATGACTAAAAATGGATGAAAACACCGCAAAAAGAAGCAAAATTCAACGAAAATGTGATGAAATGATTAAAAATAGACGCAAAGCTCCACAAAAACATTACAAAACAACTAAAAACACACGCAAAACTCCACAAAAACAATATTGAACGACTAAAAACAGATGAAAACACCACAAAAACATGATGAAACGACTAAAAACAGACAAAAACACCACAAAAACACGAAAAAACGACAAAAAAACGGATGAAAACACCACAATAACATGACAAAAATGACTAAAAACAGATGAAAACACCACAAAAACGTGATGAAACGACTGAAAACAGACGAAAACACCACAAAAACGTGATGAAACGACTAAAAACAGACGCAAAATTCCACAGAAACATGACAAAACGACTAAAAACTGATTAAAATAGCACTAAAACGTGACAAAACGACTAAAAACAGACGAAAACACCAACAAAAATGTGTTGAAACGACAAACAATAGACGAAAACACCACAAATATGATGAAACGACTTAAAACAGATGAAAACACCACAAAAACATGATAAAAATGACTAGAAACAGATGAAAACACCAAAAAAAACGTGATAAAACAACTATAAACAGATGAAAACACCACAAAAACGTGATGAAACGACTAAAAACAGACAAAAACACCACAAAAACATGATGAAACGACTAAAAACAGATGAAAACACCACAAAAACATGATAAAACGACTAAAAACAGACGCAAAACTCCACAGAAATATGACAAAACGACTAAAAACAGATGAAAACACCACTAAAACGTGACAAAACGACTATAAACAGATGCAAAACTCCACAAAAACATTATGAAACGACTAAAAACAGATGAAAACACCACAAAAACATGACAAAACAACTAAAAACATATCAAAACACCACAAAAACGTGATGAAACGACTAAAAACAGATGAAAACACCACAAATATGTGATGAAACAACTAAAAACAGACGCAAAACTCCACAAAAACATGACAAAACGACTAAAAACAAATGAAAACACCACAAAAACATGACAAAACAACTAAAAACATATCCAAACACCACAAAAACATGACAAAATGACTAAAAACAGATGAAAACACAGCAAAAACGTGATGAAACTCCTAAAAACAGATAAAAAAAAAACAAAAAACATGACAAAACAACTAAAAACAGACGAAAACACCACAGAAACTTGATGAAATGACTAAAAACAGACAAAAACACCACAAAAACGTGATGAACCAACTTACAATAGATGAAAACACAACAAAAACGTGACAAAATGACAAAAAACAGATGAAAACACCACAAAAACGTGATGAACCCACTTAAAACAGATGAGAACACCACAAAAACGTGACAAAACGACTAAAAACAGACGCAAAACTCGACAAAAATATGATGAAACGACTAAAAACAGATGAAAAAAAGACAAAAACGTGACAAAAACGACTAAAAACGGATGAAAGCACCACAAAAAGGTGACAAAACGACTAAAAAAAGACGAAAACACCACAAGAACATGACAAAACAACTAAAAACAGACGCAAAACTCCACAAAAACATGATGAAACGACTAAAAACAGATGAAAACACCACAAAAACGTGATGAAACGACTAAAAACAGACAAAAACACCACAAAAACATGATGAAACGACTAAAAACAGACGCAAAACTCAACAGAAATATGACAAAACGACTAAAAACAGATGAAAACACCACTAAAACGTGACAAAACGACTATAAACAGATGCAAAACTCCACAAAAACGTGATGAAACGACTAAAAACAGACGAAAACACCACAAATATGTGATGAAACAACTAAAAACAGACGAAAAAAATCCACAAAAACATGACAAAACGACTAAAAACAAATGAAAACACCACAAAAACATGACAAAACAACTAAAAACATATCCAAACACCACAAAAACGTGATGAAACGACTAAAAACTGACAAAAACACCACAAATATGTGATGAAACGACTTAAAACAGACGCAAAACACCACAAAAACATGGCAAAACGACTAAAAACAGACGAAAACACCACAAAAACGTGATGAAACGACTAAAAATTCCACAAAAACATGATGAAACAACTAAAAACAGATGAAAACACCACAAAAACGTGACAAAAAAAACTAAAAACGGATGAAAATACCACAAAAACGTGATAAAACAACTATAAACAGACGAAACACACCACAAAAACGTGATGAAACGACTAAAAACAAACGCAAGACACCACAAAAACGACTAAAAACAGATGAAAACACCACAAAAACGTGATGAAACAACTAAAAACAGATGCAAAACTCAACAAAAACGTGATGAAACAACTAAAAACAGATGCAAAACTGAACAAAAACGTGATGAAACGACTAAAAACAGATGAAAACACCACAAAAACGTGATAAAACAACTAAAAACAGACGACACACCACAAAAACGTGATGAAACGACTAAAAACAGACGCAAGACACCACAAAAATGTGACAAAAAGACTAAAAACAGATAAAAACTGCGCAAAAACGTGATGAAACGTCTAAAAACAGATTAAAACACCACAAAAACATGATAAAACAACTAAAAAAAGACGAAAACACCACAAAAACATGATGCAACAACTAAAAACAGACGCAAAACTACACAAAAACATTATAAAAACGACTAAACACGGATGGAAACACCACAAAAACGTGATGAAACGACTAAAAACAGACGAAAACACCACAAAAACATGACAAAACGACGAAAAACGGACGAAAACACCACAAAAACAAATGACAAAACGACCAAAAAAGATCAAAACACCACAAAAATCTGATAAAACAAATAAAAACAGACGAAAACACCACAAAAAAGTGATGAAACGAGTAAAAACAGACGCAAAACTCCACAAAATATGATGAAACGACTGAAAACAGACGCAAAACTCCACAAAAACACCAAAAAAACGTGATAAAACAACTATAAACAGACGAAACACACCACAAAAACGTGATGAAACGGCTAAAAACAGACGCAAGACACCACAAAAACGACTAAAAACAGATGAAAACACCACAAAAACGTGATGAAACCTCTTAAAACAGATGAAAACACCACAAAACCGTGATGAAACAACTAAAAACAGATGCAAAACTCAACAAAAACGTGATGAAACGACTAAAAACACAGGCAAAACTCCACAAAAACAGGATGAAATGACTAAAAAAAGACGCAAAACTCCACAGAAACATGACAAAACGACTAAAAACAGATGAAAACACCACTAAAGCATGACAAAACGATTAAAAACAGGCAACACCACAAAAACCTGAGAAAAATACTAAAAACAGACGCAAAACACCACAAAAACATTATGAAACGACTAAAAGCAGACAAAAACACGACAAAAACATGTCAAACAGCTAAAAACGGATGAAAACACCACAAAAACATGACAAAACGACTGAAAAAAGATCAAAACACCACAAAAACATTATGAAACGACTTAAAACAGACGAAAACACCACAAATATGATGAAACGACTTAAAACTGATGAAAACACCACAAAAACATGACGAAACGATTAGAAACAAATGAAAACAACACAAAAACATGACAAAAATGACTAAAAATGGATGAAAACACCGCAAAAAGAAGCAAAATTCAACGAAAATGTGATGAAATGATTAAAAATAGACGCAAAGCTCCACAAAAACATTACAAAACAACTAAAAACACACGCAAAACTCCACAAAAACAATATTGAACGACTAAAAACAGATGAAAACACCACAAAAACATGATGAAACGACTAAAAACAGACAAAAACACCACAAAAACACGAAAAAACGACAAAAAAACGGATGAAAACACCACAATAACATGACAAAAATGACTAAAAACAGATGAAAACACCACAAAAACGTGATGAAACGACTGAAAACAGACGAAAACACCACAAAAACGTGATGAAACGACTAAAAACAGACGCAAAATTCCACAGAAACATGACAAAACGACTAAAAACTGATTAAAATAGCACTAAAACGTGACAAAACGACTAAAAACAGACGAAAACACCAACAAAAATGTGTTGAAACGACAAACAATAGACGAAAACACCACAAATATGATGAAACGACTTAAAACAGATGAAAACACCACAAAAACATGATAAAAATGACTAGAAACAGATGAAAACACCAAAAAAAACGTGATAAAACAACTATAAACAGATGAAAACACCACAAAAACGTGATGAAACGACTAAAAACAGACAAAAACACCACAAAAACATGATGAAACGACTAAAAACAGATGAAAACACCACAAAAACATGATAAAACGACTAAAAACAGACGCAAAACTCCACAGAAATATGACAAAACGACTAAAAACAGATGAAAACACCACTAAAACGTGACAAAACGACTATAAACAGATGCAAAACTCCACAAAAACATTATGAAACGACTAAAAACAGATGAAAACACCACAAAAACATGACAAAACAACTAAAAACATATCAAAACACCACAAAAACGTGATGAAACGACTAAAAACAGATGAAAACACCACAAATATGTGATGAAACAACTAAAAACAGACGCAAAACTCCACAAAAACATGACAAAACGACTAAAAACAAATGAAAACACCACAAAAACATGACAAAACAACTAAAAACATATCCAAACACCACAAAAACATGACAAAATGACTAAAAACAGATGAAAACACAGCAAAAACGTGATGAAACTCCTAAAAACAGATAAAAAAAAACAAAAAACATGACAAAACAACTAAAAACAGACGAAAACACCACAGAAACTTGATGAAATGACTAAAAACAGACAAAAACACCACAAAAACGTGATGAACCAACTTACAATAGATGAAAACACAACAAAAACGTGACAAAATGACAAAAAACAGATGAAAACACCACAGAAACGTGATGAACCGACTTAAAACAGATGAGAACACCACAAAAACGTGACAAAACGACTAAAAATAGACGCAAAACTCGACAAAAATATGATGAAACGACTAAAAACAGATGAAAAAAAGACAAAAACGTGACAAAAACGACTAAAAACGGATGAAAGCACCACAAAAAGGTGACAAAACGACTAAAAAAAGACGAAAACACCACAAGAACATGACAAAACAACTAAAAACAGACGCAAAACTCCACAAAAACATGATGAAACGACTAAAAACAGATGAAAACACCACAAAAACGTGATGAAACGACTAAAAACAGACAAAAACACCACAAAAACATGATGAAACGACTAAAAACAGACGCAAAACTCAACAGAAATATGACAAAACGACTAAAAACAGATGAAAACACCACTAAAACGTGACAAAACGACTATAAACAGATGCAAAACTCCACAAAAACGTGATGAAACGACTAAAAACAGACGAAAACACCACAAATATGTGATGAAACAACTAAAAACAGACGAAAAAAATCCACAAAAACATGACAAAACGACTAAAAACAAATGAAAACACCACAAAAACATGACAAAACAACTAAAAACATATCCAAACACCACAAAAACGTGATGAAACGACTAAAAACTGACAAAAACACCACAAATATGTGATGAAACGACTTAAAACAGACGCAAAACACCACAAAAACATGGCAAAACGACTAAAAACAGACGAAAACACCACAAAAACGTGATGAAACGACTAAAAATTCCACAAAAACATGATGAAACAACTAAAAACAGATGAAAACACCACAAAAACGTGACAAAAAAAACTAAAAACGGATGAAAATACCACAAAAATGTGATAAAACAACTATAAACAGACGAAACACACCACAAAAACGTGATGAAACGACTAAAAACAAACGCAAGACACCACAAAAACGACTAAAAACAGATGAAAACACCACAAAAACGTGATGAAACAACTAAAAACAGATGCAAAACTCAACAAAAACGTGATGAAACAACTAAAAACAGATGCAAAACTGAACAAAAACGTGATGAAACGACTAAAAACAGATGAAAACACCACAAAAACGTGATAAAACAACTAAAAACAGACGACACACCACAAAAACGTGATGAAACGACTAAAAACAGACGCAAGACACCACAAAAATGTGACAAAAAGACTAAAAACAGATAAAAACTGCGCAAAAACGTGATGAAACGTCTAAAAACAGATTAAAACACCACAAAAACATGATAAAACAACTAAAAAAAGACGAAAACACCACAAAAACATGATGCAACAACTAAAAACAGACGCAAAACTACACAAAAACATTATAAAAACGACTAAACACGGATGGAAACACCACAAAAACGTGATGAAACGACTAAAAACAGACGAAAACACCACAAAAACATGACAAAACGACGAAAAACGGACGAAAACACCACAAAAACAAATGACAAAACGACCAAAAAAGATCAAAACACCACAAAAATCTGATAAAACAAATAAAAACAGACGAAAACACCACAAAAAAGTGATGAAACGAGTAAAAACAGACGCAAAACTCCACAAAATATGATGAAACGACTGAAAACAGACGCAAAACTCCACAAAAACATGACAAAACGACTAAAAACAAATGAAAACACCACAAAAACATGACAAAACAACTAAAAACATATCCAAACACCACAAAAACGTGATGAAACGACTAAAAACTGACAAAAACATCACAAATATGTGATGAAACGACTAAAAACAGACGAAAAATTCCACAGAAACAATATTGAAAGACTAAAAACAGATGAAAACACCACAAAAACGTGATGAAACGACTAAAAACAGACGAAAACACCACAAAAACACGAAAAAACGACTAAAAAACGGATGAAAACACCACAATAACATGACAAAAACGACTAAAAACAGATGAAAACACCACAAAAACGTGATGAAACGACTGAAAACAGACGAAAACACCACAAAAACGTGATGAAACGACTAAAAACAGACGCAAAATTCCACAGAAACATGACAAAACGACTAAAAACTGATTAAAATAGCACTAAAACATGACAAAACGACTAAAAACAGACGAAAACACCAACAAAAACGTGATGAAACGACAAACAACAGACGAAAACACCACAAATATGATGAAACGACTTAAAACAGATGAAAACACCACAAAAACATGACAAAAATGTCTAGAAACAGATAAAAACACCAAAAAAACGTGATAAAACAACTATAAACAGACGAAACACACCACAAAAACGTGATGAAACGGCTAAAAACAGACGCAAGACACCACAAAAACGACTAAAAACAGATGAAAACACCACAAAAACGTGATGAAACCTCTTAAAACAGATGAAAACACCACAAAACCGTGATGAAACAACTAAAAACAGATGCAAAACTCAACAAAAACGTGATGAAACGACTAAAAACACAGGCAAAACTCCACAAAAACAGGATGAAATGACTAAAAAAAGACGCAAAACTCCACAGAAACATGACAAAACGACTAAAAACAGATGAAAACACCACTAAAGCATGACAAAACGATTAAAAACAGGCAACACCACAAAAACCTGAGAAAAATACTAAAAACAGACGCAAAACACCACAAAAACATTATGAAACGACTAAAAGCAGACAAAAACACGACAAAAACATGTCAAACAGCTAAAAACGGATGAAAACACCACAAAAACATGACAAAACGACTGAAAAAAGATCAAAACACCACAAATATGATGAAACGACTTAAAACTGATGAAAACACCACAAAAACATGACGAAACGATTAGAAACAAATGAAAACAACACAAAAACATGACAAAAATGACTAAAGATGGATGAAAACACCGCAAAAAGAAGCAAAATTCAACGAAAATGTGATGAAATGATTAAAAATAGACGCAAAGCTCCACAAAAACATTACAAAACAACTAAAAACACACGCAAAACTCCACAAAAACAATATTGAACGACTAAAAACAGATGAAAACACCACAAAAACATGATGAAACGACTAAAAACAGACGAAAACACCACAAAAACACGAAAAAACGACAAAAAAACGGATGAAAACACCACAATAACATGACAAAAATGACTAAAAACAGATGAAAACACCACAAAAACGTGATGAAACGACTGAAAACAGACGAAAACACCACAAAAACGTGATGAAACGACTAAAAACAGACGCAAAATTCCACAGAAACATGACAAAACGACTAAAAACTGATTAAAATAGCACTAAAACGTGACAAAACGACTAAAAACAGACGAAAACACCAACAAAAATGTGATGAAACGACAAACAATAGACGAAAACACCACAAATATGATGAAACGACTTAAAACAGATGAAAACACCACAAAAACATGACAAAAATGACTAGAAACAGATGAAAACACCAAAAAAAACGTGATAAAACAACTATAAACAGACGCAAAACTCCACAGAAATATGACAAAACGACTAAAAACAGATGAAAACACCACTAAAACGTGACAAAACGACTAAAAACAGATGCAAAACTCCACAAAAACATTATGAAACGACTAAAAACAGATGAAAACACCACAAAAACATGACAAAAATGTCTAGAAACAGATAAAAACACCAAAAAAACGTGATAAAACAACTATAAACAGACGAAACACACCACAAAAACGTGATGAAACGGCTAAAAACAGACGCAAGACACCACAAAAACGACTAAAAACAGATGAAAACACCACAAAAACGTGATGAAACCTCTTAAAACAGATGAAAACACCACAAAACCGTGATGAAACAACTAAAAACAGATGCAAAACTCAACAAAAACGTGATGAAACGACTAAAAACACAGGCAAAACTCCACAAAAACAGGATGAAATGACTAAAAAAAGACGCAAAACTCCACAGAAACATGACAAAACGACTAAAAACAGATGAAAACACCACTAAAGCATGACAAAACGATTAAAAACAGGCAACACCACAAAAACCTGAGAAAAATACTAAAAACAGACGCAAAACACCACAAAAACATTATGAAACGACTAAAAGCAGACAAAAACACGACAAAAACATGTCAAACAGCTAAAAACGGATGAAAACACCACAAAAACATGACAAAACGACTGAAAAAAGATCAAAACACCACAAAAACATTATGAAACGACTTAAAACAGACGAAAACACCACAAATATGATGAAACGACTTAAAACTGATGAAAACACCACAAAAACATGACGAAACGATTAGAAACAAATGAAAACAACACAAAAACATGACAAAAATGACTAAAGATGGATGAAAACACCGCAAAAAGAAGCAAAATTCAACGAAAATGTGATGAAATGATTAAAAATAGACGCAAAGCTCCACAAAAACATTACAAAACAACTAAAAACACACGCAAAACTCCACAAAAACAATATTGAACGACTAAAAACAGATGAAAACACCACAAAAACATGATGAAACGACTAAAAACAGACAAAAACACCCCAAAAACATGATGAAACGACTAAAAACAGACGCAAAACACCACAAAAACGTGATGAAACGACTAAAAACAGATGAAAACACCACAAAAACATGACAAAACAACTAAAAACATATCAAAACACCACAAAAACGTGATGAAACGACTAAAAACAGATGAAAACACCACAAATATGTGATGAAACAACTAAAAACAGACGCAAAACTCCACAAAAACATGACAAAATGACTAAAAACAAATGAAAACACCACAAAAACATGACAAAACAACTAAAAACATATCCAAACACCACAAAAACATGACAAAATGACTAAAAACAGATGAAAACACAGCAAAAACGTGATGAAACTCCTAAAAACAGATAAAAAAAAAACAAAAAACATGACAAAACAACTAAAAACAAAAGAAAACACCACAGAAACTTGATGAAATGACTAAAAACAGACAAAAACACCACAAAAACGTGATGAACCAACTTACAATAGATGAAAACACAACAAAAACGTGACAAAATGACAAAAAACAGATGAAAACACCACAAAAACGTGATGAACCGACTTAAAACAGATGAGAACACCACAAAAACGTGACAAAACGACTAAAAACAGACGCAAAACTCGACAAAAATATGATGAAACGACTAAAAACAGATGAAAAAAAGACAAAAACGTGACAAAAACGACTAAAAACGGATGAAAGCACCACAAAAAGGTGACAAAACGACTAAAAAAAGAAGAAAACACCACAAGAACATGACAAAACAACTAAAAACAGACGCAAAACTCCACAAAAACATGATGAAACGACTAAAAACAGATGAAAACACCACAAAAACGTGATGAAACGACTAAAAACAGACAAAAACACCACAAAAACATGATGAAACGACTAAAAACAGACGCAAAACTCAACAGAAATATGACAAAACGACTAAAAACAGATGAAAACACCACTAAAACGTGACAAAACGACTATAAACAGATGCCAAACTCCACAAAAACGTGATGAAACGACTAAAAACAGACGAAAACACCACAAATATGTGATGAAACAACTAAAAACAGACGAAAAAAATCCACAAAAACATGACAAAACGACTAAAAACAAATGAAAACACCACAAAAACATGACAAAACAACTAAAAACATATCCAAACATCACAAAAACGTGATGAAACGACTAAAAACTGACAAAAACACCACAAATATGTGATGAAACGACTTAAAACAGACGCAAAACACCACAAAAACATGGCAAAACGACTAAAAACAGACGAAAACACCACAAAAACGTGATGAAACGACTAAAAATTCCACAAAAACATGATGAAACAACTAAAAACAGATGAAAACACCACAAAAACGTGACAAAAAAAACTAAAAACGGATGAAAATACCACAAAAACGTGATAAAACAACTATAAACAGACGAAACACACCACAAAAACGTGATGAAACGACTAAAAACAAACGCAAGACACCACAAAAACGACTAAAAACAGATGAAAACACCACAAAAACGTGATGAAACAACTAAAAACAGATGCAAAACTCAACAAAAACGTGATGAAACGACTAAAAACACAGGCAAAACTCCACAAAAACAGGATGAAATGACTAAAAAAAGACGCAAAACTCCACAGAAACATGACAAAACGACTAAAAACAGATGAAAACACCACTAAAGCATGACAAAACGATTAAAAACAGGCAACACCACAAAAACCTGAGAAAAATACTAAAAACAGACGCAAAACACCACAAAAACATTATGAAACGACTAAAAGCAGACAAAAACACGACAAAAACATGTCAAACAGCTAAAAACGGATGAAAACACCACAAAAACATGACAAAACGACTGAAAAAAGATCAAAACACCACAAAAACATTATGAAACGACTTAAAACAGACGAAAACACCACAAATATGATGAAACGACTTAAAACTGATGAAAACACCACAAAAACATGACGAAACGATTAGAAACAAATGAAAACACCACTAAAACGTGACAAAACGACTATAAACAGATGCCAAACATCACAAAAACGTGATGAAACGACTAAAAACTGACAAAAACACCACAAATATGTGATGAAACGACTTAAAACAGACGCAAAACACCACAAAAACATGGCAAAACGACTAAAAACAGACGAAAACACCACAAAAACGTGATGAAACGACTAAAAATTCCACAAAAACATGATGAAACAACTAAAAACAGATGAAAACACCACAAAAACGTGACAAAAAAAACTAAAAACGGATGAAAATACCACAAAAACGTGATAAAACAACTATAAACAGACGAAACACACCACAAAAACGTGATGAAACGACTAAAAACAAACGCAAGACACCACAAAAACGACTAAAAACAGATGAAAACACCACAAAAACGTGATGAAACAACTAAAAACAGATGCAAAACTCAACAAAAACGTGATGAAACAACTAAAAACAGATGCAAAACTGAACAAAAACGTGATGAAACGACTAAAAACAGATGAAAACACCACAAAAACGTGATAAAACAACTAAAAACAGACGAAACACACCACAAAAACGTGATGAAACAACTAAAAACAGACGCAAGACACCACAAAGATGTGACAAAAAGACTAAAAACAGATAAAAACTGCGCAAAAACGTGATGAAACGTCTAAAAACAGATTAAAACACCACAAAAACATGATAAAACAACTAAAAAAAGACGAAAACACCACAAAAACGTGATGAAACGACTAAAAACAGACGAAAACACCACAAAAACATGACAAAACGACGAAAAACGGACGAAAACACCACAAAAACAAATGACAAAACGACCAAAAAAGATCAAAACACCACAAAAATCTGATAAAACAAATAAAAACAGACGAAAACACCACAAAAAAGTGATGAAACGAGTAAAAACAGACGCAAAACTCCACAAAATATGATGAAACGACTGAAAACAGACGCAAAACTCCACAAAAACATGACAAAACGACTAAAAACAAATGAAAACACCACAAAAACATGACAAAACAACTAAAAACATATCCAAACACCACAAAAACGTGATGAAACGACTAAAAACTGACAAAAACATCACAAATATGTGATGAAACGACTAAAAACAGACGAAAAATTCCACAGAAACATGACAAAACGACTAAAAACTGTTTAAAATACCTCTAAAACGTGATAAAACGACTAAAAAAAGACGAAAACATCAACAAAAACGTGATGAAACGACTAAAATCAGACGAAAACACCACAAATACGTTATGAAACGACTTAAAACAGATGAAAACACCACAAAAACGTGATGAAACGACTAAAAACAGATGAAAACACCACAAAACGTGATAAGACAACTAAAAACAGACGAAACACACCACAAAAACGTAATGAAACGACTAAAAACAGATGAAAACACCACAAAAACGTGACAAAAATGACTAAAGACGGATGAAAACACCACAAAAACGTGATGAAACCACTTAAAACAGATGAAAACACCACAAAAACGTGATGAAACCACTTAAAACAGATGAAAACACCACAAAAATATGATAAAATAACTAAAAAAAGACGAAAACACCACAAAAACGTGATGGAATTACTAAAAACAGACGAAAACACCACACAAACGTTATGAACCGACTTGAACAGATGAAAACACCACAAAAATGTGACAAATTGACTAAAAACAGACGAAAACACCACAAGAACATGACAAAACAGCTAAAGACAGACGCAAAACTCCAGAAAAACATGATGAAACGACTAAAAACAGATGAAACACCACAAAAACGTGACAAAAAAGACTAATAACGGATGAAAATACCACAAAAACGTGATAAAACAACTATCAACAGACGAAAACACCACAAAAACGTGATGAAACGACTAAAAACAAACACAAGAACCACAAAAACGACTAAAAACAGTTGAAAACACCACAAAAAAGTGATAAAACAACTAAAAACAGACGAAACACACCACCAAAACGTGATGAAAGGACTAAAAACAGAAACAAGACACCCCAAAAATGTGACAAAAAGACTAAAAACGGATATAAACTGCGCAAAAACGTGATGAAACGTCTAAAAACAGATTAAAACACCACAAAACGTGATAAGACAACTAAAAACAGACGAAACACACCACAAAAACGTGATGAAACGACTAAAAACAGACGCAAAACTCCACAAAAAAATGATGAATAGACTAAAAACAGACGCAAAACTCCGAAGGAACATGACGAAACGACTGAAAACAGATGAAAACACCACTAAAACGTGACAAAACGATTAAAAACAGACAACACCACAAAAACATGACAAAACGACCTAAAAACAGACGCAAAACTCCACAAAAACATTATAAAAACGACTAAACACGGATGAAAACACCACAAAAACGTGATGAAACGACTAAAAACAGACGCAAAACACCACAAAAACATGGCAAAACGACTAAAAACAGACGAAAACACCACAAAAACGTGATGAAACGACTAAAAACAGACGAAAAATTCCACAGACACATGACAAAACGACTAAAAAATGTTTAAAATACCACTAAAACGTGACAAAACGACTAAAAACAGACGAAAACACCAACAAAAACGTGATGAAACGACTAAAATCAGACGAAAACACCACAAATACGTTATGAAACGACTTAAAACAGATGAAAACACCACAAATACATGACAAAAATGACTAAAAACAGATGAAAACACCACAAAAACGTTATAAGACAACTAAAAACAGACGAAACACCACAAAAACTTGATGAAACGACTAAAAACAGACGCAAAACACCACAAAAACATGGCAAAACGACTTAAAACAGACGAAAACACCACAAAAACGTGATGAAACGACTAAAAACAGACGAAAAATTCCACAGAAACATGACAAAACGACTAAAAACTGTTTAAAATACCACTAAAACGTGACAAAACGACTAAAAACAGACGAAAACACCAACAAAAACGTGATGAAACGACTAAAATCAGACGAAAACACCAACAAAAACGTTATGAAACGACTTAAAACGGATGAAAACACCACAAATACATGACAAAAATGACTAAAAAAAGATGAAAAACAACACAAAAACGTGATGAACGACTAAAAACAGATGAAAACACCACATGACAAAACGATAAAAACAGACGCAAAACTCCACAAAAACATTATGAAACGACTAAAAACAGATGAAAACACCACAAATACGTGATGAAACGACTAAAAACTGACGAAAAAACCCCACAAAAACATGAAAAAACGACTAAAAATTGATGAAAACACCACAAAAAAACGTGACAAAAATGACTAAAAACGGATGAAAACACCACAAGAATATGATAAAACAACTAAAAACAGACGAAAACAACAAGAAACGTAATGAAACGACTAAAAACAGCCGCAAAACTCAACAAAACATGATGAAACGACTGAAAACACACACAAAACTCCACAGAAACATTACAAAACGACTAAAAACAGATGAAAACACCACTAAAACGTGACAAAACGATTAAAAACAGGCAACACCACAAAAACTTGAGAAAACGACTAAAAACAGACGCAAAACTCCACAAAAACATTATGAAACGACTAAAAACAGATGAAAACACCACAAAAACGTGATGAAACGACTAAAATCAGACGAAAAACCCACAAAAACATGACAAAACGACTAAAAACGGATGAAAACACCACTAAAGCGTGACAAAACGATTAAAAACAGGCAACACCACAAAAACCTGAGAAAACTACTAAAAACAGACGCAAAACACCACAAAAACATTATGAAACGACTAAAAGCAGACAAAAACATGACAAAAACATGACAAACAGCTAAAAACGGATGAAAACACCACAAAAACATGACAAAACGACTGAAAACAGATCGAAACACCACAAAAACATTATGAAACGACTAAAAACAGATGAAAACACCACAAAAACGTGATGAAACGACTAAAAGCAGACAAAAACACGACAAAAACATGACAAACAGCTAAAAACGGATGAAAACACCACAAAAACATGACAAAACGACTGAAAAAAGATCAAAACACCACAAAAATATGATGAAATGACTAAAAACAGATGAAAAATCCACAAAAACATCATGAAACGACTAAAAACAGACCCAAAGCTCCATAAAACAATGCAAAACGACTAAAAACAGACGCAAAAGTCCACAAAAACATGATGAAACGACTAAAAACAGATGAAAACACCACAAAAACGTGACAAAACGATTCTAAACAGACAAAAACACCACAAAAACGTGATGAAACGACTAAAAACAGACGCAAAACTCCACAAAAACATAATGAAACGACTAAAAACAGATGAAAACACCACAAAAACGTGATGAAACGACTAAAAATTCCACAAAAACATGATGAAACAACTAAAAACAGATGAAAACACCACAAAAACGTGACAAAAAAAACTAAAAACGGATGAAAATACCACAAAAACGTGATAAAACAACTATAAACAGACGAAACACACCACAAAAACGTGATGAAACGACTAAAAACAAACGCAAGACACCACAAAAACGACTAAAAACAGATGAAAACACCACAAAAACGTGATGAAACAACTAAAAACAGATGCAAAACTCAACAAAAACGTGATGAAACAACTAAAAACAGATGCAAAACTGAACAAAAACGTGATGAAACGACTAAAAACAGATGAAAACACCACAAAAACGTGATAAAACAACTAAAAACAGACGAAACACACCACAAAAACGTGATGAAACAACTAAAAACAGACGCAAGACACCACAAAGATGTGACAAAAAGACTAAAAACAGATAAAAACTGCGCAAAAACGTGATGAAACGTCTAAAAACAGATTAAAACACCACAAAAACATGATAAAACAACTAAAAAAAGACGAAAACACCACAAAAACGTGATGAAACGACTAAAAACAGACGAAAACACCACAAAAACATGACAAAACGACGAAAAACGGACGAAAACACCACAAAAACAAATGACAAAACGACCAAAAAAGATCAAAACACCACAAAAATCTGATAAAACAAATAAAAACAGACGAAAACACCACAAAAAAGTGATGAAACGAGTAAAAACAGACGCAAAACTCCACAAAATATGATGAAACGACTGAAAACAGACGCAAAACTCCACAAAAACATGACAAAACGACTAAAAACAAATGAAAACACCACAAAAACATGACAAAACAACTAAAAACATATCCAAACACCACAAAAACGTGATGAAACGACTAAAAACTGACAAAAACATCACAAATATGTGATGAAACGACTAAAAACAGACGAAAAATTCCACAGAAACATGACAAAACGACTAAAAACTGTTTAAAATACCTCTAAAACGTGATAAAACGACTAAAAAAAGACGAAAACATCAACAAAAACGTGATGAAACGACTAAAATCAGACGAAAACACCACAAATACGTTATGAAACGACTTAAAACAGATGAAAACACCACAAAAACGTGATGAAACGACTAAAAACAGATGAAAACACCACAAAACGTGATAAGACAACTAAAAACAGACGAAACACACCACAAAAACGTAATGAAACGACTAAAAACAGATGAAAACACCACAAAAACGTGACAAAAATGACTAAAGACGGATGAAAACACCACAAAAACGTGATGAAACCACTTAAAACAGATGAAAACACCACAAAAACGTGATGAAACCACTTAAAACAGATGAAAACACCACAAAAATATGATAAAATAACTAAAAAAAGACGAAAACACCACAAAAACGTGATGGAATTACTAAAAACAGACGAAAACACCACACAAACGTTATGAACCGACTTGAACAGATGAAAACACCACAAAAATGTGACAAATTGACTAAAAACAGACGAAAACACCACAAGAACATGACAAAACAGCTAAAGACAGACGCAAAACTCCAGAAAAACATGATGAAACGACTAAAAACAGATGAAACACCACAAAAACGTGACAAAAAAGACTAATAACGGATGAAAATACCACAAAAACGTGATAAAACAACTATCAACAGACGAAAACACCACAAAAACGTGATGAAACGACTAAAAACAAACACAAGAACCACAAAAACGACTAAAAACAGTTGAAAACACCACAAAAAAGTGATAAAACAACTAAAAACAGACGAAACACACCACCAAAACGTGATGAAAGGACTAAAAACAGAAACAAGACACCCCAAAAATGTGACAAAAAGACTAAAAACGGATATAAACTGCGCAAAAACGTGAGGAAACGTCTAAAAACAGATTAAAACACCACAAAACGTGATAAGACAACTAAAAACAGACGAAACACACCACAAAAACGTGATGAAACGACTAAAAACAGACGCAAAACTCCACAAAAAAATGATGAATAGACTAAAAACAGACGCAAAACTCCGAAGGAACATGACGAAACGACTGAAAACAGATGAAAACACCACTAAAACGTGACAAAACGATTAAAAACAGACAACACCACAAAAACATGACAAAACGACTAAAAACAGACGCAAAACTCCACAAAAACATTATAAAAACGACTAAACACGGATGAAAACACCACAAAAACGTGATGAAACGACTAAAAACAGACGCAAAACACCACAAAAACATGGCAAAACGACTAAAAACAGACGAAAACACCACAAAAACGTGATGAAACGACTAAAAACAGACGAAAAATTCCACAGACACATGACAAAACGACTAAAAAATGTTTAAAATACCACTAAAACGTGACAAAACGACTAAAAACAGACGAAAACACCAACAAAAACGTGATGAAACGACTAAAATCAGACGAAAACACCACAAATACGTTATGAAACGACTTAAAACAGATGAAAACACCACAAATACATGACAAAAATGACTAAAAACAGATGAAAACACCACAAAAACGTTATAAGACAACTAAAAACAGACGAAACACCACAAAAACTTGATGAAACGACTAAAAACAGACGCAAAACACCACAAAAACATGGCAAAACGACTTAAAACAGACGAAAACACCACAAAAACGTGATGAAACGACTAAAAACAGACGAAAAATTCCACAGAAACATGACAAAACGACTAAAAACTGTTTAAAATACCACTAAAACGTGACAAAACGACTAAAAACAGACGAAAACACCAACAAAAACGTGATGAAACGACTAAAATCAGACGAAAACACCAACAAAAACGTTATGAAACGACTTAAAACGGATGAAAACACCACAAATACATGACAAAAATGACTAAAAAAAGATGAAAAACAACACAAAAACGTGATGAACGACTAAAAACAGATGAAAACACCACATGACAAAACGATAAAAACAGACGCAAAACTCCACAAAAACATTATGAAACGACTAAAAACAGATGAAAACACCACAAATACGTGATGAAACGACTAAAAACTGACGAAAAACCCCCACAAAAACATGAAAAAACGACTAAAAATTGATGAAAACACCACAAAAAAACGTGACAAAAATGACTAAAAACGGATGAAAACACCACAAGAATATGATAAAACAACTAAAAACAGACGAAAACAACAAGAAACGTAATGAAACGACTAAAAACAGCCGCAAAACTCAACAAAACATGATGAAACGACTGAAAACACACACAAAACTCCACAGAAACATTACAAAACGACTAAAAACAGATGAAAACACCACTAAAACGTGACAAAACGATTAAAAACAGGCAACACCACAAAAACTTGAGAAAACGACTAAAAACAGACGCAAAACTCCACAAAAACATTATGAAACGACTAAAAACAGATGAAAACACCACAAAAACGTGATGAAACGACTAAAATCAGACGAAAAACCCACAAAAACATGACAAAACGACTAAAAACGGATGAAAACACCACTAAAGCGTGACAAAACGATTAAAAACAGGCAACACCACAAAAACCTGAGAAAACTACTAAAAACAGACGCAAAACACCACAAAAACATTATGAAACGACTAAAAGCAGACAAAAACATGACAAAAACATGACAAACAGCTAAAAACGGATGAAAACACCACAAAAACATGACAAAACGACTGAAAACAGATCGAAACACCACAAAAACATTATGAAACGACTAAAAACAGATGAAAACACCACAAAAACGTGATGAAACGACTAAAAGCAGACAAAAACACGACAAAAACATGACAAACAGCTAAAAACGGATGAAAACACCACAAAAACATGACAAAACGACTGAAAAAAGATCAAAACACCACAAAAATATGATGAAATGACTAAAAACAGATGAAAAATCCACAAAAACATCATGAAACGACTAAAAACAGACCCAAAGCTCCATAAAACAATGCAAAACGACTAAAAACAGACGCAAAAGTCCACAAAAACATGATGAAACGACTAAAAACAGATGAAAACACCACAAAAACGTGACAAAACGATTCTAAACAGACAAAAACACCACAAAAACGTGATGAAACGACTAAAAACAGACGCAAAACTCCACAAAAACATAATGAAACGACTAAAAACAGATGAAAACACCACAAAACGCGATGAAACGTCCAAAAAACAGACGAAAACACGACAAAAACATTACAAAACGACTAAAAACAGATGAAAACACCACAAAAACATAATGAAACGACCAAAAACAGATGAAAACACCACAAAACGCGATGAAACGTCCAAAAAACAGACGAAAACACCACAAAAACATTACAAAACGACTAAAAACAGACGCAAAACTCCACAAAAACATAATGAAACGACCAAAAACAGATGAAAACACCACAAAACGCGATGAAACGTCCAAAAAACAGATGAAAACACCACAAAAACATTACAAAACGACTAAAAACAGATGAAAACACCACAAAAACATAACGAAACGATTAGGAACAAATGAAAACAACACAAAAACATGACAAAAATGACTAAAGATATATGAAAACACCGCAAAAAGAAGCAAAATTCAACGAAAATGTGATGAAATGATTAAAAACAGACGCAAAGCTCCACAAAAACATGACAAAAAAACTAAAAACACACGCAAAACTCCACAGAAACAATATTGAACGACTAAAAACAGATGAAAACACCACAAAAACGTGATGAAACGACTAAAAACAGACGAAAACACCACAAAAACACGAAAAAACGACTAAAAAACGGATGAAAACACCACAATAACATGACAAAAACGACTAAAAACAGATGAAAACACCACAAAAACGTGATGAAACGACTGAAAACAGACGAAAACACCACAAAAACGTGATGAAACGACTAAAAACAGACGCAAAATTCCACAGAAACATGACAAAACGACTAAAAACTGATTAAAATAGCACTAAAACATGACAAAACGACTAAAAACAGACGAAAACACCAACAAAAACGTGATGAAACGACAAACAACAGACGAAAACACCACAAATATGATGAAACGACTTAAAACAGATGAAAACACCACAAAAACATGACAAAAATGTCTAGAAACAGATAAAAACACCAAAAAAACGTGATAAAACAACTATAAACAGACGAAACACACCACAAAAACGTGATGAAACGGCTGAAAACAGACGCAAGACACCACAAAAACGACTAAAAACAGATGAAAACACCACAAAAACGTGATGAAACCTCTTAAAACAGATGAAAACACCACAAAACTGTGATGAAACAACTAAAAACAGATGCAAAACTCAACAAAAACGTGATGAAACGACTAAAAACACAGGCAAAACTCCACAAAAACAGGATGAAATGACTAAAAAAAGACGCAAAACTCCACAGAAACATGACAAAACGACTAAAAACAGATGAAAACACCACTAAAGCATGACAAAACGATTAAAAACAGGCAACACCACAAAAACCTGAGAAAAATACTAAAAACAGACGCAAAACACCACAAAAACATTATGAAACGACTAAAAGCAGACAAAAACACGACAAAAACATGTCAAACAGCTAAAAACGGATGAAAACACCACAAAAACATGACAAAACGACTGAAAAAAGATCAAAACACCACAAAAACATTATGAAACGACTTAAAACAGACGAAAACACCACAAATATGATGAAACGACTTAAAACTGATGAAAACACCACAAAAACATGACGAAACGATTAGAAACAAATGAAAACAACACAAAAACATGACAAAAATGACTAAAGATGGATGAAAACACCGCAAAAAGAAGCAAAATTCAACGAAAATGTGATGAAATGATTAAAAATAGACGCAAAGCTCCACAAAAACATTACAAAACAACTAAAAAAACACGCAAAACTCCACAAAAACAATATTGAACGACTAAAAACAGATGAAAACACCACAAAAACATGATGAAACGACTAAAAACACCACAAAAACACCACAAAAACACGAAAAAACGACAAAAAAACGGATGAAAACACCACAATAACATGACAAAAATGACTAAAAACAGATGAAAACACCACAAAAACGTGATGAAACGACTGAAAACAGACGAAAACACCACAAAAACGTGATGAAACGACTAAAAACAGACGCAAAATTCCACAGAAACATGACAAAACGACTAAAAACTGATTAAAATAGCACTAAAACGTGACAAAACGACTAAAAACAGACGAAAACACCAACAAAAATGTGATGAAACGACAAACAATAGACGAAAACACCACAAATATGATGAAACGACTTAAAACAGATGAAAACACCACAAAAACATGACAAAAATGACTAGAAACAGATGAAAACACCAAAAAAAACGTGATAAAACAACTATAAACAGATGAAAACACCACAAAAACGTGATGAAACGACTAAAAACAGACAAAAACACCACAAAAACATGATGAAACGACTAAAAACAGATGAAAACACCACAAAAACATGATAAAACGACTAAAAACAGACGCAAAACTCCACAGAAATATGACAAAACGACTAAAAACAGATGAAAACACCACTAAAACGTGACAAAACGACTATAAACAGATGCAAAACTCCAAAAAAACATTATGAAACGACTAAAAACAGATGAAAACACCACAAAAACATGACAAAACAACTAAAAACATATCAAAACACCACAAAAACGTGATGAAACGACTAAAAACAGATGAAAACACCACAAATATGTGATGAAACAACTAAAAACAGACTCAAAACTCCACAAAAACATGACAAAACGACTAAAAAACGGATGAAAACACCACAATAACATGACAAAAACGACTAAAAACAGATGAAAACACCACAAAAACGTGATGAAACGACTGAAAACAGACGAAAACACCACAAAAACGTGATGAAACGACTAAAAACAGACGCAAAATTCCACAGAAACATGACAAAACGACTAAAAACTGATTAAAATAGCACTAAAACATGACAAAACGACTAAAAACAGACGAAAACACCAACAAAACGTGATGAAACGACAAACAACAGACGAAAACACCACAAATATGATGAAACGACTTAAAACAGATGAAAACACCACAAAAACATGACAAAAATGTCTAGAAACAGATAAAAACACCAAAAAAACGTGATAAAACAACTATAAACAGACGAAACACACCACAAAAACGACTAAAAACAGATGAAAACACCACAAAAACGTGATGAAACCTCTTAAAACAGATGAAAACACCACAAAACCGTGATGAAACAACTAAAAACAGATGCAAAACTCAACAAAAACGTGATGAAACAACTAAAAACACAGGCAAAACTCCACAAAAACAGGATTAAATGACTAAAAAAAGACGCAAAACACCACAAAAACGTGATGAAACGACTAAAAACAGACGAAAACACCACAAAAACACGAAAAAACGACTAAAAAACGGATGAAAACACCACAATAACATGACAAAAACGACTAAAAACAGATGAAAACACCACAAAAACGTGATGAAACGACTGAAAACAGACGAAAACACCACAAAAACGTGATGAAACGACTAAAAACAGACGCAAAATTCCACAGAAACATGACAAAACGACTAAAAACAGACAAAAACACCACAAAAACATGATGAAACGACTAAAAACAGATGAAAACACCACAAAAACATGATAAAACGACTAAAAACAGACGCAAAACTCCACAGAAATATGACAAAACGACTAAAAACAGATGAAAACACCACTAAAACGTGACAAAACGACTATAAACAGATGCAAAACTCCACAAAAACGTGATGAAACGACTAAAAACAGACGAAAACACCACAAATATGTGATGAAACAACTAAAAACAGACGAAAAAAATCCACAAAAACATGACAAAACGACTAAAAACAAATGAAAACACCACAAAAACATGACAAAACAACTAAAAACATATCCAAACACCACAAAAACGTGATGAAACGACTAAAAACTGACAAAAACACCACAAATATGTGATGAAACGACTTAAAACAGACGCAAAACACCACAAAAACATGGCAAAACGACTAAAAACAGACGAAAACACCACAAAAACGTGATGAAACGACTAAAAATTCCACAAAAACATGATGAAACAACTAAAAACAGATGAAAACACCACAAAAACGTGACAAAAAAAACTAAAAACGGATGAAAATACCACAAAAACGTGATAAAACAACTATAAACAGACGAAACACACCACAAAAACGTGATGAAACGACTAAAAACAAACGCAAGACACCACAAAAACGACTAAAAACAGATGAAAACACCACAAAAACGTGATGAAACAACTAAAAACAGATGCAAAACTCAACAAAAACGTGATGAAACAACTAAAAACAGATGCAAAACTGAACAAAAACGTGATGAAACGACTAAAAACAGATGAAAACACCACAAAAACGTGACAAAAATGACTAAAAACAGATGAAAACACCACAAAAACGTGATAAAACAACTAAAAACAGACGAAACACACCACAAAAACGTGATGAAACGACTAAAAACAGACGCAAGACACCACAAAGATGTGACAAAAAGACTAAAAAAAGATAAAAACTGCGCAAAAACGTGATAAAACGTCTAAAAACAGATTAAAACACCACAAAAACATGATAAAACAACTAAAAAAAGAAGAAAACACCACAAAAACGTGATGCAACAACTAAAAACAGACGCAAAACTACACAAAAACATTATAAAAACGACTAAACACGGATGGAAACACCACAAAAACGTGATGAAACGACTAAAAACAGACGAAAACACCACAAAAACATGACAAAACGACGAAAAACGGACGAAAACACCACAAAAACAAATGACAAATCGACCAAAAAAGATCAAAACATCACAAAAATCTGATAAAACAAATAAAAACAGACGAAAACACCACAAAAAAGTGATGAAACGAGTAAAAACAGACGGAAAACTCCACAAAATATGATGAAACGACTGAAAACAGACGCAAAACTCCACAAAAACATGACAAAACGACTAAAAACAAATGAAAACACCACAAAAACATGACAAAACAACTAAAAACATATCCAAACACCACAAAAACGTGATGAAACGACTAAAAACTGACAAAAACATCACAAATATGTGATGAAACGACTAAAAACAGATGAAAAATTCCACAGAAACATGACAAAACGACTAAAAACTGTTTAAAATACCACTAAAACGTGACAAAACGACTAAAAAAAGACGAAAACATCAACAAAAACGTGATGAAACGACTAAAATCAGACGAAAACACCACAAATACGTTATGAAACGACTTAAAACAGATGAAAACACCACAAAAACATGACAAAAATGACTAAAAACAGATGAAAACACCACAAAAACGTGATGAAACGACTAAAAACAGATGAAAACACCACAAAACGTGATAAGACAACTAAAAACAGACGAAACACACCACAAAAACGTGATGAAACGACTAAAAACAGATGAAAACACCACAAAAACGTGACAAAAATGACTAAAAACAGATGAAAACACCACAAAAACGTGATAAAACAACTACAAACAGACACAACACGCCACAAAATGTGATGAAACGACTAAAAACAGACGCAAGACACCGCAAAAACGACTAAAAACAGATGAAAACACCACAAAAACGTGATGAAACGACTGAAAACAGACGCAAAATTCCACAAAAATGTGATGAAACGATAAAAACGGATGCAAAGCTCCACAAAAACATGACAAAACGACTAAAAACAGATAAAAACATCGCAAAAACGTGATGAAACTCCTAAAAACAGATAAAAAAAAACAAAAAACATGACAAAACAACTAAAAACAGACGAAAACACCACAGAAACGTGATGAAACGACTAAAAACAGACGAAAAACCCACAAAAACATGACAAAACGACTAAAAACGGATGAAAACACCACAAAAACATGACAAAATGACTAAAAACAGACGCAAAGCTCCATAAAACAATGCAAAACGACTAAAAACAGACGCAAAACTCCACAAAAATGTGATGAAACAACTAAAAACAGATGAAAACACCAAAAAACCTGACAATACGACTAAAAACAGACCAAGGCTCCACAAAAACATGACAAAACGACTAAAAATAGACACAAAACTCCACAAAAACATTATGAAACGACTGAAAACAGATGAAAACACCACAAATACGTGATGAAACAACTAAAAACAGATGAAAACACCACAAAAACGTGATAAAACAACTAAAAACAGACAAAACACACCACAAAAACGTGATGAAACGACTAAAAACAGTCGCAAGACACCACAAAAATGTGACAAAAAGACTAAAAACAGATAAAAACTGCGCAAAAACGTGATGAAACGTCTAAAAACAGATTAAAACACCACAAAAACATGATAAAACAACTAAAAAAAAGACGAAAACACCACAAAAACGTGATGCAACAACTAAAAACAGAGGCAAAACTCCACAAAAACATGATGAATAGACTAAAAACAGACGCAAAACTCCAAAAGAACATGACAAAACGACTAAAAACAGATGAACACCACTAAAACGTGACAAAACGATTAAAAACAGACAACACCACAAAAACATGACAAAACGACTAAAAACAGACGCAAAACTACACAAAAACATTATAAAAACGACTAAACACGGATGGAAACACCACAAAAACGTGATGAAACGACTAAAAACAGAC
The DNA here is from genome assembly GCF_963691815.1 of Echiichthys vipera. Classification (NCBI taxonomy): domain Eukaryota; kingdom Metazoa; phylum Chordata; class Actinopteri; order Perciformes; family Trachinidae; genus Echiichthys; species Echiichthys vipera. The sequence continues at coordinate 35,501,671 of NC_139830.1, forward strand.
GAAAACACCACAAAAACATGACAAAACAACGAAAAACGGATGAAAACACCACAAAAACAAATGACAAAACGACCAAAAAAAGATCAAAACACCACAAAAATCTGATAAAACAAATAAAAACAGACGAAAACACCACAAAAAAGTGATGAAACGAGTAAAAACAGACGCAAAACTCCACAAAACATGATGAAACGACTGAAAACAGACGCAAAACTCCACAAAAACATGACAAAACGACTAAAAACAAATGAAAACACCACAAAAACATGACAAAACAACTAAAAACATATCCAAACACCACAAAAACGTGATGAAACGACTAAAAACTGACAAAAACACCACAAATATGTGATGAAACGACTTAAAACAGACGCAAAACACCACAAAAACATGGCAAAACGACTAAAAACAGACAAAAACACCACAAAAACGTGATGAAACGACTAAAAACAGACGAAAAATTCCACAGAAACATGACAAAACGACTAAAAACTGTTTAAAATACCACTAAAACGTGACAAAACGACTAAAAACAGACGAAAACACCAACAAAAACGTGATGAAACGACTAAAATCAGACGAAAACCCCACAAATACGTTATGAAACGACTTAAAACAGATGAAAACACCACAAAAACATGACAAAAATGACTAAAAACAGATGAAAACACCACAAAAACGTGATGAAACGACTAAAAACTGATGAAAACACCACAAAACGTGATAAGACAACTAAAAACAGACGAAACACACCACAAAAACGTGATGAAACGACTAAAAACAGATGAAAACACCACAAAAACGTGACAAAAATGACTAAAAACAGATGAAAACACCACAAAAACGTGATAAAACAACTATAAACAGACGAAACACACCACAAAACGTGATGAAACGACTAAAAACAGACGAAAACACCACTAAACCGTGATGAAACAACTAAAAACAGATGCAAAACTCCACAAAAACATGATGAAACGACTAAAAACAGACGCAAAACTCCACAGAAACATTACAAAACAACTAAAAACAGATGAAAACACCACTAAAACGTGACAAAACGATTAAAAACAGACGCAAAACTCCACAAAAACATTATGAAACAACTAAAAACAGATGAAAACACCACAAAAACGTGATGAAACGACTAAAAACAGACGAAAAACCCACAAAAAAATGACAAAACAACTAAAAACGGATGAAAACACCACAAAAACATGACAAAACGACTAAAAACGGACGCCAAGCTCCATAAAACAATGCAAAACGACTAAAAACAGACGCAAAACTCCACAAAAATGTGATGAAACAACTAAAAACAGATGAAAACACCAAAAAACCTGACAAAACGACTAAAAACAGACGCAAAACTCCACAAAAACATGACGAAACGACTAAAAACAGATGAAAACACCACAAAAACGTGACAAAACGATTAAAAACAGACCAAAACACCACAAAAATGTGATGAAACGCCTAAAAATAGACGCAAAACTCCACAAAAACATAATCAAACGACTAAAAACAGATGAAAACACCACAAAAGGCAATGAAAGGTCCAAAAAACAGACGAAAACACCACAAAAACATTACAAAACGCCTAAAAACAGATGAAAACACCACAAAAACATGAAGAAACGATTAGAAACAGATGAAAACAACACAAAAACATAGCAAAAATGACTAAAGATAGATGAAAACAACGCAAAAAGAAGCAAAATTCAACGAAAATGTGATGAAATGATTAAAAACAGACGCAAAGCTCCACAAAAACATGACAAAAATGACTAAAAACACACGCAAAACTCCACAAAAATAATATTGAACGACTAAAAACAGATGAAAACACCACAAAAACGTGATGAAACGACTTAAAACAGACGAAAACACCACAAAAACACGAAAAAACGACTAAAAAACGGATGAAAACACCAGAAAAACGTGATGAAACGACTGAAAACAGACGCAAAATTCCACAAAAATGTGATGAAACGATAAAAACGGATGCAAAGCTCCACAAAAACATGACAAAACGACTAAAAACAGATGAAAACACCGCAAAAACGTGATGAAACTCCTAAAAACAGATAATAAAAAAACAAAAAACATGACAAAACAACTAAAAACAGACGAAAACACCACAGAAACTTGATGAAATGACTAAAAACAGACAAAAACACCACAAAAACGTGATGAAACGACTAAAAACAGACGAAAAACCCACAAAAACATGAAAAAACGACTAAAAACAGACGCAAAACTCCACAAAAACATTATGAAACGACTAAAAACAGATGAAAACACCACAAAAACGTGATGAAACGACTGAAAACAGACGCAAAATTCCACAAAAATGTGATGAAACGATAAAAACGGATGCAAAGCTCCACAAAAACATGACAAAACGACTAAAAACAGATAAAAACATCGCAAAAACGTGATGAAACTCCTAAAAACAGATAAAAAAAAACAAAAAACATGACAAAACAACTAAAAACAGACGAAAACACCACAGAAACTTGATGAAATGACTAAAAACAGACAAAAACACCACAAAAACGTGATGAAACGACTAAAAACAGACGAAAAACCCACAAAAACATGAAAAAACGACTAAAAACAGACGCAAAACTCCACAAAAACATTATGAAACGACTAAAAACAGATGAAAACACCACAAAAACGTGATGAAACGACTAAAAACAGACGAAAAACCCACAAAAACATGACAAAACGACTAAAAACGGATGAAAACACCACAAAAACATGACAAAATGACTAAAAACAGACGCAAAGCTCCATAAAACAATGCAAAACGACTAAAAACAGACGCAAAACTCCACAAAAATGTGATGAAACAACTAAAAACAGATGAAAACACCAAAAAACCTGACAATACGACTAAAAACAGACCAAGGCTCCACAAAAACATGACAAAACGACTAAAAATAGACACAAAACTCCACAAAAACATTATGAAACGACTGAAAACAGATGAAAACACCACAAATACGTGATGAAACAACTAAAAACAGATGAAAACACCACAAAAACGTGATAAAACAACTAAAAACAGACAAAACACACCACAAAAACGTGATGAAACGACTAAAAACAGTCGCAAGACACCACAAAAATGTGACAAAAAGACTAAAAACAGATAAAAACTGCGCAAAAACGTGATGAAACGTCTAAAAACAGATTAAAACACCACAAAAACATGATAAAACAACTAAAAAAAAGACGAAAACACCACAAAAACGTGATGCAACAACTAAAAACAGAGGCAAAACTCCACAAAAACATGATGAATAGACTAAAAACAGACGCAAAACTCCAAAAGAACATGACAAAACGACTAAAAACAGATGAACACCACTAAAACGTGACAAAACGATTAAAAACAGACAACACCACAAAAACATGACAAAACGACTAAAAACAGACGCAAAACTACACAAAAACATTATAAAAACGACTAAACACGGATGGAAACACCACAAAAACGTGATGAAACGACTAAAAACAGACGAAAACACCACAAAAACATGACAAAACAACGAAAAACGGATGAAAACACCACAAAAACAAATGACAAAACGACCAAAAAAAGATCAAAACACCACAAAAATCTGATAAAACAAATAAAAACAGACGAAAACACCACAAAAAAGTGATGAAACGAGTAAAAACAGACGCAAAACTCCACAAAACATGATGAAACGACTGAAAACAGACGCAAAACTCCACAAAAACATGACAAAACGACTAAAAACAAATGAAAACACCACAAAAACATGACAAAACAACTAAAAACATATCCAAACACCACAAAAACGTGATGAAACGACTAAAAACTGACAAAAACACCACAAATATGTGATGAAACGACTTAAAACAGACGCAAAACACCACAAAAACATGGCAAAACGACTAAAAACAGACAAAAACACCACAAAAACGTGATGAAACGACTAAAAACAGACGAAAAATTCCACAGAAACATGACAAAACGACTAAAAACTGTTTAAAATACCACTAAAACGTGACAAAACGACTAAAAACAGACGAAAACACCAACAAAAACGTGATGAAACGACTAAAATCAGACGAAAACCCCACAAATACGTTATGAAACGACTTAAAACAGATGAAAACACCACAAAAACATGACAAAAATGACTAAAAACAGATGAAAACACCACAAAAACGTGATGAAACGACTAAAAACTGATGAAAACACCACAAAACGTGATAAGACAACTAAAAACAGACGAAACACACCACAAAAACGTGATGAAACGACTAAAAACAGATGAAAACACCACAAAAACGTGACAAAAATGACTAAAAACAGATGAAAACACCACAAAAACGTGATAAAACAACTATAAACAGACGAAACACACCACAAAACGTGATGAAACGACTAAAAACAGACGAAAACACCACTAAACCGTGATGAAACAACTAAAAACAGATGCAAAACTCCACAAAAACATGATGAAACGACTAAAAACAGACGCAAAACTCCACAGAAACATTACAAAACAACTAAAAACAGATGAAAACACCACTAAAACGTGACAAAACGATTAAAAACAGACGCAAAACTCCACAAAAACATTATGAAACAACTAAAAACAGATGAAAACACCACAAAAACGTGATGAAACGACTAAAAACAGACGAAAAACCCACAAAAAAATGACAAAACAACTAAAAACGGATGAAAACACCACAAAAACATGACAAAACGACTAAAAACGGACGCCAAGCTCCATAAAACAATGCAAAACGACTAAAAACAGACGCAAAACTCCACAAAAATGTGATGAAACAACTAAAAACAGATGAAAACACCAAAAAACCTGACAAAACGACTAAAAACAGACGCAAAACTCCACAAAAACATGACGAAACGACTAAAAACAGATGAAAACACCACAAAAACGTGACAAAACGATTAAAAACAGACCAAAACACCACAAAAATGTGATGAAACGCCTAAAAATAGACGCAAAACTCCACAAAAACATAATCAAACGACTAAAAACAGATGAAAACACCACAAAAGGCAATGAAAGGTCCAAAAAACAGACGAAAACACCACAAAAACATTACAAAACGCCTAAAAACAGATGAAAACACCACAAAAACATGAAGAAACGATTAGAAACAGATGAAAACAACACAAAAACATAGCAAAAATGACTAAAGATAGATGAAAACAACGCAAAAAGAAGCAAAATTCAACGAAAATGTGATGAAATGATTAAAAACAGACGCAAAGCTCCACAAAAACATGACAAAAATGACTAAAAACACACGCAAAACTCCACAAAAATAATATTGAACGACTAAAAACAGATGAAAACACCACAAAAACGTGATGAAACGACTTAAAACAGACGAAAACACCACAAAAACACGAAAAAACGACTAAAAAACGGATGAAAACACCACAATAACATGACAAAAACGACTAAAAACAGATGAAAACACCAGAAAAACGTGATGAAACGACTGAAAACAGACGCAAAATTCCACAAAAATGTGATGAAACGATAAAAACGGATGCAAAGCTCCACAAAAACATGACAAAACGACTAAAAACAGATGAAAACACCGCAAAAACGTGATGAAACTCCTAAAAACAGATAATAAAAAAACAAAAAACATGACAAAACAACTAAAAACAGACGAAAACACCACAGAAACTTGATGAAATGACTAAAAACAGACAAAAACACCACAAAAACGTGATGAAACGACTAAAAACAGACGAAAAACCCACAAAAACATGAAAAAACGACTAAAAACAGACGCAAAACTCCACAAAAACATTATGAAACGACTAAAAACGGATGAAAACACCACAAAAACGTGATGAAACGACGAAAAATAGACGAAAAACCCACAAAAACATGACAAAACGACTAAAAACGGATGAAAACACCACAAAAACATGACAAAACGACTAAAAACAGACGCAAAGCTCCATAAAACAATGCAAAACGACTAAAAACAGACGCAAAACTCCACAAAAATGTGATGAAACAACTAAAAACAGATGAAAATACCAAAAAACCTGACAATACGACTAAAAACAGACCAAGACTCCACAAAAACATGACAAAACGACGAAAAATAGACACAAAACTCCACAAAAACATTATGAAACGACTGAAACGACTTCCGGTTCCGGCGCTGTGTAAAGCGGCAGCCAGCAACAGTCTCCTTTCCGCACTTTTTTGCTATTTTATCTTATTTTACTGTCTTTTTATTAGTACTTTTTCCTGTAAGTCGTAGTGCTAACCTTAGCCAACTATGTTCGTGAACTTTCTTACGTGTTTTTTGTCCGTTTGTCTCGTTCTTGGGACTATTTTTGCCGACCGCGTCTCCGTCTGGACGCAACAATGCGGCGGCTCCATTGTTTACACCCGTGAACAGCTGTTGTCGCTAGCACCAACGGCGCTAATGCGGGAGAGGCCTGAAATCCCCAAAGAACTGAGGAGAAAGTACAGGGGATGTAAGGCTGGACGTAAACAACGGGAAAAGAAGAGGAGATATAAACCATCTCTCCCTTCCATCACCATGGGGAACGTGAGGTCGCTGGCTAACAAGATGGACGAGCTGGCGGGCCTGGTGAAGACTCAGTGGAGGTATCGTGTGAGCAGTGTGCTGTGTTTCACGGAGACGTGGCTCCACGAGGACATCCCGGACTCGAACGTCACTGTGGACGGCTTTCAGACTGTTCGGGCGGACTGAGTCACCGTGAGAGTGGCAAGAGGAAAGGTGGGGGACTTGCTATTCTTATTAACAACAAGTGGTGTCATCCTGGACACGTTACTGTAAAGGAGCGTGTGTGTAGCCCGGACATTGAGCTGCTCGCCGTGAGTCTGCGGCCATATTATCTGCCGAGGGAGTTTTCACACGTGATCGTTCTGGTTGTTTACGTTCCTCCGACTGCAAACGCGGCGCGCGCGAGTGACGTCATCCACACCGTCGTCGCGGGACTTCAGACACGGCACCCAGACGCATTCATTGCAATATCTGGGGACTTCAACCACATCACTCTGGCTGCAACACTGCCCACTTTCAAGCAGTTTGTGGACTGTCCCACCAGGGAAAACAAGACACTGGACCTGCTGTATGCTAATGTTAAGGAGGCTTACAGCTCCACTGCCCTTCCTCCTCTTGGAAGATCAGATCACAACCTCATCCATCTGCAGCCCCTGTATAAGCCCCAAGTCCAGCGGCTTCCTGTGACCACCAGGACTGTGAGGAGATGGTCACAGGAGACTGACGAAGCTTTACAGGGTTGCTTTGAACTCACAGACTGGGATTTGCTCTGTAATTCACATGGGGAGGACCTTGATGATCTCACGGACTGCATAACAGGGTACATCAATTTCTGTGTGGACAGCGTTGTTCCTACAGAGACTGTACTCTGTTTCCCAAATAACAAGCCGTGGGTCACCAGAGACATCAAGGTCCTGCTGAATGCGAAGAAGAGGGCCTTCAGAGAGGGGGACAGAGAGCAGATGAGGCAGGTCCAGAGGGAGCTGAAGGAGAGGATCCAACAGGGCAAAGACACCTACAGGAGGAAGCTGGAGCACAAACTCCAGCAGAACAACTTAAAGGACGTGTGGAGCGGCATGAGGAGCATCACTGGCTACAAACCATCTGGTAGCCAGACGGTAGGAGGTGGTACTGAACGTGCCAATGAGCTGAATCTGTTCTTCAACAGATTTGATGAAAGGGCTCTGGACCACCTCCCCACGGCTCCTCTACAACCACCCACCTCCAAACCTCCAACCCTGCTGACACCTCCCCCTCAATTCCTTCCTGATTTTGCCCTACCTGTCCCCTCCCCCCCGCCATCACCTCTCTCCACCCCCACCAACACACACAGCAGACAGACCTTCACTGCAGAGCAGGTGAGGAAGGAGCTGTGCAGACTCCGCCCAGGCAAGGCAGCGGGTCCCGACGGTGTCAGCCCGAGGGTCCTCAAAACTTGTGCGATCCAGCTGTGTGGAGTCCTGCAGTACATCTACAACCTCAGCCTGAGTCTCGAGAAGGTCCCTGTGCTGTGGAAGACATACTGCCTGGTACCATTACCAAAGAAGGTGCGTCCCAGCACCTCAGAAGACTACAGACCGGTGGCGCTGACGTCGCACCTGATGAAGTCCCTGGAGAGGCTGGTTCTTTCACTTCTTCGGCCCCTGGTCAGCTCATCACTGGACCCTCTACAGTTTGCCTACCAGCCGAGACTAGGAGTGGAGGATGCTATCATCTTCCTGCTCAACCGTGCCTGCGCCCACCTGGACAGAGCGGGGACCACAGTGAGAATCTTGTTCATGGACTTCTCAAGTGCGTTCAACACCATCCGGCCTGCTCTGCTGGGACAGAAGCTGACGGCGATGCAGGTGGACCCTCCCCTGGTTTCCTGGATTACGGATTACTTGACGGGTCGACCACAGTATGTCAGACTGCAGGACGGAGTGTCTGACACCGTGGTCTGCAGCACTGGAGCTCCACAGGGTACTGTTCTTTCCCCATTTCTGTTCACCCTGTACACCTCAGACTTTCAGTTCCTCTCTGAGTCCTGCCACCTGCAGAAGTTTGCCGACGATTCTGCAATTGTTGGCTGTGTCAGTGAGGGGAAGGAGGAGGAGTACAGGGGCGTTGTGGACTCCTTTGTCGACTGGTGTGCAGCTAATCACCTGATTCTAAACGCCACCAAGACTAAGGAGCTAGTGGTGGATTTCCGCAGGAGTAAATCTGCCCCCACACCCATCTCCATCAACGGCGTGACTGTGGATGTTGTCCAGGATTACAAATATCTTGGAGTATACCTGGACAACAAACTGGACTTTTCCAAGAACACTGAGGCTGTATACAAGAAGGGCCAGAGTCGTCTCTATTTCCTGAGGAGGCTCCGGTCATTCAATGTTTGTAACACCATGCTGAGGATGTTCTACCAGTCAGTGGTAGCCAGTGCCATCTTCTTTGCTGTTGTGTGCTGGGGCAGCAGACTGAGGGCAGCAGACGCAAAGAGGATCAGTAAGATCATCAGGAAGGCTGGCTCCGTCCTGGGGGTCAAACTGGACTCTTTGGTGGCGGTGTCTGAGAGGAGGATGCTGTCTAAACTGCACAGCATCCTGGACAATAACTCTCACCCTCTCCACCAGCTGCTGACATCAAGCAGAAGCACATTCAGCCATAGACTCATTCTCCCCCGGTGTAATACTGAACGCCGGAGGAAGTCTTTTCTTCCGGCGGCCATCAAACTTTATAATTCATCTCCCCCCAGTCAGGTAAGGAACAGTGGAGACACTGTATCCTGAAAATGTCACTTTGTCACTATATACCATCACTGCATCACTTTATTCAGTGGTACTTTATTCAGTTGTACTGTCACTTACTTCAGTAAGTAATGCTGCTATACTACACTGTCACTTTATATCACCACTACATCACTTTATTTATTTATTAATGGTTTACTGTAACTATCTGCTGATACACTTACTGTGCTTTAGGACATGCTGCTACATTTCACTGTGGTTTACTGTAACTGACTTAAGTACGAAATGCTGCTGCACTCCACTGTGCCATACTGTCACTTAGTTCTGTAGGACATGCTGCTACATTTTTAACATTTTTAACACTTACTGTATAACTTATCGCTCCTTCTCACTTATTTAGTTTGTACTTATTTTATTTAATCTGCTGCTAAACTGCACGCTGCGTATTGTTGTATATTGTATAAACCTACGCTTAACCACGACGTCTGTTGCACTCTGTCACACTTGGTTCATTGCTTGATTTATCTGACGTTAGCTTTATTTTGATTTGATTTATGTTTATGCTTATTGTTACTCTGATCCTTTTCCGCCTTTGTATCGAAACTGTTGCACAATAATTTCCCTCGGGATAAATAAAGCTTCTTGAATCTTGAATCTTGAATCTTGAAAACAGATGAAAACACCACAAATACGTGATGAAACGACTAAAAACAGACGAAAACCCCACAAAAACATGAAAAAAAGACTAAAAATGCATGAAATTACCACAAAAACGTGACAAAAATTACCTAAAGTAGATGCAAACACCACAAAAAGGTGACAAAAACGACTAAAAACAGATGAAAACACCACAAAAACGTGACAAAAGGACCAACCAAAGATCAAAACACCACAAAAATATGATAAAACAACTAAAAACAGACGAAAACACCACAAATATGTGATGAAACGACTTAAAACAGAGGCAAAACACCACAAGAACATGACAAAACGACTAAAAACAGACAAAAACACCACAAAAACGTGATGAAACGACTAAAAACAGACGCAAAATTCCACAGAAACATGACAAAACGACTAAAAACTGATTAAAATAGCACTAAAACGTGACAAAACGACTAAAAACAGACGAAAACACCAACAAAAACGTGATGAAACGACAAACAACGAACGAAAACACCACAAATATGATGAAACGACTTAAAACAGATGAAAACACCACAAAAACATGACAAAAATGACTAGAAACAGATGAAAACACCACAAAAACGTGATTAAACAACTATAAACAGACGAAATACACCACAAAAACGTGATGAAACGGCTAAAAACAGACGCAAGACACCACAAAAACGACTAAAAACAGATGAAAACACCACAAAATCGTGATGAAACCACTTAAAACAGATGAAAACACCACAAAACCGTGATGAAACAACTAAAAACAGATGCAAAACTCAACAAAAACGTGATGAAACGACTAAAAACACACGCAAATCTCCACAAAAACCAACACAGTCTCACTCCCAAAGCGTCAAATACTGAAGATTGGTCAGGGCCTTTGGCGTTAGTTACGGACTAAAAAGGTCTCCTTAAACGTACAAACCTGACGCACAGGGCTTTCAACTCATTCCAATGTAAGCCCGTCCGAGGCGATATTTGAAGCTTAGGGCTATCCTTTAACGTCCATATCTGAAGTTTTGGGCTCTCCTTAAACGTCCATATTTGAAGCTCAGGGCAGTCTTTAAACGTATAAACCCGACGCAGGGGGCTTTTAACTCATTCCAATGTAAGCCCGTCCGCGCCGATATTTGAAGCGCTCCTCGGGGCGCTCTTGGGGGCGCTCTTCGGGGCGCTCTTCGGGGCGCTCATCGGAGCGCTCCTTAAACCTACAAACCCGACGCAGGGGGCTTTCAACTCATTCCAATGTAAGCAGCCTGTCCTCCACCCAAAAACGACCCTTTGATCAAGGAGCTTATTACGACCCATAGTCACGTTTCGAGTTTAGCGGTCGTGTACACAACTACAATAAACGGTGTGTTGGTGTGTCGTCATCACCTACCCTTTAACCTTTGGCACCAATCAAAATGTGATGCGCCAGAAGGAGGCGTGGCATTCACGTTTCACTGGACGTCGTAGCATTGGTAAGTCCGTTTGTGTACTCAATTTATGTGGTCATGTTGTGTTCTGTGCGTGAGCTATCACGGTGATTGTCTCCAAATCATGTGTAAGTAAGTTAGTTCAGTTTGACGTTTAAGTTACAACTCAGTTGGGAATGCCACGGAGGTCGTATGTTAACTATCAATAAGGCGCTAAGGTTAGCGCACATGCTAACACGCTTTTTATTTATGCTATCTTGACAAAAAAATGCTACCTTATGTGATTTTGTGTATTTCCGTCAGTATTAGGACATCTGTTAACTATTTATTTAGGTAATAAACAGGTGAAAATACACTGTAAGAACTTAGAGAGCGCATTTTGATACTCAAATACAGAGCCCTGATAGTTTTAATTAGTGTTAGTGTACTCTTAACTTTTGTAGGCACACGTTTTATTTCTCTTTTTATTCTTTTGATTATTTACTCTACATTTTGCTAAATTTTTATTTTTAGTGGCAATAAGTAACATTTATGGAAGTGCAACTAATCCTGCTTCATTTTTTTTATAATAAAAAAAACTCTCTTCATATATCACAAATCCAACGGTTCTTTTAAGAGCCATTTTCTTAATCCTTCTCCCTGTTACACTAATTTAATTTTCTGAGCTTTTGCTTTGTCATTTTGTCTCTTTGTCTTTACTTTGACTGTAGCCTTTGTTTGGTCTTCTGTTTGTTAGTTTCTTCTCTCTCTCTCTCTCTCTCTCTCTCTCTCTCTCATCTAAAATGGCATCTGGAAAAGAAAAGAAAACAAAGGGACTAAAGTTTCCAGAGTTACCTAGAGGAAGAGGGACAAGAATGGGAACATTATAGCTCAACACTTTAGGAAGAATCGATCTGGTCAGTAAAATATAATACAGTTCTACTGTTAATCACAAGTTGGTCAGCAGTAATGTTTCTTGCATTATGTTTTGTGTTTATAGTTAAACCGTGTGGTGCTAGGAAGCCCCCAGAAGTGGAGGAGTTGCTGACAGATGACATTCCTCAAGATGTCCTAAGTCTTGGTACACATATTGACATCTGATAGCTTAAATAGCTTAAAGATGACCTTTATGTTTCCATTTAAAAATGTGAAATTTAGGCAACTGACTTAAGTAGTGGCCGTGATTTTTTTTTATGCACGTGCAGTAACAAAGCCATTATGGAAATTACTTTTCTGTCTTTAAATACACTGTCCTTTACATCAATTTTTGTGTTTTATTATTTTAGATCATCATCTTCAGAGACTAAAGTGGAGGAGACACCCACAATGTCAGCATGGACAAGAAAACAGTTAATGTCTGAAAAAGAATTCAGAGCTGCAATGCCAGAGCTCTTGAATTCGAAATTGGGCGCAGAGACTGTAACTCCACATTGCTGTCAGCAATGTAAAACAGCTGATGCTGGTTGGTGTGTAGTCGGAAAAGGGTAGGCTTGACACGGTACCAGATTGTAAAATTTTTCTGAATTTTGATATTTTCTGGGGGGTTTTGCGTGTGTGGATATTTTTTTTACAGGCAGAGCAGAGATGATAACTGTGCTTGCCATGGGATGGAACAACAGGAAGACAGAGTCTGCACAAGACCCTGGCAAAAAGATTTTTCAAAGTAAGAAGTCTTTACTGCAAGTTACTGGGCTTGAATACTGGCATCACAGGTTAAAGGAGTGACAACTTTGTTCAGCTCATGTCCTGTGACTGGTGTGGTGTGGAGGCATGGCAGAGCCATATGCTGGTTGGCTGCTGGCTTGCTGGATCGCTGTGTTTTTGTGCTGCATTGGCTACAAAAAATGAGCAGAACAATGGGCTTATGGTCCACTGACTCACTGCTACTGAGTTTAACAGTCCCTTCTCCTCACACCTTCCTCTGAAGAACATCCTCCCAACTAGCTGTGGCACACTTGACGGCCCCACTGGCGTGTGTTGTCATCATGACAACTCACAAAAATCACCATTAAGTGTTTTTGACATCAAATGACTACAGAAAACAACTCAATGTCCTTTCTATCCAATTAGCATTCTTATATACGTATTGCATTCTTTCACCATAAAATAGCCTTTGTTATAACAAGGAAATAATTGTTTCATGAGGCACATAGTCTCTTTTGAGGACATACCTTTAAGAATATCCTCATCAATTTGTGCTTGAATGTTTTGCATGTTGTCATTTAGGTTTTTCAATCATGATTAGAGATACACTCACTGATATTGTCCCCTTTTTTTAAAATAACATTTTTTTCTCATATTATGAAATACTTTTGGTGTATTACATTCCACTAGATAGTTGTCCTACATCTTAAGCCCTTGTCACACATGCACTGCAAACCTGAAACTATCTGAACATTTCCTGGTACAGCTGTGTGTGTACACAAATATCGGATTCAGTCGGACCAGGCATCAAATGGAGTTTACCCTCCCAGCTTAATAGTGCAAAGACTGGGTAATTCCAGAGTGTGCACATGTGTGAATACAGCTGCACGCTCCCCTTGCCTAAACCAAACTAAGTAGTTACATTAAGTGTGAACACATCTAAGTGTGTGCTGCATGTGTGAAAGAAACTCGGGACTATCTCCGGACCTGATTCTCTGACATTATTCTGGGTTCAAATGTGAAAACATCTTTATTCTCTTATCTCTAATGCCCTATGTTAACATACCTTTTTACGGATCACACCATGACTTATCTATGTTTTTTGTTTTTTTTAAACATTCTAAATGGACTAAACAGAGAGCAGAAATCGAAGGAGCTAATCTTGAGAGTCTCAAGCAGGAGCTCAACATCTCTCTGGAGGACACGGAGGAATGGGTGTATGACGTCCAGCAGTGGGCAGCCACTGGTATGTGTTATGGTACATTTCGCTATATGTTTTACAATACAATTTTTTTATGGTCAATTTTGCTTGTTTCTGTTTTTCAAAAGAGACATGTAGCTCATAGTAGTAGTACTTGGGAGCTGGCCAGGTAAATTCCACTTGATGTCCAGTCTGACTGGATCAAGTATTTGTGTTTTCACATACTGATTGTCTAGATCATTTTATGTTTGCAGTGTATATGTGAAAGGGGCTTAAGTGTTTTACTTTTGTCCCATCTGTTCTCTTTTTCAAAACAGTGGTGAGTCTTCGCCTGAAGAGGCGACTTTTTGACCAGGTTATGCTGGTCAGGCCTATGGAAGAGGAAAAAGTTATAATTGTGAAGGAGATGACCCAGCATTGCCAGTACCTGAGAAAGGCCTTGGACAAAGTATACAGCCTCCTTCGTCACACTCAAGAGAATATCACGAAACATAGTATGGTATGTAGTAGTACAGTCTCAGAGCTGGGCAGACAATCTGCATTTTAATGTTCATAAAGAGATGCCTTATTTTCTATCTGATTATTATTATTATTTTTTTTTACATTTTATTTTAGCACCTCCCAGAGAGCTGAGAGAAGAGGGATACAGGGGGCTGCTCTGTTGTCTGCTGCACAAGCGACACATTCTGCAGCAGAAACTGAGCGCAGTCACCAGCACTTACGGCCATTTTGACACTGAACCCTCCTTTTTCATGTTGGAGGAAGACAATGAGGACGTTGAAGAGAACAGTGACCAGGAGGACAACAGCACTCCAGATATTTCAGCGGAGGAAATGTAAAGCCTTTGAGGCTGTGATTCAGTTGTGGACATAAGGCCGCAGGCCGTGTGCCTTTTACATATTCACAGCTGTGATGATGTTCAGCACAACATCACTCCCTCTCGTGTGATATTGCTTTTATACATCCTTTCTACAAAGCACCAGACTGGAACTGGACTGTGGCTAAGCAACACATAACCATTTGTCTGTGCAATAGCTTGATACTTTGTGTAAGCTGGAAACTAACTGTTGTATAAAGTTTACATAACAGGTGACGAAAGATGTGCTCAGTTTTGGTCAGAGTGCTGTACTTGTTACTCGTGGAAGTTCAGTAAATGGCTGCATTTATATAGTGCCTAGTGCTGGACAGTGTGACCAATTATTTGTTTAAATATTTTAAAGGTTCTGTAAGTTTTACAGTATATCACAGTGGGATGTGTTTTATTTTGCATGAGAGTAGCATATTCTAATGTGAGTACATAGAATATAAAAACATAGCGTTTTGAAATGTAATTTTATTCGTGTCACAAATTGTTGTGCCATGGTGTTCTGGTTCATCCAGTATACCGGTGGCTCATTCAAACATTACTGTTATTACAAACAAGGTTTTTTCATACATCTAACATGTCTGGAGATAATCTTTAAAAATATTGTATTTTGTATGTAATAACAATGTAGACATGAAGAATTAAGCCTCACAAATTAATGTCTTATCTACAGCTTTGTCTAGTGAATGTTTATGATATATTATTTATGAGTTATTACAAAGCGAACAAATAGTTGGAATCCACAGATGCATCGTTTTCTATTGTTGCTATGGTGGTTGCTGCGGAAGCCGGAAGTGGCTATAGAGACGGAGCCAGTCCGCTGCATGCAAACCCTAATTTACTTAAAACTAATAAATATTGTTCAAACACCTAGCATCTGAACTGTATCTTAACATAAAGACCATATATATGAAGAAAAAACGGGAGTTAGGCTATATTCAATATTTAAAGTATACGGCACATTATTTACTACCCTTTTTGCAAACCAGAAAACTGCATACCTATTTCAAGAATACATCTTTACTTTTTGTTGACATAGATCATCTTTATGTAATCTCAATACTAATCCAGCTGTTCTAGATATATGATATATGATATATGTAATATATATATATATATATATATACTGTATATATGATTTATATATCTTTTTTTTGTGAACCCATTTATTTACAAACCGGAAGAACCACAGAAAACTACAACTATGGCAGATAGCAGTACTTAGCGTTATTGCTCGGCTCATTGGAGTTGTAGTTCTTTAATTAAGGTTGTATTTTTCATAGAATTGGAAGTTGTAAATGTTGAAATGAGAATACATTGAGGAGTTTAAGGGCATAGTTAACACATTGATGTAATCAGGTTTTTAAAATCAAATTATTCCATAGGTGAAAATTAATTTGACCCATAATTGACAAAACCCAAAATTGTTGATTGTACTCATGTTATAGCTGGGGTCAAGAGCTCTCTATAACAGTTGGTCCCATTTCTGTATGTCTTTTTATTGCAGAATTATAAGCCCTCAAACAGGCCCTGAGGTCAAGGTTCAAAGTTCATTATTTCAAAACCGGAGCCATGTAGAATATTAATACTAACATATTATTACTCCCCAGGTCGAGACCTTTCCAATGATGTATTTGGTTTAGCTCTACAGCAAAGTTTGAATTTTTTCATGTCATGGACTCAGGTCATCCAAACCCTACATCCAGACAGCACTTTGAAGGCTCTACACATAAAAGTTTGTTTGTTTGTTTGTTTCCTTCATTCTTTGTTTGTTTCTTTGTTGACTGACATGAGTCACCTTCATATATCACAATATTCACTGTGTATATGTTATTATTAGCCAATGCAAGCATTAAGAATGATGTTTTATGTATGACGCACAAATGCCGCACGTGCGCGCGCACGCACACACACACACACACACACACACACACACACACACACACACACACACACACACACACACACTCACTCACTCACTCACTCACTCACTCACTCACTCACTCACTCACTCACTCACTCACTCACTCACTCACTCACTCACTCACACACACACACACACACACACACACACACACACACACACACACAGTGATTTATTTGATGATGTAGATCAAATATCCTCAGCAACATATTATTACATATATAGATTATATGATTTTCAAACCTGTGACAAGCTTCAGCTGCTTGATAACGAGCACATCATTAGAATCAGGTGTTGGACCAGGGAGAAACTTAAACATGCAGGACAGTGGCTCTCCAGGACTGAAATTTGGGGAAGTTAACAACGACCAAGGCTGTTGCCTAGCACGGGAATTACATTCAAATGTCTATAGCCTGTTATCTATTATTTAGTATTTACCTTTTATTTATTTTTTTGTCTTTTTCCTTTTAATATGACAATATGATAATAAAAACCCATTCTGATTCGTATGTGGTTCAATATTAATTGAGGAAGACACATACGAAATACGATTTTATTTTAAATATAATCAGCCATATATTCTTAAAAATATAATATTAAACTATATTAATGAGCCACTTCATATTTTACAATGACTGGCTATAAAATGTCTCATCAACAGAGCTAGTGACGCTGACCGGCGCTAATTTGAGTTGGAATGCAGCCCATCCACGGCGGACAGCTCATAATAGTATTCGAAAACACCACGCTGAACGGCGGCAATTTGAGTTGGAATGCAGCCCATCCACTGCGGACAGCTCATAATAGTATTCGAACACACCACTTCCGCCTTTAACACAAGCCAAACAAGCGCAACGGTGGCTGGGGGTAAAAACGTAGCCTTCCGTTATCCAAAACTGACAAAATAAAACTATATTTCTCAGATCCGAAAGAAATAATTATAATCGATGGCCATTGCATTAACCCATCGTATTGTGAAGTTATTAAGGACTCTTTATCAGGAGATTGTTGAAAAAAATGCTTCCGGGAGGCGGGTCCTCGGTTCTCCAATGGGACTGCAGGATGATTTAAAACCCATGTCAAGTCATAAATGTATTCAAAAACAAAAGCCCAATTATTTACTTAGTAAAGGACAACAATTATGAGTCTGAGCTAAGTGATTCTACAATAAAAACGTTATCCCTCTCTGGCATCTTCTTACCTTATCCTTATGGGTGTTATTACACCAGCCAAAAATGAGCATTTCAGATGAATTGATAAGGTGCCTGTAGATCATGGTGATTGTGAATACATTCAAAAGTTTATTTTTAGCTGTGTGAACAGGATGTACTCTTCCTTTTGTCTGGGTATTGTCTTCAGCGTACAAATACATAATACATAGAAAGAAACCCAGGGGATGGAAAAATATTTCTGCTTTAAGAAAAGGTGAGGGAATAAGCCAAAAAATAATTGTTTTACATCCACCTTTTTTCAGTAAATCATTCTATTTCTCATGTTTTTAAGATGGTGACTGAACACTAAATTTGTCAACAGTAAAAATAACCCAAAATGTTGTTTTTTTTGGGAAACTGCAACTACTACAATTCGCTCTTGAAAGGTTCTGAACGATCATAGAAATCAAGTGTATATGAAAGAACACAGCCAGTAACTGGTATATGTGTTTTAAAAACATTTATTTTTGCAAAACATTTTCTTTCGGCTCCCAGGAGTTTTTCCATTTGTCCCCACTGTAAGACAGAAACACAGCAAGAAGTATTACTGTCAAATTGTTCATAATTTTTGAGAATATAACTGACACTGTACTATTTACAATGAGATATGGATTATACAGGTATGCATGCATTCTTTTTTGAAAATGAGCTTTTCAATATCATATTTAGACAGTGTATAAGAAAACTCCCCAACGTCTGTGTGAAAGGTATGGAGAAGGAATGGGGGCAACAGAACTGTTACACCCCTGAGCTGGCATTGGAGGTAGTCACAGAATGTATTGCCAGTATGAATCTTTTTTTCTTCATGTTTTTGGTCAAGTTAAATCTTGCATTTTTGTGCCGTTTTATGAGGAATGTTTTTTTCTTGATTGCATTAGACACCAGGCCAAAACTGAGAAAATTGTGGCGTTCACTTTTATAAGGTGATACAATTTTGAATCATTTCACATTATAGTGATATTGCACAGGGGGTTTCTTGATTATGTTATATACTGTGAATTTATTTCAAGTCCAATGCACAATACTGCCCAAAACATTTGACTGCTATGTGACTTGCTTGACCCTCAGACTTTGCTGACCCTTATTAAACTGCAGTTAAAGTTGAAGACATTTTACTTTTTTTATTAGTGGATTTTCCTCATCTACAGTAAAATAAACTTAAGAACATACACACCATCCAGAGCAAGGCAGCCACTGCACCAACACCTCGGCACGGTCCTTAAAAAAGAAAGAAAGATATAAGGAACAATAAGTGTGTGACACTTGATTAGAGCACAAAACAGTTTGCTGTACAAACTGAACATGTCAGTACCAAATGAAAGAGACATAATACCACTATGGAATCAATCAAGATTCATTATTCCGCATCAAATTGTGGAAGGACACAGTTAAAGACTGATGGGTAACCAGGTCTGCATTTTCATCCTAAGCCATGTTGTTCACATGTTAACAAAGAAAAAAAGACTTTGCTTTGCTATATGCAGAAATATGTTGCAAAGGCAGTATTTCAAAGGAGTCTTGAAAATATAGCATTCACTGTGTACATTACCGCTAATAAGACTTTCATAAATCCTCTTAATTGTAATAAGGGCATTCCTGGCATCTTCTGTGTCCATTTCCCATGGACAGACACACTCGGCTGTAAACCCATCTGGACCTCTGATGGCAAGGAGGATGGGATGTCAATTGTGGAGCTGAAACAAAATTGGCACAAAATCACAAGACAGAAAATTGGATACATAAATGGAAGGTCATAATAAATAAAAAAATATATATTTATGCTTTAATACCTATACATATAAGCTATACATTGAGACTCAGAGTGAGGTCACTATAAACTGTTTTAGTAGCAATTTAAAAAACAAAAGATCTTGGTAACAAACACAGCTATTCCAATTCAGTGTGAGACAAGGGAAGCATCACATGCTTCAATATCTAAAAACACAGCTAACGCTACAAACTATCCAATTAAATTTTATTCATGGTATCTTATCATAACAGAAGTAGTCTCAGGACACTTTTCATAAAGAGCAGGTCAAAACCACACTATAAGATATCAAAGACCGTCAGATATGCGTCAAGGAACAACTTCCGAATTTTAATCCTGCAATGTAAATGTTCATTTTCAGGATATTTTATCCAAAATTGATAGATAGCAATGTGTTTATATATAAGCAATAACAGCAGGCTCTGATCTAGTAGTACATAACCCTGTTCACCAGTGACTTAGGGCGCACTCACACTGTCCCTCCGCACCGCGCCTCGGGCTTTAGGGTACTTGTCCCCCCTCCCTCTCCCCCCGCGCCCCAGGCCCGTTTGTACTCACACTGCCTGGGCCTCGTGCAAATGCTTCACATGTCACATGCATTGATTAACGTCATTGCCATGCGTCTCTTTGTTTACAAATCTTTCCATAGACCTCTGAGTTTTTGTGCGTCTTGTCGACTGTTTTTGAATATTTTCATCGACCAAATCTGCAGTAAACACTCCACCTCCACATCACACCACCGTGAACCTTTTGCCGCCATTGTTGTTGTTGTTAAATGTCCGCGCATGGTCCGTCCTTCTATTTACCTTGTCCGAACAGGCGCACATAAATGACGTCAGAACCGCCGTAGGCATCGTGCTTGGCTCGTACATGTTCAAACGGGCTCTACAAAAGCCCACCTCTCTCAGGCGGGCTGTGGACGGCCCACTGGCCGCAGTTATACCCGGAGCGGTTGCACTCACACTGGTCAAACGCACTAGGCTTTAGCCGAAAAACCAGTTTTGGCCCGGTGCGGAAGGACAGTGTGAGTGCGCCCTTAGGTAGAGTGAAAACAAGACAACAAGACAAGACAATTGGGAGTGGTACAGTAAATCGAGAATTCAGTTCACTTCAGTTACTTGACGGGTCGACCACAGTATGTCAGATTGCAGGACGGAGTGTCTGACACTGCGGTCAGCAGCACTGGAGCTCCACAGGGAACTGTTCTTTCCCCATTTCTGTTCACCCTGTACACCTCAGACTTTCAGTTCCTCTCTGAGTCCTGCCACCTGCAGAAGTTTGCTGAAGATTCTGCAATTGTTGGCTGTGTCAGTGAGGGAAAGGAGGAGGAATACAGGGGCGTTGTGGACTCCTTTGTTGACTGGTGTGAAGCTAATCACCTGGTTCTAAACGCCACCAAGACTAAGGAGCTAGTGGTGGATTTCCGCAGGAGTGAATCTGCCCCCACATCCATCTCCATCAACGGCGTGACTGCGGATGTTGTCCAGGATTACAAATACCTTGGAGTATACCTGGGGCCTGTTTCACAAAGCAGGTTCAAAAAACTCTGAGTCTAACCCTGAACTCTGAGTTGATCTACTCTGAGATAGGAAACTCTGAGTTTTCGGTTCCAGAACAGCAGATTAGGTTGATCAACTCAGAGTAGTTTGACCTGGAGTTAAGCGCGTGCACCACAAGTAAAAAAAGACAGCATCAATGGAGCCCTGATTCGACGAGTCACCATGGAGACGGGGAAGCGAAGGGCTACGCTACAACTGGAAATGGAAATATTAATGCGCTGATACGGAGAGTTTGAGCAGGTTTACACCGCTGCAGCAGCAAAAGAGAGGGAGACGGTGCGGGAGGACATTGCTGCTCGGGTCAGTGCGTAAGTTTAAATGTAGTCCTGTGGCAATCACAGTAATATCACAGGGGGAACTGCTTGAGTGGGAGCCTATTAATTTATTTCATTTAAGTGCAACCCCGCGGGGGAGAAGCGCAGCTTAAGATGAAACATAAAAACATTTTTCAAACAGGTAAAACCTCAGCACAGTCTCATGGTGACGCCTCATTTTGAGCATGTTTTACATCGTAAAGTAAATATTACCGTAAGTGGCTGTTTTTTATACAACATATCAATGTTGTATAAAAAACTCCCATTTGCAAAAAAAGCGCAGCGCAACACACAATATCTGCTGTGATGTGAGAGCATTACTGGTTGTTAATGTTGGAAATGTAAGGAGGGATGAGATGGACTGTGACATGAAACGGTGTTGTGCCGTATTCAGCCCCCTCGCATTATAGGTGATATTCTGGATCAGAAGGCTATATAGGAGTAGTTTATATACCGGTAACCCAATTAAAAGCACACACTTTTGAACCTATGAATTGCAAGAAAAGCTGGGATTATATTTAGAAACGCTAAGTCAAATACATTCAACTTGCTCAAAAGATTTCATTCATTTTGTAATTATGGCTGCAGTATATTAAGGACGTCTATGCGCGGTCTGATAATCATCTCCCGACCAATATTTAATTCTCTCTGCGAAATGCGTCACCTTTATCCACGGGATCGTTATCAAAAGGACATGCCATGGTAGTGTAAATATTCACCACCTATCATAACTTCTAATGTAGGCCTACTGAATGATTTTTATACGTTGTATACAAAAACTCCCGTTTGCAAAAAAACGCAGCGCAACACAGAATATCTGCTGTGATATGAAACGGTACCGCTCAAAAAGAGAATTGCCTGGAAATGCAAGAACATCTATAATCAATAGTTTGATAATCATCTCCCGACGAATATTTAATTCTCTGTGCAGTAATGCTGCACCTTCATCCACGGGATCGTTATCAAAAGGACACGCCATGGTAGTGGAAATAGTCACCACCTAATATAACTTCTAATGTCTGATTTTTGCAATGTTTTTCTGAAAAAACAGACAGAACTATACGATGCCAAAACTCGCGTGCTGACTGAATGAATGAGGAAATCAAACACCGTGTGTGGCTGAAAGAGGGCGGAGACAGAGAGAAACTCAAGGTTTTCCGAGAAAAACCTGGTCCCGACCAGGTTAGTTTCAGAGAGCATGTTACCATGGTAACTGACCGAGAGGTTAAGTTACCTCTCTTTGTGAAACAGGCTAGAGTTACCCCTCTGTCTCTGGTTTGAGTTACCTCCCTTTGTGAAACGGAAAACTCAGAGTTTCCCTCATTTCAGGGTTAACAGACTCAGAGTTTTCACTAAACCTGCTTTGTGAAACAGGCCCCTCGACAACAAACTGGACTGGTCCAAGAACACTGAGGCTGTTTACAAGAAGGGCCAGAGTTGTCTCTATTTCCTGAGGAGGCTCCGGTCATTCAATGTATGTAACACCATGCTGAGGATGTTCTATCAGTCGGTGGTAGCCAGTGCCATCTTCTTTGCTGTTGTGTGCTGGGGCAGCAGACTGAGGGCAGTAGACGCCAAGAGGATCGGTAAGATCATCAGGAAGGCTGGCTCCGTCATGGGGGTCAAACTGGACTCTTTGGTGGCGGTGTCTGAGAGGCGGATGCTGTCTAAACTGCACAGCATCCTGGACAACAACTCTCACCCTCTCCACCATCTGCTGACTTCCAGCAGAAGCACCTTCAGCCACAGACTCATTCTCCCCCGGTGTAATACTGAACGCCGGAGGAAGTCTTTTCTTCCGGCGGCCTTCAAACTTTATAATTCATCTCCCCCTGGTCAGGTAAGGAACAGTGGAGACACTGTATCCTGAAAAATGTCACTTTATATCATCACTGCACCACTTTATTCAGTTGTACTGTCACTTACTTCAGTAAGAAATGCTGCTACACTTACACTGTCACTTTATACCACCACTACATCACTTTATTTTGTGGTACTGTAACTTACTGCTGCTACACTTTACACTGTCACTTGATACCACCACTACTTCAATTTATTTTGTGGTACTGTAACTATCTGCTGCTACACTTACTGTGCTTTAGGACATGCTGCTACATTTCACTGTGGTTTACTGTAACTTACTTCAGTATGAAATGCTGCTACACTCCACTGTGCCATACTGTCACTTAGTTCTGTAGGAAATGCTGCTACATTTTTAACACTTATAACTTATCGCTCCTTCTCACTTATTTAGTTTGTACTTATTTCATTTCAATCTGCTGCTAAACTGCACTGTGCGTATTGTTGTATATTGTATATACCTACGCTTAACCACAATGTCTGTTGCACTCTGTCACACTTAATTGCTTGACTGATTTTACGTTAGCTTTATTTTGATTTGATTTATGTTTTTATGCTTATTGTTACTCTGACCCTTTCCCACCTTTGTATTGAAACTGCACAATAATTTCCCTCGGGATAAATAAAGCTTCTTGAATCTTGAATCTTGAATTGCGGTCAGATTTGACGGTGATTTAGGATAAAAGGGTCCTTCATCCTGAATTTCTGGGTTTTAATTACCCTAGGAGGGTTTGAGGTTGTAAAACACACCATATCTCATATTGAAACAAGTATAAAAACGTCTTATCTCCCGCTCCCTTCCTGTGACGCTGAGCAGAAAAACCAGACACAAAGAACTCACAAAACAGCACTTCCACTCAGGGTCCTACATATGAAAGCAGCAGAGCCATCATTCCTACTGACCCAAAACTATCTCCAGGTGTCTTTAGCATGAATGCAAAATCAGCTGGTTATCCTATGATGCTGCTGCTGTCACAACTGGCTTCTCTGACTCGTACCGGAGACTGGATATTTTTAAAGCTGAGGGCATAACTCAGAAATGCCAGGAGGCTGTCCTTGCTGTGGTACTCAGCTATGAATACTCCTGCAGCCTCTTCTTTTTGCTGGTTCTAGATCAGGTATACAGTGTACCCTATGTCATTTTCAAGAGCCAGCATAAAGTTTTCCCTCTTGTATTTTCCAAACTGTAGGATGTACTCTCCCATCATTTCTGTTTTGTCTGAGGCATCACCCCCTCTCATGACAACCACAATCCGAGCATTATCCCTGCTCCTCCTTCAACGCAGCAGACTTGTCCTGCAGTGACGGGTTGTCCTTCAGCAGTTTGTCTGCCTCGGTGGGATCCTGGTGAAGATATCCGAGCGGTCCAGTGCGAAAGACCACACTGACTTTCCCAGGGAAGAAACTGTGTTTGTGCATTTTCCCTGTAATGAAGAAAACTATTTTGTCCTTCAATAGGTTATAGACAGGCACTGTTTTGTGTAACATATGTTGAAAGATCGGGGCTCAATGGGAATCAGGAAACAGGGAGGTTTGAATCTTAGGCCCAGCACTTTTAGGGCCCATGCACACAGAGATGCGTTTTCCTCTAACCGTACAACTTTAGTATCGTTTTGGCCGACCATCCACACGCAGCCGGCGAAACAACAGACTTTGTTGAACAAGGCTGTCATCATCCCACCTCCAACCTCTAACCCCGCGGTGTCACATACCAACAACAGTGCTGCTGCGTGAGAGGAGAAAGACAGACCCCATAGACTGTTACTGAACTGGACTCTAAGCCACATGTATGGGAATGAATTAGGCCGACCACAGATTTCTCGCTTTTCCCTGATTCTCTGAATAAGGAGCTTAACTGCTCTCTAGTCTCTTTTTCATAAATCAAGCTCTAAGAAGGTGTGAAAAGTCTTTAAATGTAATGAGAAAGTGGCGCCTATGTATATGGTGCATGTGTATTTTACTTACAGTTTGTCCAAACTATCGCTGCAACTGTACTGAAAGATCCACTGATTTACTTTTACCTGCTAAAAAAAAAGAATAAAATAAAGTGACAGTATTGTAGCATACACAGCATGACGCAGTATGAAAAGCCCTGAGAGTTGCTGTTGCAGTGGTGGAAAGTACATTTACTACATTACGTTAGGTACAATTTTGAGGTACTTGTACATTAGTAATTCCATTTTAATCTACTTTATACTCGACTACATTTATCTAGTAACTTAACAGATTTAGATTGTTAATACAAATGAAATGACACATATTGTTATACATTAAGCTAAACAGCAGTCAATAAAAGTATACCTACCTTTATCAGCTGCAACATTAAAGTGTTAATTACATTAACCTATAAATAATTATAATACAATACTACTCTGAAATAAACCTGTAGGTCTAATTGGATCAAAGGTGTGACTATAAAATGGAATATTTGATAAAGAAAATTAATAAAGAAAAATTACAAAAAATGAATAACTTTAATTTATTAAAAACTTCACACGGAGAACCAATTAAATGTAGGGCCTTGACTCACGTTCAGATTATGAGATTGAGTATTCTCAATAAACTTATCGTTAATCAAGTAAATATTAGTTATCACCAATAATTTTCAAAGATAGTTATAAAAATTACTCTAGTTAAACCAGAGTTCCTCGGGGCACCACCGTCATAGACGGAGTGACAACTAATATTAAAGTCTCATTTAATATATTAAACTACTAATTAAGGGTTGAACATCGATAAATGTAATAGTTTAATTAGTTGAAGGATTTAAAAGTTATTTTCTTAGTAGAGGCTGGCTCATTCATCTTTGTGTAATATTAAATAAACAGACATATGGTAAACACAAACATTTATTAACACATTAATAAATGCAACAAACAAAACACAATAAACTAACAGCAAATGTTTGTGTTTGTGTGTGTGTGAAAATAAGACAAAGAGGAGAGGTGGGGGCTTGGACCCCTGCAGAGAAGGTGTGAACATTTAAGCTACACAAAGGCCAGCAGCTTGAAATCTCAGTTCTTATTCAAGTTACAACAAAGTTACAGTTCTATCTAGCCGTCCATAAAATCCTATAACATGTAGTAATGCCCAGTTGGTGATTAGTAACCAGTCCATGAGATGGGAGATAAGTTGCGTTGCTTGATGCCAGTGGCTGGTTGAAGTAAGGAAGCTGGTTGCAGACAGGTTATGTCTTGGTTGTTGCTCTTAGGCAAAAGAGGACTAAGGGCGCACTCACACTGTCCTTCCGCACCGCGCCACGGGCTTTAGGGTACTTGTCCCCCCCTCCCTCTCCCCCCACTGGCCAGCCCGTTTGCACTCACACTGCCTGGGCCCGCGCGGATGCTTCTTGCCTGTCCATACGTCATCATGCCGTAACACGTCACACGCATTGATTGACGTCATCGCGATGCGTGGCTTTGTTTACAAATCTTTCCATAGACCTCAGAGTTTTTGTGCGTCTTGTCCGACTGTTTTTGACTTGACTGAACTTGGCTGCAGCTAGACGTGGAGCGGTTGCACTCACACTGGTTCAATTCAATTTTATTTATAGTGCCAAATCATAACAAAAGTTATCTCAGGACACTTTACAGAGTAGGCATAGACCCAGCAATTCCCCCATAGAGTACGGTGGCAACGAAAACCTTCCCTTTAACAGGCAGGAACGTCGGACAGACCCAGCTCTGTGGAGGACGGCCATCTGTCTTGACTGGTTGGGGAGGAAGAAAAGGAGAGAGAAAGAGAGAAACACAAAGATAGACAAAAGACAGAGAGACTGACACACTTCCAGAGATGCAAGCAGCCAGCGAGTAACAGTAACTATAACAATATCTATAGTAATGTGAACATGACCCACATGTTATGGCAGTCTGCATAGCAGAACAGCAGGAACACGCACATCCAGGGTGACAGAACATGAAAATGAAAATAATTATGACAAACATGATCAATGATGAGTAGGGGCAATAGCAGCTACGATACAGCAAGACATACCACTGATGGTGTTTTTATTGCTACAAATTTTATAATTTATAAAACTATTGACAGAATAAATGACAAATAGTTATTGAAGTAGCAGGAAGCGTCATGCAGGACCACGGCAGCAGGCACCACCGCGATCAGCAGGAACCTGCACACAGGACCAGGGCAGCAGGCACCACCAACATCAGCAGGGACCAGCACACAGGACCACTGCAGCAAGCACCACCACGATCAGCAGAGACCAACACACAGGTCCACAGCAGCAGGCATCACCACCATCAGCCGAGACGTGCGTGCAGGACTGGTCAAACGCACTAGGCTCTACCCTAAAAACCTGTTTTGGCCCGGTGCGGAAGGACAGTGTGAGTGCGCCCTCAGATCGCTCTTTGTTCTGCTAAGTTGAGTGGATAACCGGTTGGTTAACCTTGGTGATCCTACGCCATAGGCCAGGTCCAGTGGGCAGCTGGTCGCTGGATCCAGCAGGAGCGCGTCGAGTTGAGTGTGGAGTTTCGAAGAGAGAGATCCGGGAGAGAGAGAAAGTGCAGGAAGTGTCCTACAGTTTTATAGACACCGGTGATGTCATCACCAGGGGTCAGGTTAGCCAATGACAGTTTGGGGGTCCCTTGAATAATTCACACCTGGTCGTGACCTGTTGTGGGGGAAGGTTGCATGGCCGGCCTTTGTTTCAGCAGGCTGACCTTCTTTTAATCAAACTGAAAGTTTGAGTTAATCAAGAAATGTACAATCATCTTTGGGGTGCCGGTTGCACCTACAAACCACTCTGCTTAATGAATAAATACTTTGAAAGCTACCAGTTGTTTTTGGATGTCTTCCTCATTTTTAAGGTTTTGAATGGACTAACTCCTCCACTATTACAGGCCTTCAGAAAGAAAAAACACTCCAGAGTAAACACCAGAGCACTGAGTGGAGGAGATTGTGATGTACAATGTCGCAGGACTACATTTGGACAAATGTTTAGCAATTTAGCAACCATTCCAATATCTATCAAAATATCCTACAACTATTGCAACTGTTTCCCGCCCCCCGAAACCAAATAGCAAGTTTTTAAATGACTGCTGCTTAATATTGCTGGGAGATTTTAACATACACATTGACAATATAAACCATCCTCTTACCAGAGACTTTGCATCCTGCTTTGAGAGCTCTGGATCTCAGCAGCACACCCATATTCCCACACACTCAAAAGGACACATCCTGGATTTAATATCCTGCTCTAGGGTCACCCCTATTGACTGTGCCATAGCTGAAATCCCCATCACCGACCACTTCCTCCTCTCATTTAACGTCGTCTCATCTCCTTTCACAATATTAAGGACATAAATACGGACTGTAATGGTAAATTTGAATATTCCTTCTTCCTTGAGAAGCCTTTCAGACAGACAGAACAGAAGGTGTCCCCCCCCAAGATATCAGATCCCTCTTTTTATTATTCACTCATTTGTGTATTTTAAAGTCTAGACCTTGTAATTGCATTTCACGTTTCAGAGACAGTCAACTGCTCACTGTCTCATGATGTATTCAACCCTTGTGTATTCTGAAACTGTGTTGATCAGACCTGTTAATTATACGGCAGGATGTCTGGGCTGGTCAACCCCACAGTAAGACAAAGGATGTAATACACATTCACAGGGGTGGGCTTTCGTCAGGTATAAATGTTCAACGTTTCTTTTACTCACTTGTCTTTCCTCATTCGAACCGCTCGCATGTCGATTGACCTTTTCTTTGCAAAGAAAATAAAACTTTGTCGGCCGACACGAATTCATTATTTCATTCTTCATCAAGAGCAGAAAATTTCCACGACAATTTGGTGTCAGAAGTGGGATTCCTCAGGTGATCGTCTGGGACGGAATGCGGACAGGGATAGGCCATCCTGGAAAAGAAAAGCTTTTCAGCCTCTAACCTCAAAATCTCTTCTGAGGGAGGACTGACCGCAGGCGTCCCAGATTGTTCCTGCTGGAATCCTGCGAACAATAAGTCAGCGAAATTTATCTGGTGAGCATTGAAATATTGAAATTCTAACTTCTTGTCTTTTAAAATTTGGGATTTAATTTTACATAATATTTCTAGTTTTCGTTTTATCCACAATTGCTACTGAGTCTCTGACTCAGGGATCAAAGTTTAAATACTTTGGGTTACGCTTGCATCACTTGTGCGGGTTATATAGATATTTTATTATATTGGTATAAGAAAACGAAGTGGTCCTTGCAGAGACGTCTGTATTGTAAGTTGTCGTGCACGAGCTCCGCAGCTGGAATGGGGAGTAAAGGCTCTGTTGAGGCAGGACCTCCGGAGGGGCAATTGTGGATGTAATGAGAAAGAAATATGGGGATAAAACTCTAAAATATTTAAATGTCTGGACAGCTGAGCTTGGATTCCCAATAGGGGGATCTCTCAGTTTAAAAACTATATTACTATTAGAGGAAAAACTAAAGAAAAAAGAACTAAACATGAGAAGGTAAAAGAAATTATCTGTAAAAAAATTGGAAACTATGGAAAATCAAAGGGAATGTTTACAGATTTGGAAAGCGGAAGCAAAAGCAAGAAATAGGAGAATAATGCAGAAACAACTTCCTTTTTCAAACGAAATAAGTGAAACAAATGAAAAACAAGATTTAAACACAAAAAGAACATCAGACCCGCAGGTTTCTTCCTTTTTGTTTCCACAGTTGGCGGCTTTGAAGCCGGACCCATGACTCTACTGCAGCCACCGAACCACCCTTCAGCTCCACCACCATACAACGCTACAACAGCTGACGAGAGAAGAAGAACAGATCCCTTCAGCATGACACAACAAACAAGTTTGGGAGCAGCCCATCCAGATGCGTCTGTTCAAACAAAAGATTCTTCGGACAAACAAAAGAAGAAACATCTCAATAAGAAATTCACATGGCAGCAATGACTATGTATAACACAGCCCGAGACAGACAGCCACAGCGTGAACACAGACAAAGAATACACAGCCAAGACAACAACTGGAAAAACAATGCTAACAGATCTGCAAGAAGACGTCCTGATGACATCTGTTACCGCTGTGGCCAATCTGGACATTGGAGACGTGAATGTCTCACACCAAGACTGAGGGTGGTCGGGGGCTGTCGGAGAGGGATGGACTCCTGCTGACAAGCCCAACCAACATGTAAAACCAGAAGGAGGTACTGCACTTCACTCACACAAACATGTTGACACACACAATCCATTGAGAGCTCAGACACAATTGCTTTAACATATGTTCAATACACATCTGATCATTTCAAAAGGTTTCCCAAACATACATTGACTATTGCTGAACAAGATGTTGTATTCTTAGTTGATTCAAGAGCCACATATTCTGTGATAAGAGCTCTAGAACTCACTACAAAACCAGGACTGAGGGGAAAACATGTATACTCTGTTGGTTCATCAGGTCAAACAATCAGAGGGTTTGAAAGTTCAGACCATTCGATTTGGAACCAAGTCTTTCACACTCCTTTGTTCACCCAAATTTAAATTTACTCTATGCATATCAATGGAAATTACAGTCTCTTCTGAACTAGTCACAACTGCAACTGATTTCATGACACCAGAGGATCTGTATTGTACATCTCATGTACTGTACATCTCATGTGTCACCAGAACCTGATGAGCCATTTGAGGAAAGCTGGATGAGAGAGAGATTTGACAAGCTTAAACTATCACACATATATTGGACACAACACAGATGTGCTATATCAATCTCTCTCACATCAGCTCAATCAAACATGTACACCATAACTGATTCTGTCCCACACATAACACTTGCAAAACACACATCAGATAACTGGGAAGATTTGGGCCCATTCATAAAATCATGTCAGCACGCAGCCGATTGGCAAAAGACATGTGATCGATCAAATTTTTTAATTTTATTTTATTTTTATTTATTTTTGTTTTTTAATTTTTATTTTATTTTATTTTTTTTCACCAACACTGCAGTGTTATTGTAAAGGTTTAACATCTGTTGTGCACACTACGAAAACAAACCAGCTGGTACCCGAAAGCACTTCTAAATCTTTTTCTTTTTTTGTCTGAAAAATAAGCTGCAAGCTATCACCGCCCTACAGGAAGTCCCTAAGACACTGTGGGCTATTAATAAGTATGATGTTGGCCTCATCAAAAACTGTGAACCTGTTGTCATAACTCCAAAATCTGACTTTAGACCTTGCAAGCCTCAATATCCACTCAAACAAGAAGCCATCGATGGCATAACGCCAGTTTTCGAGTCTCTTAAAGCAGCAGGAGTAATTATCCCCTGTGATGACTCTCCAGTGCGCACCCCTTTGTTCCCTGTGAAAAAAAAAAAAAAATCAGAGATAAAAATCAACCAACAGAATGGCGTTTTGTTCAAGATCTGCAAGCAGTTAATGCAGCAGTCCGACCCAGAGCTCCAAATGTTCCAAATCCTTACACCATCCTGTCTCAAGTTCCCCCGAATGCGAAATTCTTTTCAGTGGTGAATCTTTCTAATGCTTTCTTCAGTGTTCCAGTCCATCCAGAAAGTCAATTTTGGTTTGCTTTCAACTTCAATGGAAGAGGCTACACTTTCACTCGCTTGTGTCAAGGATATTGTGAGAGTCCCACCATCTACAATGAAGCTCTCAAACAAAGTCTTGAATCTCTTCTTCTCTCTCCAGGTAGTGCTTTACTACAGTATGTTGACGACCTTTTGATCTGCAGTCAAACCAAGGAACAATGCGAAGCCAACACAGTCAAACCAAGGAACAATGCGAAGCCAACACAGTCAAACTCTTAAAACATTTGGCTAAAAGTGGTCACAAAGCCAGCTTGTCGAAATTACAATTTGTCCAGGAACAAGTTCTTTTCTTAGGTCATGTCATCACTTCTGAGGGAAAAAACTCTGTCACCAAAAAGAGTAGAATCAATTCAGAATCTTCCAAGACCTCTCACAAAAAAAAACCAAATGATGTCATTTCTTGGAACGTGCTCTTATTGTCGACAGTTCATTTTAAACTATGCCATTCTTGAGGCTCCACTCGCCTCCCTCATTCATGGCAATAGTTTGCAATCACAAGGTAAGATCACATGGACTCCTGAAGCAGAACAATCTTTCACCAAACTAAAACTTGCCTTACAGACCACTCCAACTTTGGGACTACCTAACCCCACCAGGTCATTTACTCAAACAGTAGATGAGAAAAATGGATACATGACTTCTGTTTTGTTACAGGATCACGGAAATAAACTACGTCCCGTAGCCTATTTTTCTTCCAAACTGGATCCTGTGGCTGCAGGCCTCCCAAGATGTCTCAAAGCTGTTGCTGCAGCAGAAAAAGCAGTTATGGCCTCCAGAGACATTGTGGGTTACTCTGATGTAACCCTCCTGGTCCCACATGCTGTGTCCATGATTTTACTTGAACAAAAAACTTCTCACCTCTCCACAGCAAGATGGCTCAGATATAACACTGTGCTTTTAGAAATGTCTAACATCACAGTCAAAAGATGCAATGTTTTAAACCCTGCCACTCTCCTCCCTACGCCTGACGACGGACAGGAACATAATTGTGTTGCTGTCCTCCAACAGGTCTGCTCTCCAAGACCAGATCTACAAGAAACCCCATTAACTAACCCTGATTTGGTTCTTTTTGTAGATGGATCTGCCTCACGTGACCCCCAAACCGGTCACAACAGAGTGGGATTTGCTGTTGTCACTAACCATGAAACTCTTGTCTCAGACTCACTCCCTTCCCAATACTCTGCACAAGCAGCAGAACTGATAGCATTGACAGAGGCATGCAAACTGGCAAGAAACAAAGCCGTAACTATTTACACTGACTCCAGATATGCATTTGGTGTTGTACACGATTTCGGCACTCTGTGGAAACACAGACAATTCTTAAAATCTGACGGAAAACCCATTCTCAATCATGACAAAGTTGCAGCTCTTCTAGATGCCATTTTGCTCCCAACCTCAATTGCTGTTTGTAAATGTCTTGCTCATACTAACAACTCTGACCCCATCTCCCTAGGAAACGCAAGAGCTGATACTGCTGCAAAAAGAGTAGCACTCCAACCCATTATCCTTAATTCTTTGTTTGTTTCAACTCCAGCCTCCATACCCAGCTCCCTCGAAGCATTACAGACCTTTGCCACACCAGAGGAAAAGACGCTGTGGAAACGAAGCGGTGCCACACAGAAAGACGCAGTGTGGCAAGGGCCTGATAACAAACCATGTCTACCTAAACATTTCTTTCCTCACTTTGCAAAGTTGACACATGGATTGGACCATGTGTCAAAAGGGGGAATGTTGGATGCCATAACCCGCTATTGGTTTTCAGCTTATGTGCAGAAGTTTTGTCATCATGTATGATTTGTGCAACACATAACACAGGTGAAGTCAGCCCTTCCACCGCCAGCTTCCACATCGCTCCATGACTTCCAGCCGGGTGACTGGGTGGTGATAAAGGACCTGAGAAGGAAAAATTGGAATTCCAAACGCTGGCGAGGTCCATTCCAAGTACTCCTGACAACACACACCGCTGTGAAGATTGCTGAAAGAACAACGTGGATACACACCAGCCACTGCAGGAAGGTTCCCGAACCAACAGAGGGACTCAGCTGTCAACCCGGACAGCGCGAGAACGAACAGCGAGAGGACAACACGAGGGATAACTCTGTGAATTCAACAAACACCCATTAGAGGCACAGACATTTTCTTTCAACTGCATCATGCACCACCTGATCCTGTTCCTTTCATGGTCAGCGATGCTGACAGAAGCTTACACCTACAAACCCGACAAGACTGTCACTCTGACCAAAGGACAAAATGCAACAAGCCCTCAGACAATGTGCCGGCAACAGCGCATGTGCCCTAGCTCTATTACACAAAAAAGAGTTGAAAATTCCTGGTGACTGTTGGGTTTGTCAGGCTCTAGCAGCCAGATGGCAGGCAAAACCCCTTACAGCAAATGTTGTGTTACAAGGTCACATGAAAGAATCCTGGGGCAAAGAAGAGCATGGTAAGTGCACTGTCCCTCTGGGAATGATGACGTTATTAATTGCTGGTCAACAAATCAGGAGTAATGTTTCAATTACTCCACACCCCAATATTACCTGTACTGATTCACATTCAACTCCCACTAACATGGCATTTGAAGTTCCTCTACAACATGCAGAGACTTGCGTTTGTTCAGCATCACCATCCGGCCCTTATCTAGGTCAGTCAAGTTGTCAAACAAAAATATTTGTAAACACTACAGCATCAAATAATTGTTCTTATAGATGGCCTAATAATACTCTAACAAAATTTACCTGTCCATTTAAACAACTTTCATCCCAACCGGGAATAATGTGGTCTTGCGGCAGGAAAGCTTTTCACAATTTGCCAACTCAGTGGTCTGGTTGTTGCCACCCATCAGTAGTTACAACTTCCACAGAAATCTTATATAAAAAACCTCCTACCATTAATATTCAATCTACCATACATTCTCAAACTCACCAAGATACTATTGGTTTCCCTACCAAATTTGATGGTTATGTGTTGGCGGATCCCTGGACTTCCCCAGGCGCTAATATTGGCTGGTCTCTATTTTTAGGAGGTGGAACAACTGCAGCACTGAACAAAATTAATGGAATAGCCTGGTCTGTTCTCTCCTTAGCAAACCACACCGAAGCAGCCTTTACTCTAGTAAATACCGAAATGTCTGCGATCAGAACAGCAGTTATTCAACACAGACTTGCCCTTGATATCATACTAGCTGAAAAAGGAGGTACTTGCAAAATGCTCAATGTTTCTTGTTGTTTTTATGTCCCTGATGAATACGAGAACATCACCGACATCATCAAGCACATGCAAGATGCCATTCAACCCCCACAAGTTGTGAATGACTCATGGTTTTCCTGGTTACAACTTTGGGGCCAAGGATGGGCATCATGGTTTTTAACAATAATTACCCCAGTTGTAGTTATTCTCTTTTTGCTCTGCACCGTAATTCCCTGCATGTTGAAGTGGTTGTCTAACATACTCACCAAAAAGGTGATCCAATCCTCTACATATGTTCATGTGAATGTCAACAATGACCATCAAAATTCAACCTCATTCTACGTCCCTGATTCCCATCACTACCCCAGCTCAGACTCTGACTTTGATGAAGACATCTTGTAAAAAAAAAAAAAAAAAAAAAAAAAAAAAAAAAAAAGTATGTTTTATCTTTCTTTCTTTTTATTATTATTATTATTATTATTATTATTATTATCTTTATTATTAATTTTTGTTTTTGGTTTACTTCTTTATCATTATTTCATTTAATCTATTTTTGATTTTGCAAATGTTATTATTCTTATTTCTTGTTTATGTTTTATTCTCTTCATTTGTGATTAATGAATAATCAAAAGGGGGAAATGTAATGGTAAATTTGAATATTCCTTCTTCCTTGAGAAGCCTTTCAGACAGACAGAACAGAAGGTGTCCCCCCCCAAGATATCAGATCCCTCTTTTTATTATTCACTCATTTGTGTATTTTAAAGTCTAGACCTTGTAATTGCATTTCACGTTTCAGAGACAGTCAACTGCTCACTGTCTCATGATGTATTCAACCCTTGTGTATTCTGAAACTGTGTTGATCAGACCTGTTAATTATACGGCAGGATGTCTGGGCTGGTCAACCCCACAGTAAGACAAAGGATGTAATACACATTCACAGGGGTGGGCTTTCGTCAGGTATAAATGTTCAACGTTTCTTTTACTCACTTGTCTTTCCTCATTCGAACCGCTCGCATGTCGATTGACCTTTTCTTTGCAAAGAAAATAAAACTTTGTCGGCCGACACGAATTCATTATTTCATTCTTCATCAAGAGCAGAAAATTTCCACGACAGGACCCTCTCTCCTCTAGTATTGACAATTTCATAGACATTGAAGACTTATCCACCCCTGAACAGCTGTTTCCTACTATAACACAGGACTTCATGATATCCTCAACTCCCTCGCTCCACTTAAAACCAGATCCGTCTCTTACTCCTTCTGTGCTCCCTGGTTTACGCCTGAATTCTGGCGTATGAAAGCCAAAGGCAGGCAGCTTGAACGGGCTCACTGTTTACAAAGAAATGTACAAAAATAATTTTCTGCACTACCAGGACTGTATTACTAAATCCAAATCATACTATTACTCCAGCTTATACCCTGAGCTGACAGGCATGCAGCGCCAGACCGTTGTATTCCTTCATTGGTAAACTATTCGCCCCGGATTGGCATTCCTTTTCTCGTTGTGGTTAGCACGCTCGCTAAGTATTTGTTGTGTGTTTGTTCCTGTTTCTCCGTAGTTTCCCGTGTTCCTGTTTCCTCGTCCGTCTCCCTGATTCTCCTTTGTCTCCTCGTTCCTTTTTTTTCCTCGACATGGTATTGCTTGTTTTTCCCCTGTAGTGTTTTTCGTTTTGTTTGGAATTGTAATTAAACATTTTTTTGTACTTTAATTGCGCGTCAATGTCTGCATTGGGTCCTCTCTTTTGTGTGTTGTCTCTGTACCATTCATGACAAAACAGTCTGGCCATAACATGGACCCCGCGGACATGGAAATTGATCCCCGGATTTTTCCGTTCGTCACGGGGTTACTTCCCAGGGAGTACTGCTCGATAAACATTCACAGACGCTGCAAAGAATCCTGGAGAGTCTCAGTCAGCTGACTGCCTGCGTAGCTCATTTGGAGAAAGGATAGGTAGGACCTCTCTTTGCTGCTCCTGTGAATGCTGAGTCACCCGCTACTACCGTGAGTACTGTCCTCCCTCGTGAGCCCTATGTTCCTGCTCCAGAGTGTTATTGTAGTACATTGGGTGAATGCAGGATTTTTCTGTTTCAATGCTCTCTGGTTTTTGGTCAGCAGCCTCTCACATACGCTAACGATAGCTCCAAGATAGCCTATGTGCTAGGCTTGTTGTCCTGTAGGGCTCGAGTCTGGGGAGCTGCGTTTTGGAATAACCCCCTGACTCGGCAGGCTACTTTCCAGCAGATCTCCAGTGAGATTATGTCGGTTTTCGATCATCCTGTTTCTAATTGCGATTCCAGCAATCGGTTGCTGGATCTACGCCAGGGTTCCGCTTGTGCTGCTGATTACTCCGTTGAGTTTCGCACTTTAGCGGCGGAATTAGGATGGGATGATCGGGCTCTTCAGAGTATTTTCTTTAAGGGGCTTAATGAGGAGGTTAAGGACAGTTTAGTGGGTAGGTCTGAGCCTGCTAACCTCCAGGAGCTTATTAGTCTTGCCATAAAGATAGACAACCGT
Source organism: Echiichthys vipera (assembly GCF_963691815.1). NCBI lineage: Eukaryota > Metazoa > Chordata > Actinopteri > Perciformes > Trachinidae > Echiichthys > Echiichthys vipera. Next base: position 35,539,657 of record NC_139830.1, read on the forward strand.
CTACGTGAGAGACGGCCAGTTTTCACAGTAACTCCAGGTCCTCTTTCCAGTTTCCCCGAGCATACTTCCTTTGTTCCCGTGAGCAACCAGGTTCCCCTGTCTCCCGCTCCAGACCAGGAGGAACCCATGCTGTTGGAGCCTATTAATTCTTTGTATTAATTATTAGGAAAATGGTATATGGTAACGGCATAAAATAATGATAAGGATAACTATTTAGAATGTGTAATGTACATGAACTACTATTTATTATGATTGTTGATCGTCAAGAACAAATTGCCGTTATGGCAGACATTGAGGCAATGTTTTATCAAGTACAGGTTGTTGAAAAGGACAGAGATTTCCTGAGGTTTTTGTGGTGGCCAGAGAGTGATATCAGCAAACCGCTTGAAGTTTACAGGATGAAAGTTCACCTCTTTGGTGCTGTATCATCCCCGAGTATTGCTAATTTTGCCCTGCGTCAAACTGCTGATGACAACCAGAAGCATTACTCTGATGAAGTTATGAAAACCATCAAAACTAACTTTTACGTGGATGATTGTCTCCGATCAGTGGCAACAGTGGACCAAGCTATGAAGCTTGTCAAAGATCTCACTGAAGCCTGCGGCCAGGGAGGCTTCACACTGACAAAATGGGTCAGCAATGACTGTGAGGTGTTAGCAAGCATTCCTGAGCATCACAGAGCAAAGGCAGTCAAGGAACTGAATCTGGATAAAGAAAAGCTGAAAGAACAAATCATAGTTGAGCCTGCACTTAGAATCCACTGGAACACCCACAGTGACACCTTCAGCTTTAAAGTAACTGTCAGAAGCCGGCCTGCTACCAGGAGAGGTATACTCTCCACAGTTAGTTCAGTTTATGACCCGGTTTTCTCTCTCCTTTCATCCTGAAAGCCAAACAACTACTCCAAGAGCTCTGCAAAGCCAGGTATGGATGGGATCAAATTATTCCACAGGAACTTGCAACACCTTGGCAGAGATGGATCTGGGATTTAAATCAGTTACGTGGGTTTCAAGTAGCAAGATGCATAAAGCCTGAGAACTTTGACCCTGTGGAGACGGCTGAGCTGCATCACTTCTGCGATGCAAGTGAGTCGGGTTATGGTACTGTAAGCTATCTTAGATTAATGAATCAGCAAGGCAAAATCAATATTTCCTTCATATTTGGAAAAGCCAGAGTCTCACCTCTGAAGCAGATTACCATACCCAGGCTTGAACTCACTGCAGCAACACTGGCTGTAAAAGTGGATCGGATGCTGAGGAAGGAGTTGGATTTACCACTCACAGATTCAACTTTCTGGACAGATAGTACATCTGTATTAAAATATATCCCCAATCAAACAAGGAGATTTCATACATTTGTATCCAATAGAGTTGCAGTGATCCATGACCTCTCCCGCACAAGCCAGTGGAGACACATAAATTCAAGAGACAATCCAGCCGATGATGCATCATGAGGGTTGCATGTAGAATCTTACTTGAGATCAAGATGGCTGAGAGGACCCGAATACCTGGGCAGAGAGAAAAATACATGGCCAAAGATCACACAAGGTCTAGGAGAAATATCAGCAAATGACCCCGAGGTGAAAAAGGAGGTCACAGTTAACAGTGTGAGAATTGAAAACCAACATCCGATAGGCACATTAATCAAGTATCACTCATCATGGAACCAACTTCAGAGGTCTGTAGCCTGGATACTGAAGGTGAAAAAACTACTTCAACTGCTAAGTCAGATAAGAAAGGGTCAGACACACGTGTCTTCGGAGACGAAGAGAAAACTGAAAGATGAGCGCGGGACAAAAAACTTATCAGTGGAGGATATGGAAGAGGCAGAGAGGGCAATCGTTTGTTTTGAACAAAGACGCTACTTCAGCAATGAATTTACTTGCCTGGAACACGGCAAAACCCTCAGTTCAAGAAGCACCATCCGCAAACTGGATCCAATTTTTGATAATGGCATCTTGAGAGTAGGAGGTAGAATAAACAAAAGTGCAATGCCAGTGCACCAGAAGAATCCAATTATTCTCCCTAAAGGTGCTCACATATCTAACCTCATCCTACAACATATCCATCATCAAGTTGGGCACTCAGGAAGAAGCCATATGCTTTCCAGGCTAGGACAAAGGTTTTGGCTCCCTCATGCAAACTCCTTAGCCAGGAAAATCATCAGGAACTGTGTATTTTGCAGGCGCATGCAGGCAAGACCTGGGGCCTCATGTACTAAGAATTGCGTGGTTTTCTTACTAAAACATGGCGTACGCTAGAATCCAGAAACTGGCGTAAGCACAAAAAAATTCAGATGTATCAAAGTGTGCGTACGCATGGATCCAAGCACTTTTCCTTTGTACATCCCAATCAACGTGGAATTGAGCGCACATGCAGAAGTGCTAAACTCCTCCCTGTCCACGCCCCCATTTAAATATGCAAATCAATGTAAATAGGGCCTGCACCGGGGATTCCCTCTCTGCACTATCAGATTTAAACGATGAGTAAAGGTAAGAAGCGCAACTTCAACGAGTCTAAGCTCGAAATTTTATTAAATGAAGTGGAGACCCGAAGAGCGGTTTTATTTGGTAGCCTCTTTTCAGGGATAAACACAAAGAAAAAGACATTTCTGGGGAGTGTGTGTGTGAGGCAGTGAACGCTGTTGGGTCGGAGCAGCGCACAACCACTGAAATTAAAAAAAAATGGTCCGACGTGAAGCGGAGGATTTCGGCCCACCGCCGAAGTATCACCGCAACGGGCGGGGTGACAGGAGGGGAGGAACTGACCCCCTTTTGATCAGAGAGTGGCGGCTATTGTGGAGGGAACAGCTCTAAGCGGAGTTGTGGGGGGCCATGAAGGCGACACAGATCATCCTCAAGGTAAATGTGTTAAACTCAGAAATGTCATTATACTAGGCTGCTCACATTACACATGCTCGTGCGTTAAGTTGCCAGGATATAAACACATTGACTCATGTTTAATTACTTCATTTTTTTTTATTATTATTTCTCAATAGACGATGAGACAGGAGAGGGCTCCTCCCTCTGCACCGTGCGCCCTGGCGTCTCCACCGGCACCTCCAGCACCACGCGCCCCGGCGACTCCACGCCAGCTGACGTCCGCCCGACTGGCCGTGTCCTTTCACAAGCCAAGCTGTGCTGGAATCACAGGAGGAAATAGTGAGAGCAATCCCTGGCGTCAGTGATCGTCTAGATCAAATTGCAATGCACTGGGAGATATTTATCATGCAATAAATGCACGTACAAAGTAAATTGTGTCCTTGCCTCTTTACATCATGGAAATCAGACGCTGCCGGGCCCGTATCGCTTTGCGGGGTGGGTCGAGGTTGACGGGTCCGGCATCCGGTTCCTCCGGTGGGGGGGTGCTCTGGCAGTGGTATGCCATGGCGGTGTGCCAAGTTGTGCAGGACACCATAGGCCAGCACGACGCGGCACACCTTCTCAGGTGTGTACAGCAGCACCCCGCCCGACCTGTCTAGACAGCGCCAGCGCCCCTTCAATAGGTCAATTGCCCTCTCCACCACTGCCCGAGTTCGGGAATGGCGGTCGTTGTATCTCCCCTCTTGGTCGGTGCCGGGGTTAGTGAGAGGGGTCAACGGCCACGTTCTCAGGGGGTAACTATATATATATATATATATATATATATATATATATATATATATATATATATATATATATATATATAAATCACACTACTGTTCGCGGGAAAACAAACAGGACAAAATAACTGCATTACAAGGATTGACAAGACTGATCACACTTATATTAATGACTGCAGAGGTTACAACTTTACGCACGCGTTTATTGAGACGAATAATGAACACAAGGAGACATTCTTTTTTCACCAGGGAAAAAAACAAATACACATATTTGAATGCGCGTGTCCAAACGGGCATTGTGCTGGTTTAAATTCGGGGCGCATTAAATGGATAAATGATTTACTCACCGAGAAGCCACCCATCGCGCACCGTGCCAGCCTCCAACCTGTTACCAACCATGCTATTGTTTAGATTGAACGAGTCATGCGTTGCCAGAAATCCCAGAGTGGTCAGCACCTGTGTGGGAATGGACAACCCCTGGCTCCTGGGCGTGTTGTCGTTAAGTCTGGCCGCGGCTCCGCGCACAGCTCCAGTAACACTGGCCTCGGCAACCCGAAACGACTCATGAGCCAGTTGTCGTCATTTGCAAACAGATCTTCCCGCTCTCTAAACACCCTCTCACGGCTGACATATCCATTTGCGATGTCTTCTAACAAGGCCAAGGCTGCCATTGTTAATGCCATTTTTCATTAAATTGCGCATGCTTTTATATCCTTATCTTTATTTTATATCCTTATGATTGCAAACACGTGTGTGTTAATTGTCCATTAATGTGTCTCTGATGCGCACATTACACTGAGGATGAATTGTTTTCACATAACTAACAGTTTCCTAGCATCATCTCTAAGTGTCGCCAACGAAACAATAGCTGTAGAAACGTGCGTACGACAGCCATGAAGTTTGCGTGGCGCACCGCACATTTCCACGGTCATTTCAATTTTGATACATCTGAACGTTGGCGTGGAAAATGGCGTACGCCACGTTTTTGTGCGTACGCAACATTGATACATGAGGCCCCAGGTGAACAGAAAATGGCAGATCTTCCTGAGGATCGGTTGTATCCGGACCTACCTCCCTTTAGTCATGTTGGCATTGACTACTTTGGTCCCATTGGAGTGAAGAGGGGCCGCACTTAGGTAAAACGGTGGGGGGTCATCTTCACCTGCCTGGTGAGTCGAGCTATCCACCTGGAAATGGCAAACTTCCTAACGACAGATTCATGCATAAATGCTATTCGCAGATTCATCTGCAGAAGAGGACCAGTCTTAAGTATCAGGACTGACTGTGGGACAAACTTTGTTGGAGCCCAAAGGGAACTACAGGAAGCTTTGAAAGAGCTGAATCATCAGAAGATTCAAAACACCCTTCTAATAGAGGGAATAAAGTGGATTTTTAACCCTCCTTTTGGGGCCCACCACGGCGGAGTCTGGGAAAGACTGATCAGACTAGTCAAAAAGAGCCTTACATCTGTTCTAAAACAGCAAACACTGGACGATGAAACCCTATCAACAGCGCTGTGTGAGGTAGAGGCCATCCTGAATGACCGACCAATAACTACAGTGTCAAGTGACCCCAATGACCTGGAACCACTATCCCCAAACCATTTGCTTCAGCTGAAGGCGAAAACAACTATGCCACCAGGGTTTTTTGAAAAAAAGGATCATTATTCAAGGAAGAGATGGAGACAAGCACAGTATCTTGCAGATCTCTTCTGGAGACGTTGGACAAAAGAGTATCTTCCACTCATGCAAGAAAGGAGCAAGTGGAACAGCATAAAAAGGAACCTGAGTCCTGGAGATCTGGTCATTATTGTTGACAACACAGCACCAAGGAACTCATGGATTACTGTCCGTGTTGTAAAGACATTTCCAGATGCCAAGGGTTTCGTGAGTAGCGTTTTGGTTAAAACCAAAAGCAGTGTGATTCAACGACCAATAGATAAGCTCTGTCTTCTAATGGAGGCAGCCGTATGAATGGAGGGAGGCCGTGAATTTCCATCCTTCACTATGGACTGATTCAGATATTCTGACATAATTATGAACTTTGATAAGACAGAAAGTCATCATCAAGTAACTGAATGGACTTTGAGTTTAAGTAGCATAATTTATTTTCTATTGTGTAACTGCTGAATTTGTTAAAGCTAATGCTATTCCTGTGAACCAGCTAGAGACTCCATTAATGGTTAATAGTCTCAGTGGAAGCAAACTCGCTCAGATCTCCGCAGAGACTTTGCCTTTAACCATGTCTCTTGCTGGTAACCAGTCCATTGCCTTCCACTAATGCTCCCGTAGTTCTTGGTCTCCCCTTGCTTATCACTCACAACCCAGTTATTGACTGGTTAACAGGTAGGGTTGTGAATTGGAGTAGCAATTGCCATTCTTCTTGTCTTCGTTCAGCTCCTCCTAGATGTCCTAGTAAATGGACTTGGTAAATGGACTTGTACTTATATAGCGCCTTTCTAGTCATCTGACTACTCAAGGCGCTTCACAGTGTCTGTCACAATCACCCATTCACACAGACATTCACACTGATGGCAGTGGACATCTACATACCATCTAATCTGATCTGATCTAACCATTCACACCAAATTAACACACCCATACGCAGCACGGGGAGCAATTCAGGGTTCAGTGTCTTGCCCAAGGACACTTCGACATGTGGACCGGGGGGAGATGGGGATCGAACCACCAATCTCTCGAACAGAGGACGACCCACTCTGCCACCAAGCCACAGTACCCCCAGTTCCTTACTACCTCATCCTCCTGACTTGTCTTCCGTGCCTCCCGTGTATCAAGATATCGCCGAGGTATTTAGCAAGGCTAAGGCATTATCCTTACCCCCTCACCGTCCTTACGATTGTCCCATTGAGTTGTTGCCCGGGTCAACTTTTCCCACTAGTCGTCTCCATAACCTGTCAGGTCCCGAACGGGAAACATACATCAATGACTAGCTTAAGTCAGGGATCATTCGCCCCTCTTCTTCTCCACTAGGAGCTGTTTTTTTCTTTGTGGCCAAAAATAAATAAATCGCTACACCCCTGCCTTGACTACCGTGGTCTCAACAATATCACGGTTAAAAACAAGTAGCCCTCCCGTTGATCAATTCCGCGTTCGAGCCGTTGCATTGAGCGACCATCTTCTCCAAGCTAGACCTCCGCAACGCATATCATCTTGTGAGGGAGGGGGACGAGTGGAAGACAGTCTTTCTACACTCCACTCGGACACTTTGAGTATCTGGTCATGCCGTTTGGGTTAACTAACGCGCCAGCCGTTTTTCAGGCCCTGGTTAATGACGTACTTCGTGATATGCTTAATCGCTCTGTCTTCGTGTACCTGGTCAACATCCTGATTTTTTCCAAGGACTTGAACGAGCATGTGGTGCACATTCGTCAGGTTCTTCAGCGTCTCTAGGAGAATCGTCTCTTTGTCAAAGCCGAGAAATGAGAGTTCCACGTCTCCTCCGTAAAATTTTTGGGGTATATCGTGGAGAGTGGACAGGTTAGGGCTGACCCTACAAAGGTCACTGCGGTGACTGAATGGTCGACGCCTACCTCTAGGAAGCAACTACAGCGATTTTTGGGTTTCGCTAACTTCTACCGTTGGTTCATCCGTAACCACAGCCAGGTAGTTTCACCGATGACTAGGTTGACTTCCCCCCCGCCAACAATGCCTTTCTGACTCTCAAGAAGTGTTTCCCGTCCGCCCCCGTGCTAGTCCAACCGGATACTGCCCTCCAGTTCATTGTCGAAGTAGATGCCTTGGATCTGGGAGTTGGGGCGGTTATTTCCCAGCAGGCATTATCTGATAACAAGGTTCACCCATGTGCATTCTTTTCTAAGAAGCTATCGCCTGCGGAGAGGAACTACAACATTGGGAACCGGGAGCTACTAGCGGTTGAGCTAGCTTTAGAGGAGTGGCGACATTGGTTGAGGGGGCAGAAGTTCCATTCGTGGTCTGGACTGACCACAAAAACTTGGCTTATATTCAGACCGCCAAGAAACTCAATTCTTAAAACTTCACTTTGACTTATATTCCTGGCAGTAATAAGCATCAAGCCAGCTGCCCTTTCTCGGCAGTTTGGACCAGCCGAGGAGGAAGAATCCGTTGTGGATAACATCGTTCCCTCATCATGTGTGATGGTAGCATTAACCTGGGAGAATGAGTCCATCCTCAGCGCTCTAACCCCGACCCTGGTGGTGGTACACCTGGGCGTCTGTTTGTTCCTGCCGGCGTTCGCTCCCAGGTGCTCCAGTGGGGGCACTCTTCTCGTCTCTCCTGTCATCCCGGAATCACCAGGACGCTGTCCCTTCTTCGTCTGCACTTCTGGTGGAAGACCATGGGTACGGATCTGGAGTTTGTCCTGGACTGCACCGCCTGCGCCCGGGGAAAGACTTCTCATCGCCCTCCAGCAGGTCTTCTCCGTCCTCTCCCGGTACCCGGTCGACCATGGTCCCATATCGCCTTGGTTTTTGTTACAGGACTTCCTGTATCTCAAGGTAATGACACAATTGTCACCATTGTAGACTGTTTTTCTAAGATGGTTCACTTTGTCCCGCTTCCTCAGCTGCCGTCCGCCATGGAGACGGCACAGATCCTGGTGGACCATGTCTTCCGCATCCATGGAATTCCAGCGGACATCGTTTCTGACCGTGGGCCCCAATTCACCTATCGGGTCTGGAAAGCTTTCTGCCAGGCTTTGGGAGCTAAGGTTAGCTTAACGTCGGGGTTCCATCCCAAGTCTAACGGACAAACGGAGCGGGCTAACCAGGCACTTGAGGCCGCTCTTCGCTGCATCTGTGCCCGCAATCCCTCGTCGTGGTCATCACAACTCTCCTGGGTGGAATACTCCCTTCGAGGCTTCGTTCCCCTCTGGTTTCGGCCCAGGAAGCTGAGATAGCTGTTCCGTCCATCTAAATCCATCTCCGGAGAGTACGTCGGATTTGGAGAGAGACCCGAGGGGCCTTGCTTCAGACGGCGGAGCAGAACCGCAGGATGGCGGATCGCCATCGCATTCCTGCGCCTAAATACTAATACGTCAGCATCTCCTTGTTCCTGTTTTTCTTTCGACCGTCTCGTCATTGATATTGCCTGTTTTTCCCCTGGAGTGTTTTGCATTTTGTTTGTAATTGTAATTAAATATTTGTTTGTACTTTTATTCCGCGTCTGTGTCTGCCTTGGGTCCTCTCTTTTGTGTTGTATCTCTGTACCGTTCATGACAAAGTCACTCTTTTCACTGTTCAACAATATCACTAGATCCTCAGTTTCTATACCACCCCACTTGTACTCAACTGCCTTCTATAACTCTCTTATGTCTTTCTTCAACACCATAATCCAGACAATCCATCAGGGTCTTGGTTTAAACTCCTCCAGTGTCACTTCTGACCTCCACCCACCCGCCCACCCCTTTCTACTCTTTTTTCGAGATCCCCACTCTCTCAGAGATTTCCGACCTCATCCATAAGTCCAAGCCCACCACATGTCAGCTGGACCCCCTCAAGCCAATGCCTCCATTCTTCCAAGGCAACTTTCCGCCAGCAACTCTTGGTTGCCGACATCGTAGTTCCGTTCCGCCTTGGACAGCCGCTTAGACAGAAAGGCGCAAGGGTGCATCTTGCCGTCCTGCTCTGGACGCTGTGAGAGGACCGCTCCCACCCCTTCGTTGGAGACGTACACCTCAACCACCAATTGGCGGCGCAGATCAGGCATGGTGAGGATGGGGGCTGAGGTGAAGCGTCTCTTGAGGGTCTGCCAGGCCTTCTCTGCTTCCGGCGACCAGCGGAACTGCGCTAACTTTAGCCGGGTCCATCTGTACCTTTCCATGGGCTACAATGAAGCCCAGAAAAGATACGGTGTCGGCATGAAAAACACTTTTTCTTGGCTTTGACATAAAGATGGTTATCCAGTAGTCTTTTGAGCACCTGGGTAACATGGCTCTGGTGGGTGTCTAGGTCTGGGGAGTAAATTAAATTATGTCGTTGAGATACATGTAGACAAAGTGGTCAAGAAAGTCTCTAAGCACGTCATTGATCATGGCCTGAAACACTGCCGGCGCATTGGTGAGACCAAAAGGCATGACCCGATACTCGTAGTGTCCACCAGAGGTGTTGAATCCCATCTTCCACTCGTCCCACTCCCTTATCCGAAGGAGGATCTGAGGTCGCTGGTCGAGACAAATGCCCCAGCAAGTCATGTAGCTGCGAGGAAAGCTGTCCCATGTGGTTGGCCGTGGTCAACACTGAATTTATTATCTTGACGACAGGAACGTGGCGCAGAGCAAAATCCACAAACAAAAAATCACTCCGCACAGGAGGAACAAAAAGAAAGTTGCCAGCAATAAAGTAAAGTACAAAATAAAGTCACTCCATCCAGGAGGAAAAAACAAAAGGCAAAGTGAACAAAATAAATAATTAAACAAGGACGGTCCAACCAGGAGGGGAAAACAATGGACAAACAAGAATTCAAAAACACTACACTTACTTTAACAATACAAGAAATTCTATCACCTGAACGTGGAAACAATAAGCTTGATGGCATGAACAAGACTGTGGGAAAAACCGCTGGATACATTTGACACAAGGTACGAAATAATATGGCACTGAACAAGGGGGAAGACACAGACTTTCTACACATGAGGGAAGGGGAACCACAGGTGGAAACAATCGGGAATCGGGGAATGACGTCACACCGGGGACACAAGAGGAAGGGCAAGTGACCTGGAACGAGAGGAGAGTTATCTTTCAAAATAAAAAAGGGAATTCACAAGACAAAAACCCAAAGACAGGACAAACCTCACCGCGGCGTGACATTTAATGCTTTAAATAAATTACCTCAATTTAAATACATCAAATACCTCACTTACAGCATCTGATAAAAAACCCATTAAAACCACCTATGGTATAGACGGGTGCTGGTTTGTTTCAACCAGGAGCTCCTTTATAGCACTTGGCCAAAGATTTATGTCAACCTAAGAAAAACAGAATAGATACAGACAGCTTTCATCTTAACTTGTTTCAATATTTTGCTATTTGCAGATTACCGCACTGTGTGTGTAAAACAGTGGCAGTGGATGAGAGACTGCATTGTTGGGCTTATAACCTTTTAAATACAATATTTTTTTGTTGAAGTACCTTGGTTCTCTTGGTATCTAAAACAAAAATGCTAGTACAGCAGTGGTATAGCCACAGCTGATATTACAGTCTTTCAGAATAAATCAAGTATTTCTAATTTGTTCTCTAAATTTGATCTCCACTGAACATTTAGTTGTTGTAATCTCCACCCATTGCAAGATTGCTCCTGCTGGAAGACAGGGCACAGACTTACGTGCTTTACATGTTTCTGAGTTTATTAGGGATGTATCTAATTAATTAATTAATTGCTGTAAATAAGTGCATAGTAAAATTGACAAAATACAAATGAAATATATATGTGTATTTTTATGTGTATAAACTAGGACTGCACAATTGATTGCGAACGAACAATGGAATGTTTCCTAGCCCTTTGAGTAGAAGCCTGTGTGAAACAGTAATCCGTGGCTGATGTTGACTGCTGTCCTCTCTGATCTCAGCGTGTAGACTCCCGGCGAGCTGGGAGACTTGCTCCACACGCTCCTGCTACGCTCTTCTTCGTGGGTTTCTGAATCCTCTTGGCAACAGCTCCTCAAGCTCCACTCTGTTGTTGATCTCAATCGTTTCTGTCTGGTTAAATCCGTGGTTAAATCACCACATCAATGTCTCTTTCTACTCTGAAAAAGAAAGGTTGACACACAAAACCGTCAATTCACCAGTGAATGGACAGATAAGTTTTTGTTTCTAACTGTCACTGTGAAGCCTGTGTTTTTTGTGTCAAGAGTACAACTTGATAAGGCATTTTAAGAAAAATCATGCTTTAACACCACTTTACCACTGGAGTGTAAAAAATACTCTGCATTTACATTACGTTAAATTTTGTCAGTCCAGTTTTTGATGAATAAACTAATGTTTCATATGTACTTTTAAGATTGGTAAAGTAACTAGTAACTGAAGTAATCAGTTAATGTAGTGGAGTAAAAAGAAGAGTATTTCCACTGATTTGTAGTGGAGTAGAAGTTTAAAGAAGCATAAAAAGAAAATACTCAAGTAGGGGGCAGGAGCCTCAAACATGTACTTTAGTACAATAATTGTTGAGTGTAAACCTCCGGTTAACAGGCAAGTTCCTTTATAAGGATTGCTACTATTTATATTGCTAAATAAATACGTTAAGTATAGACCTTTTTTAAGTTGTAAACATAAACATTCTACATGTGTCCAAGTTTGATTCCTGTTGCAGTGAATGTGAACAACATCAGCTGACAGGAAGTTAACAAGGACCAAGGCTGTTGCCTAGTAATGGAATTCCATTAAAAGGGTCTATACAGTTAACCTATTCAGAGGGAAATTCAGCTTCTCAGAAGAATTGGGTTTATCAAATAATCGATCGATTGATAAAATGAAACAACTATCGGTTAATGAATTATAATTTGCATCCCTAGTTGCCATGGGACAGTTGCCCAATTCGCCTGGTTGGTAATCCAGCCTTGGCTGTTGGTGCCAAAACCAATCATCTTGTCACTGATGTCAATCCTACTGCTATAGTGTATTTCTGCCGTACAACAGAACATGTCATAAAAATGAATGGTTCACAGAAAAAACAGGAAAACATGCCAGCACCATACCCCTTTAAAATAGTTAAATCAGACAATGCTAGTATTTAACGGACAAGAAGTTTAAAGTTTGAATGTAAGATGAGGACAAAATAGCGGCCGTGGAGAATCCAGTAAGATCCACCAAGATGCCTCTGTCAGTATCTTATAGAGTAACATGAGGGCAGCCATCAGCAGTACTTACTGCAATATAGGTAATGCTAATCGTTTAGCTGTGTTGTGTGTAGAAAAAGTAATATGACGTTGGGGAGCCCGAATCGCTAAATCCTCCTGAAAAACACACCCGTCACAGCTTATTGTGGTCGGAAACACACATGATGGAGCGGAGGTATTCATTTCCAAAGAGACGCCGGCATTAGTCCTTTTCTTCAACATAACCAGCGAGGTTATAAAGTACAAGGATTTGATTAGGTTTTTTTTTTACTGGTGGTAACATTATTAGTATAAGTAAGAATGGCAAGCTTATAAAATTTGAGTTAAAATGACAGAATGGTGCTGTTCTTGTAGGTCATCTGCTCATGGTTGACTCCAGGTGTCTTGAGAGAACCTCAGTTGTGATTTGGTGCTATTCAGATAAAATTGAAAAGTTGGATTAAAATATGGTGTTTTATTCATCTATTCGTCTGTCTGTTTTTGTGACATATTCCCCACCATAATTATTCATATTCTTATTTCTACTACCTTTATTCCCATTATTTCTACTATTCATTGGGATGGGAATCTCTAGGCACCTTCAATTTGATTACAATTCAGAGGACTGCACTGCGATTATAAAACGATTATCAATGCATCGTGTTTCATCTCTGTGATTGTTTCTATTATTGTACTATACAACTGCAAAACATATAAGTTATACTCACATTACTATAGCTATTATTATACTTACTGTTTTACTTTTGTGGTTGCTTGCATCTCTGGAACTGTCTCTCTTTCTGTGTTTGTGTCCGTCTTTGTCTCTCTCTCTTTCCATCTTTGTCTTTTCCCTCTCCTTTTCTTCCTCCCCAACCGGTCAAGACAGTTGTCCGTCCTCCATAGAGCTGGGTCTGTCAGACGTTCTTGCCTGTTAAAGGGAAGGTTTTCAACGCTACTGTGCTCAAAGGGGGAATTGTTGGGTCTCTGTAAATCCTATATAACTCATAGATTGTGGTCTTTACCTACTTTGTAAAGTGTCCTGAGATAACTTTTGTTATGATTTGGCACTGTAAATAAAATTTAATTGAAAATACTTTTTCTATGAAGAATTTATTTTTTCACAATGACTACTAAGTACATTTTAAGCAAAGTATTAGTAATGATCCGCAATGAATTTACGTACAATATATTTTATAAAAAAAACTAAAACAAATAGAAGTGATGTGACATTTACCAGCATATATACCTGCATTACAAAGAAAATGAAAAATCGGCATTGAAACAACAAGTTTTAACACTTAAAAAAAATGTTCAATTGAAAATAAAACACAAACATTAAAACATTATAATCTTACGATCATGATATGTTCTTTTATATTGATATTTCTAAGCATTATGATTTTTTTTTCAATCTCAATCTTTAATTTTTTTCTTGAGTGTCTTTTTTCAAGGTCACCGGTTTTCAGTTTCAACTTTCTGTCACTCTTTTGGAGTGGAGAGGAGGGGCTTGAGGGGAGGGACAAGGAGGGGGCCTTTAAGGATAATTTGCATACTTTAAGCACCGTGATCTGTGATCAATGGCTTCCACAATTTTACCAGATCTCAAGTAAGTCTGTATTTCTGCCACTGTTTTTTCAAATAAGAAGCAGCCTGGTTTAATGTTAACTTTTAATGGTCGCTGTGCTGTTTTGGCAGAGGTTAGCTGAACAAGCGCCAACGTTAATGATGGCTAATACCTCAACTCAGCCCCCGGATGTTCATCTGTCCTCTATGATCTAGTATTTATCGTCTACTAGGTCTTTCAGGGCAGTGTTATTGCTGATACACAAGGCCTCATAAATGTGGTAATTATCGAAAAAACACAGACATCAAGAAAAATCTATAGATTCAAATTGAAAAACCCATCATAATGCATAAAAATATTAAAATGAAAATGCAAAACATGATTGTGAGATGATTTCTTTTTTTTGTATTTTATTTTTAAGTTGAACATTTTTCAGTGCTTACTTTTTTTTCTTCAATACCTCAGTTAACTGTCACTGTTCTAGCTCCATACCTTATGACCTCAGCCCTCCCCTGACGGACACCTCTACGGTGTCCTTCACGCATGACCTGGTGAGAAGACAGCCGACAAGACTCCACTCTGAAATTCGTAGACACCAACAGACTGAACAAACTGATCAGGAGGGCCGGTGGAGAGTCTGTCACCTCCTCTCGGTAATTCAGACTCAACCACACACAATCTTTGATCATCTTTATACTTCACTACTGTAATTATTAATTTCTATAAATTTACATTTGAGTCTTTTCTAATACATGTTTAGTCTGTATAATACTTGTTTGTATATCTGGAGTTGTGTAACAAAAATAATTTCCCCTGGGGATTATTCAAGTATTTCTGATTCTGATTCTGATTAATGCTGAGTAGTCCTGAGCAGCTAACATTATCAGTCATTGTGTCTAACGTGTATTTAACAGGGTGACACAGTAACAGGTCTGAAAAGTTAACCAACAGTGAGACAGAAACTGTGGCAGCTGCTATACTTACGATTTAATCAGCAGAGATAATATGGAGCCAAGTCAGCAGAAACACAGAAGATAAACAAGACTGTAGCTGAATACATTCGCATGGACCAGATCACCGTTTACACTATGGAGAAACCTGACTAACAACAACTGATTTACCAACTGAATCCAAGGTTTAACCTCCTTCATGGAATCATTTAATGTCCACACAAATCCCTGAGCTCTACAACACAAGAAAACAAAGAAGAGAACTTGAAAATATTTGTCATATATAGACCCTACAGTTATGTGCTTTCTTTCAACTTTTCACTGCATCAGGGGGCTGTTGCAGGAAGGCAGAATTAAAACGTCCGCGATAAATGAAAAAGCCAAACTTGATCTAGTCTGTTCTGATCATTCTGGTTAAATTAGTTGCACATGCACCAAACCAGGATGAGAAGCTACGGCTTTGTCAAGCGAGGTGTACCAGTGGAACTAAACACCTTTAAAAGGAACAACACACAGCTATTGGTTCAGATATGTGGACGACAGATGGGTTAAAATCAAATCCAAACACTGTCTGTCTGTCTGACTGTCTACAGCAGGTACACAGAGTTATACTATTAACTGTCACTGATATATACACATATGAAGGGTCTCTGTCTCGCTCTGGGCTAATTTTATTTACAGCGCAGTGTATCTTAATCTATTACAATATATGGTATTAATTTGTTGATAATATTTTGTATTAAGAATCTGAATCGGTAAAATAACTAAGAATGTAGTGGAGTAAAAAGTACAATAGTTCTTCTGTAATGTAGTGGAGTATAAGTATAAAGTAGCATCAAATGTAATAAATCAAGTACCTCAAAATTGTACTTACTTGAGTAAATGTACTCAGTTACTTTCCACCTCTGCATCTGCGTGTGTGTGTGTGTGTGTGTGTGTGTGTGTATATATATATATATATATATATATATATATATATATAAATAAATATATATGGTGTATGTTTGCCATTGTGCATTCTCATAAAATAAGACATTATTGGAAAATGAATGTAGGTGTGCGATATTAACAAAAATCAATATCCCCATATGTGCACGCACTATAGTCACGGCTGCCGAATTGAGATTTAATTTCCAAACCAGAAAAAAACCCTGGCAAAACCGCCTAAATCTTTTGGCTGATAAAAGTCTAATCTGGCAACAGCGGCAGTAGTCCGCTACTAGTCTTACGAGGCTTGATCATGCAGTGAATGTGTGGCCTCTCAAAATGGTGTGTTTTGATTGTTTTTCGCAAAATGAGGGACATTCGATTTTGTGATGTCATCTATCGTGAAAAACAACAATTTAGATACTATCGTAGACCATATACACTACTGTGCAAAAAATTTTAATTTTTCGATACCAAGGAAGAAAATTCAAAAAAATAAAGGCAGAATTAAAAAAAAAAAGATTAGAACAATAAAAACAACATCAATAACACTTTTAAAAAGTTGTCTGACATAGTGCAAAGAAAAACTAAAACACACAACTGTAGGGTGTATATATGACATATGTTCGAATTATCGCGTGTGATCTATTGTGCCGTATAGAGCAGGGATTTGTGTGGACATTAAATTATTCCACGAAAGTTGTCTTGGGGCTATTGCATGGAAGGTAGATAAGGGATTAGGCTGGGATATGCCTGTTATCCTGGTTTACTTTATCGATGACTCAGTTGCACAAGAGGCCATGGAGATTTATTCTGTGCTGGTGGCCCAGACCAGGCTAACAGCCAGGCTCGATTAATTCTGCTGCTTTATCTGTTCAGTCAGCTGTCACTCCGATCAAATCAAACATGTTTTACAATTGTTCCATGATCTTATAGTCTAAGAGGGAGACCGAGCCTGGAAGGACACTGTCGAGGAGGAGCTGCTGACCCCGACGGTGCAAACCAGGATTACTTTATCTTTTTTATTAATGTACTTATAAATTAATTTAGTCAATGTGGTAAAACTGCTTTTTATTTATTTTTAAATTAATTTAGTCAATGTACTTGATCTGCTTTTTATTTATTTTTTAATTAATTTAGTCAATGTACTAAATCTAAATCTTCTTTATATTTTTTATTTTAAATTAATTTAATCAATGTACTTATCTACTTTTTATTTTAAATTAATTTTGTTAAAACACTAAATCTGCTTTTTATTTATTTTTAAATTAATTTAGTCACTGTACTAGTCTGCTTTTTACTTATTTTTAACTTAATTTAGTCAATGTACTTAATCTAAATCTGCATAATATTTATTTATTTTTAAAGTAATTTAATCAATGTACTAATCTACTTTTTAATTTAAAATAATTAAGTCAATGTACTAAATCTGCTTTTTATTCATTTTTTAATTAATTTAGTCAATGTACTAAATCTGCTTTACATTTATTTTTAAATTAATTTAGTCAATGTACTAAATCTGCTTTACATTTATTTTTAACTTAATTTAGTCAATGTACTAAATCTAAATCTGCTTAATATTTATTAATTTTTAAATTAATTTAATCAATGTACTAATCTACTTTTTAGTTTAAAATAATTTAGTCAATGTACTAAATCTGCTTTTTATTCATTTTTAAATAAATTTGGTCAATGTACTAATCTACTTTTTATTTTAAATAAATTTAGTCAATGTACTAAATCTGCTTTTTTATTTTTTAAATAATTTCGTCAATGTACTTAATCTAAATCTGCTTTATATTTATTTATTGTTAAATTAATTTAATCAATGTACTAATCTACTTTTTATTTTAAATTAATTAAGTCAACATACTAAATCTGCTTTTCATTTATTTTTAAATTCATTTAGTCACTGTACTAGTCTGCTTATCACTTATTTTTAACTTAATTTAGTCAAAGTATTAAATCTGCTTTACATTTATTTTTAAATTAATTTAGTCAATGTACTAAATCTGCTTTTTTATTTTTAAAATGATTTAGTCAATGTTCTAAATCTAAATCTGCTTCATATTTTTTTATTTTAAATTAAGTTAGTCAATGTACTAATCTACTTTTTTATTTTAAATTAATTTATTCAATGTACTAAACCCACTTTTCATTTATTTTTAAATTAATTCAGTCACTGTACTAGTCTGCTTTTTACTTATTTTTAAATCAATTTAGTCAATGTACTAAATCTGCTTTACATTTATTTTTAAATTCATTTAGTCAACGTACTAAATCTGCTTTACATTTATTTTTAAATTCATTTAGTCAATGTACCAAATCTAAATCTGCTTAATATTTATTAATTTTTAAATTAATTTAATCAATGTACTAATCTTTTTTATTTTAAATTAATTTAATCAATGTAATAAATCCACTTTTTAATTATTTTTAAATTAATTTAGTCAATGTACTAAACCTAAATCTGCTTTATATATTTTTAAATTAATTTAATCAATGTACTAATCTACTTTTTATTTTAAATTAATTTTGTTAATGAACTAAATCTGCTTTTTATTTATTTTTTAAATTTATTCAGTCACTGTACTAAATCTGCTTTATATTTTTTATTTTTAAATTAAGTTTTTTTTATTTTTTAAATAATTTAGTCAATGTACTTAATCTAAATCTGCTTTATATTTATATATTTTTAAATTAATTTAATCAATGTACTATTCTACTTTTTATTTTAAATTATTAAGTCAATGTACTAAATCTGCTTTTCATTTATTTTTAAATTAATTTTGTCACTGTACTAGTCTACTTTTTTATTTAAAATTAATTTATTCAATGTACTACATCCACTTTTTATTTATTTATAAATTAATTTAGTCAATGTACTAAATCTAAATCTGTTTGATTCATTTTTATTTTTAAATTAATTTAATCAATGTACTAATCTACTTTTTATTTTAAATTAAGTCAATGTACTAAATCTGCTTTTCATTTATTTTTAAATTAATTTAGTCACTGTACTAGTCTGCTTTTTACTTATTTTTAACTTAATTTAGTCAATGTACTAAATCTGCTTTACATTTATTTTTAACTTAATTTAGTCAAAGTACTAAATCTGCTTTACATTTATTTTTAAATTAATATAGTCAATGTACTAAATCTGCTTTACATTCATTTTTAAATTAATTTGGTCAATGTACTAAATCTGCTTTTTAATTTTTTAAATAATTTAGTCAATGTACTTAATCTAAATCTGCTTTATATTTATATATTTTTAAATTATTAAGTCAATGTACTAAATCTGCTTTTCATTTGTTTTTAAATTAATTTAGTCAATGTACTAGACTACTTTTTTATTTTAAATTAATTTATTCAATGTACTAAATCCAATTTTTAATTTATTTATAAATTAATTTAGTCAATGTACTAAATCTCATTCTGTTTTATTTATTTTTAAATTAATTTAATCAATGTACTAATCTACTTTTTATTTTAAATTAATTCATTCAATGTACTAAATCCGCTTTTTATTCATTTTTAAATTAATTAAGTCAATGTACTAATCTACTTTTTTCTTTAAATAAATTAAGTCAATGTACTAAATCTGCTTTTTATTCATTTTAAAATTAATTTAGTCAATGTACTAAATCTAAATCTGCTTAATGTTTTTAAATTTTTAAAATAATTTAGTCAATGTACTTAATCTAAATCTGCTTTATACTTATACTTATTTTTAAATTAATTGAATCAATGTACTTATCTACTTTTTAATTTAAAATAATTAAGTCAATGTACTAAATCTGCTTTTTATTCATTTTTAAATTAATTTAGTCAATTTACTAAATCTAAATCTGCTTAATATTTTTAAATTTTTAAATTAATTTAGTCACTGTACAAGTCTGCTTTATACTTATTTTTAAATTAATTTAGTCAATGTACTAAATCTGCTTTTTTAAAACAATTTAGTCAATGTACTTAATCTAAATCTGCTTATACTTATACTTATTTTTAAATTAATTGAATCAATGTACTTATCTACTTTTTATTTTAAATTAATTCATTCAATGTACTAAATCCGCTTTTCATTCATTTTTAAATTAATTAAGTCAATGTACTAATCGACTTTTTATTTTAAATAAATTAAGTCAATGTACTAAATCTGCTTTTTATTCATTTTAAAATTAATTTAGTCAATGTACTAAATCTAAATCTGCTTTATATTTTTTATTTTTAAATTAAGTTAGTCAATGTTCTAATCTACTTTTTTATTTTAAAGTAATGTATTCAATGTACTAAATCCACTTTTTATTTATTTTTAAATTAATTTAGTCAATGTACTAAATCTGCTTTATATATTTTTATTTTTAAATTAATTTAAGCAATGTACTTATCTACTTTTTATTTTAAATTAATTTTGTTAATGTACTAAATCTGCTTTTTTTTAAATAATTTAGTCAATGTACTTAATCTAAATCTGCTTTATACTTATACTTATTTTTAAATTAATTGAATCAATGTACTTATCTACTTTTTAATTTAAAATAATTAAGTCAATGTACTAAATCTGCTTTTTATTCATTTTTAAATTAATTTAGTCAATGTACTAAATCTGCTTTTTTAAAATAATTTAGTCAATGTACTTAATCTAAATCTGCTTTATACTTATACTTATTTTTAAATTAATTGAACCAATGTACTTATCTAATTTTTATTTTAAATTAATTCATTCAATGTACTAAATCCGCTTTTTATTCATTTTTAAATTAATTAAGTCAATGTACTAATCTACTTTTTATTTTAAATTAATTAAGTCAATGTACTAATCTACTTTTTATTTTAAATAAATTAAGTCAATGTACTAAATCTGCTTTTTATTCATTTTAAAATTAATTTAGTCAATGTACTAAATCTAAATCTGCTTTATATTTTTTATTTTTAAATTAAGTTAGTCAATGTTCTAATCTACTTTTTTATTTTAAAGTAATGTATTCAATGTACTAAATCCACTTTTTATTTATTTTTAAATTAATTTAGTCAATGTACTAAATCTGCTTTATATATTTTTATTTTTAAATTAATTTAAGCAATGTACCTATCTACTTTTTATTTTAAATTAATTTTGTTAATGTACTAAATCTGCTTTTTTTTAAATAATTTAGTCAATGTACTTAATCTAAATCTGCTTTATACTTATACTTATTTTTAAATTAATTGAATCAATGTACTTATCTACTTTTTAATTTAAAATAATTAAGTCAATGTACTAAATCTGCTTTTTATTCATTTTTAAATTAATTTAGTCAATTTACTAAATCTAAATCTGCTTAATATTTTTAAATTAATTTAGTCACTGTACTAGTCTGCTTTTTACTTATTTTTAAATTAATTTAGTCAATGTACTAAATCTGCTTTTTTTAAATAATTTAGTCAATGTACTTAATCTAAATCTGCTTTATACTTATACTTATTTTTAAATTAATTTAATCAATGTACTTATCTACTTTTTAATTTAAAATAATTAAGTCAATGTACTAAATCTGCTTTTTATTCATTTTTAAATTAATTTAGTCAATTTACTAAATCTAAATCTGCTTAATATTTATTAATTTTTAAATTAATTTAATCAATGTACTAATCTACTTTTTAGTTTAAAATAATTTAGTCAATGTACTAAATCTGCTTTTTATTCATTTTTAAATAAATTTGGTCAATGTACTAATCTACTTTTTATTTTAAATAAATTTAGTCAATGTACTAAATCTGCTTTTTTATTTTTTAAATAATTTCGTCAATGTACTTAATCTAAATCTGCTTTATATTTATTTATTGTTAAATTAATTTAATCAATGTACTAATCTACTTTTTATTTTAAATTAATTAAGTCAACATACTAAATCTGCTTTTCATTTATTTTTAAATTCATTTAGTCACTGTACTAGTCTGCTTATCACTTATTTTTAACTTAATTTAGTCAAAGTATTAAATCTGCTTTACATTTATTTTTAAATTAATTTAGTCAATGTACTAAATCTGCTTTTTTATTTTTAAAATGATTTAGTCAATGTTCTAAATCTAAATCTGCTTCATATTTTTTTATTTTAAATTAAGTTAGTCAATGTACTAATCTACTTTTTTATTTTAAATTAATTTATTCAATGTACTAAACCCACTTTTCATTTATTTTTAAATTAATTCAGTCACTGTACTAGTCTGCTTTTTACTTATTTTTAAATCAATTTAGTCAATGTACTAAATCTGCTTTACATTTATTTTTAAATTCATTTAGTCAACGTACTAAATCTGCTTTACATTTATTTTTAAATTCATTTAGTCAATGTACCAAATCTAAATCTGCTTAATATTTATTAATTTTTAAATTAATTTAATCAATGTACTAATCTTTTTTATTTTAAATTAATTTAATCAATGTAATAAATCCACTTTTTAATTATTTTTAAATTAATTTAGTCAATGTACTAAACCTAAATCTGCTTTATATATTTTTAAATTAATTTAATCAATGTACTAATCTACTTTTTATTTTAAATTAATTTTGTTAATGAACTAAATCTGCTTTTTATTTATTTTTTAAATTTATTCAGTCACTGTACTAAATCTGCTTTATATTTTTTATTTTTAAATTAAGTTTTTTTTATTTTTTAAATAATTTAGTCAATGTACTTAATCTAAATCTGCTTTATATTTATATATTTTTAAATTAATTTAATCAATGTACTATTCTACTTTTTATTTTAAATTATTAAGTCAATGTACTAAATCTGCTTTTCATTTATTTTTTAAATTAATTTTGTCACTGTACTAGTCTACTTTTTTATTTAAAATTAATTTATTCAATGTACTACATCCACTTTTTATTTATTTATAAATTAATTTAGTCAATGTACTAAATCTAAATCTGTTTGATTCATTTTTATTTTTAAATTAATTTAATCAATGTACTAATCTACTTTTTATTTTAAATTAAGTCAATGTACTAAATCTGCTTTTCATTTATTTTTAAATTAATTTAGTCACTGTACTAGTCTGCTTTTTACTTATTTTAACTTAATTTAGTCAATGTACTAAATCTGCTTTACATTTATTTTTAACTTAATTTAGTCAAAGTACTAAATCTGCTTTACATTTATTTTTAAATTAATATAGTCAATGTACTAAATCTGCTTTACATTCATTTTTAAATTAATTTGGTCAATGTACTAAATCTGCTTTTTAATTTTTTAAATAATTTAGTCAATGTACTTAATCTAAATCTGCTTTATATTTATATATTTTTAAATTATTAAGTCAATGTACTAAATCTGCTTTTCATTTGTTTTTAAATTAATTTAGTCAATGTACTAGACTACTTTTTTATTTTAAATTAATTTATTCAATGTACTAAATCCAATTTTTAATTTATTTATAAATTAATTTAGTCAATGTACTAAATCTCATTCTGTTTTATTTATTTTTAAATTAATTTAATCAATGTACTAATCTACTTTTTATTTTAAATTAATTCATTCAATGTACTAAATCCGCTTTTCATTCATTTTTAAATTAATTAAGTCAATGTACTAATCGACTTTTTATTTTAAATAAATTAAGTCAATGTACTAAATCTGCTTTTTATTCATTTTAAAATTAATTTAGTCAATGTACTAAATCTAAATCTGCTTAATATTTTTAAATTTTTAAAATAATTTAGTCAATGTACTTAATCTAAATCTGCTTTATACTTATACTTATTTTTAAATTAATTGAATCAATGTACTTATCTACTTTTTAATTTAAAATAATTAAGTCAATGTACTAAATCTGCTTTTTATTCATTTTTAAATTAATTTAGTCAATTTACTAAATCTAAATCTGCTTAATATTTTTAAATTTTTAAATTAATTTAGTCACTGTACAAGTCTGCTTTATACTTATTTTTAAATTAATTTAGTCAATGTACTAAATCTGCTTTTTTAAAACAATTTAGTCAATGTACTTAATCTAAATCTGCTTATACTTATACTTATTTTTAAATTAATTGAATCAATGTACTTATCTACTTTTTATTTTAAATTAATTCATTCAATGTACTAAATCCGCTTTTCATTCATTTTTAAATTAATTAAGTCAATGTACTAATCGACTTTTTATTTTAAATAAATTAAGTCAATGTACTAAATCTGCTTTTTATTCATTTTAAAATTAATTTAGTCAATGTACTAAATCTAAATCTGCTTTATATTTTTTATTTTTAAATTAAGTTAGTCAATGTTCTAATCTACTTTTTTATTTTAAAGTAATGTATTCAATGTACTAAATCCACTTTTTATTTATTTTTAAATTAATTTAGTCAATGTACTAAATCTGCTTTATATATTTTTATTTTTAAATTAATTTAAGCAATGTACTTATCTACTTTTTATTTTAAATTAATTTTGTTAATGTACTAAATCTGCTTTTTTTTAAATAATTTAGTCAATGTACTTAATCTAAATCTGCTTTATACTTATACTTATTTTTAAATTAATTGAATCAATGTACTTATCTACTTTTTAATTTAAAATAATTAAGTCAATGTACTAAATCTGCTTTTTATTCATTTTTAAATTAATTTAGTCAATGTACTAAATCTGCTTTTTTAAAATAATTTAGTCAATGTACTTAATCTAAATCTGCTTTATACTTATACTTATTTTTAAATTAATTGAACCAATGTACTTATCTAATTTTTATTTTAAATTAATTCATTCAATGTACTAAATCCGCTTTTTATTCATTTTTAAATTAATTAAGTCAATGTACTAATCTACTTTTTATTTTAAATTAATTAAGTCAATGTACTAATCTACTTTTTATTTTAAATAAATTAAGTCAATGTACTAAATCTGCTTTTTATTCATTTTAAAATTAATTTAGTCAATGTACTAAATCTAAATCTGCTTTATATTTTTTATTTTTAAATTAAGTTAGTCAATGTTCTAATCTACTTTTTTATTTTAAAGTAATGTATTCAATATACTAAATCCACTTTTTATTTATTTTTAAATTAATTTAGTCAATGTACTAAATCTGCTTTATATATTTTTATTTTTAAATTAATTTAAGCAATGTACCTATCTACTTTTTATTTTAAATTAATTTTGTTAATGTACTAAATCTGCTTTTTTTTAAATAATTTAGTCAATGTACTTAATCTAAATCTGCTTTATACTTATACTTATTTTTAAATTAATTGAATCAATGTACTTATCTACTTTTTAATTTAAAATAATTAAGTCAATGTACTAAATCTGCTTTTTATTCATTTTTAAATTAATTTAGTCAATTTACTTAATCTAAATCTGCTTAATATTTTTAAATTAATTTAGTCACTGTACTAGTCTGCTTTTTACTTATTTTTAAATTAATTTAGTCAATGTACTAAATCTGCTTTTTTTAAATAATTTAGTCAATGTACTTAATCTAAATCTGCTTTATACTTATACTTATTTTTAAATTAATTTAATCAATGTACTTATCTACTTTTTAATTTAAAATAATTAAGTCAATGTACTAAATCTGCTTTTTATTCATTTTTAAATTAATTTAGTCAATTTACTAAATCTAAATCTGCTTAATATTTTTAAATTAATTTAGTCACTGTACTAGTCTGCTTTTTACTTATTTTTAAATTAATTTAGTCAATGTACTAAATCTGCTTTTTTTTAAAATAATTTAGTCAATGTACTTAATCTAAATCTGCTTTATACTTATACTTATTTTTAAATTAATTGAACCAATGTACTTATCTACTTTTTATTTTAAATTAATTCATTCAATGTACTAAATCCGCTTTTTATTCATTTTTAAATTAATTAAGTCAATGTACTAATCTACTTTTTATTTTAAATTAATTAAGTCAATGTACTAATCTACTTTTTATTTTAAATAAATTAAGTCAATGTACTAAATCTGCTTTTTATTCATTTTAAAATTAATTTAGTCAATGTACTAAATCTAAATCTGCTTTATATTTTTTATTTTTAAATTAAGTTAGTCAATGTTCTAATCTACTTTTTTATTTTAAAGTAATGTATTCAATGTACTAAATCCACTTTTTATTTATTTTTAAATTAATTTAGTCAATGTACTAAATCTGCTTTATATATTTTTATTTTTAAATTAATTTAAGCAATGTACCTATCTACTTTTTATTTTAAATTAATTTTGTTAATGTACTAAATCTGCTTTTTTTTAAATAATTTAGTCAATGTACTTAATCTAAATCTGCTTTATACTTATACTTATTTTTAAATTAATTGAATCAATGTACTTATCTACTTTTTAATTTAAAATAATTAAGTCAATGTACTAAATCTGCTTTTTATTCATTTTTAAATTAATTTAGTCAATTTACTAAATCTAAATCTGCTTAATATTTTTAAATTAATTTAGTCACTGTACTAGTCTGCTTTTTACTTATTTTTAAATTAATTTAGTCAATGTACTAAATCTGCTTTTTTTAAATAATTTAGTCAATGTACTTAATCTAAATCTGCTTTATACTTATACTTATTTTTAAATTAATTTAATCAATGTACTTATCTACTTTTTAATTTAAAATAATTAAGTCAATGTACTAAATCTGCTTTTTATTCATTTTTAAATTAATTTAGTCAATTTACTAAATCTAAATCTGCTTAATATTTTTAAATTTTTAAATTAATTTAGTCACTGTACTAGTCTGCTTTTTACTTATTTTTAAATTAATTTAGTCAATGTACTAAATCTGCTTTTTTTAAATAATTTAGTCAATGTACTTAATCTAAATCTGCTTATACTTATACTTATTTTTAAATTAATTGAATCAATGTACTTATCTACTTTTTATTTTAAATTAATTCATTCAATGTACTAAATCCGCTTTTCATTCATTTTTAAATTAATTAAGTCAATGTACTAATCGACTTTTTATTTTAAATAAATTAAGTCAATGTACTAAATCTGCTTTTTATTCATTTTAAAATTAATTTAGTCAATGTACTAAATCTAAATCTGCTTTATATTTTTTATTTTTAAATTAAGTTAGTCAATGTTCTAATCTACTTTTTTATTTTAAAGTAATGTATTCAATGTACTAAATCCACTTTTTATTTATTTTTAAATTAATTTAGTCAATGAACTAAATCTGCTTTATATATTTTTATTTTTAAATTAATTTAAGCAATGTACTTATCTACTTTTTATTTTAAATTAATTCATTCAATGTACTAAATCCGCTTTTCATTCATTTTTAAATTAATTAAGTCAATGTACTAATCGACTTTTTATTTTAAATAAATTAAGTCAATGTACTAAATCTGCTTTTTATTCATTTTAAAATTAATTTAGTCAATGTACTAAATCTAAATCTGCTTTATATTTTTTATTTTTAAATTAAGTTAGTCAATGTTCTAATCTACTTTTTTATTTTAAAGTAATGTATTCAATGTACTAAATCCACTTTTTATTTATTTTTAAATTAATTTAGTCAATGTACTAAATCTGCTTTATATATTTTTATTTTTAAATTAATTTAAGCAATGTACTTATCTACTTTTTATTTTAATTTAATTTTGTTAATGTACTAAATCTGCTTTTTTTTAATTAATTTAGTCAATGTACTTAATCTAAATCTGCTTTATACTTATACTTATTTTTAAATTAATTGAATCAATGTACTTATCTACTTTTTAATTTAAAATAATTAAGTCAATGTACTAAATCTGCTTTTTATTCATTTTTAAATTAATTTAGTCAATTTACTAAATCTAAATCTGCTTAATATTTTTAAATTAATTTAGTCACTGTACTAGTCTGCTTTTTACTTATTTTTAAATTAATTTAGTCAATGTACTAAATCTGCTTTTTTTAAATAATTTAGTCAATGTACTTAATCTAAATCTGCTTTATACTTATACTTATTTTTAAATTAATTGAATCAATGTACTTATCTACTTTTTATTTTAAATTAATTCATTCAATGTACTAAATCCGCTTTTTATTCATTTTTAAATTAATTAAGTCAATGTACTAATCTACTTTTTATTTTAAATAAATTAAGTCAATGTACTAAATCTGCTTTTTATTCATTTTAAAATTAATTTAGTCAATGTACTAAATCTAAATCTGCTTAATATTTTTAAATTTTTAAAATAATTTAGTCAATGTACTTAATCTAAATCTGCTTTATACTTATACTTATTTTTAAATTAATTGAATCAATGTACTTATCTACTTTTTATTTTAAATTAATTCATTCAATGTACTAAATCCGCTTTTTATTCATTTTTAAATTAATTAAGTCAATGTACTAATCTACTTTTTATTTTAAATAAATTAAGTCAATGTACTAAATCTGCTTTTTATTCATTTTAAAATTAATTTAGTCAATGTACTAAATCTAAATCTGCTTAATATTTTTAAATTTTTAAAATAATTTAGTCAATGTACTTAATCTAAATCTGCTTTATACTTATACTTATTTTTAAATTAATTGAATCAATGTACTTATCTACTTTTTAATTTAAAATAATTAAGTCAATGTACTAAATCTGCTTTTTATTCATTTTTAAATTAATTTAGTCAATTTACTAAATCTAAATCTGCTTAATATTTTTAAATTTTTAAATTAATTTAGTCACTGTACTAGTCTGCTTTTTACTTATTTTTAAATTAATTTAGTCAATGTACTAAATCTGCTTTTTTAAAATAATTTAGTCAATGTACTTAATCTAAATCTGCTTATACTTATACTTATTTTTAAATTAATTGAATCAATGTACTTATCTACTTTTTATTTTAAATTAATTCATTCAATGTACTAAATCCGCTTTTCATTCATTTTTAAATTAATTAAGTCAATGTACTAATCGACTTTTTATTTTAAATAAATTAAGTCAATGTACTAAATCTGCTTTTTATTCATTTTAAAATTAATTTAGTCAATGTATTAAATCTAAATCTGCTTTATATTTTTTATTTTTAAATTAAGTTAGTCAATGTTCTAATCTACTTTTTTATTTTAAAGTAATGTATTCAATGTACTAAATCCACTTTTTATTTATTTTTAAATTAATTTAGTCAATGTACTAAATCTGCTTTATATATTTTTATTTTTAAATTAATTTAAGCAATGTACTTATCTACTTTTTATTTTAAATTAATTTTGTTAATGTACTAAATCTGCTTTTTTTTTAAATAATTTAGTCAATGTACTTAATCTAAATCTGCTTTATACTTATACTTATTTTTAAATTAATTGAATCAATGTACTTATCTACTTTTTAATTTAAAATAATTAAGTCAATGTACTAAATCTGCTTTTTATTCATTTTTAAATTAATTTAGTCAATTTACTAAATCTAAATCTGCTTAATATTTTTAAATTAATTTAGTCACTGTACTAGTCTGCTTTTTACTTATTTTTAAATTAATTTAGTCAATGTACTAAATCTGCTTTTTTAAAATAATTTAGTCAATGTACTTAATCTAAATCTGCTTTATACTTATACTTATTTTTAAATTAATTGAATCAATGTACTTATCTACTTTTTATTTTAAATTAATTCATTCAATGTACTAAATCCGCTTTTTATTCATTTTTAAATTAATTAAGTCAATGTACTAATCTACTTTTTATTTTAAATAAATTAAGTCAATGTACTAAATCTGCTTTTTATTCATTTTAAAATGAATTTAGTCAATGTACTAAATCTAAATCTGCTTTATATTTTTTATTTTTAAATTAAGTTAGTCAATGTTCTAATCTACTTTTTTATTTCAAAGTAATGTATTCAATGTACTAAATCCACTTTTTATTTATTTTTAAATTAATTTAGTCAATGAACTAAATCTGCTTTATATATTTTTATTTTTAAATTAATTTAAGCAATGTACTTATCTACTTTTTATTTTAATTAATTTTGTTAATGTACTAAATCTGCTTTTTTTTTAAATAATTTAGTCAATGTACTTAATCTAAATCTGCTTTATACTTATACTTATTTTTAAATTAATTGAATCAATGTACTTATCTACTTTTTAATTTAAAATAATTAAGTCAATGTACTAAATCTGCTTTTTATTCATTTTTAAATTAATTTAGTCAATTTACTAAATCTAAATCTGCTTAATATTTTTAAATTAATTTAGTCACTGTACTAGTCTGCTTTTTACTTATTTTTAAATTAATTTAGTCAATGTACTAAATCTGCTTTTTTTTTAAATAATTTAGTCAATGTACTTAATCTAAATCTGCTTTATACTTATACTTATTTTTAAATTAATTGAACCAATGTACTTATCTACTTTTTATTTTAAATTAATTCATTCAATGTACTAAATCCGCTTTTTATTCATTTTTAAATTAATTAAGTCAATGTACTAATCTACTTTTTATTTTAAATTAATTAAGTCAATGTACTAATCTACTTTTTATTTTAAATAAATTAAGTCAATGTACTAAATCTGCTTTTTATTCATTTTAAAATTAATTTAGTCAATGTACTAAATCTAAATCTGCTTTATATTTTTTATATTTAAATTAAGTTAGTCAATGTTCTAATCTACTTTTTTATTTTAAAGTAATGTATTCAATGTACTAAATCTGCTTTTTTTAAATAATTTAGTCAATGTACTTAATCTAAATCTGCTTTATACTTATACTTATTTTTAAATTAATTGAATCAATGTACTTATCTACTTTTTATTTTAAATTAATTCATTCAATGTACTAAATCCGCTTTTTATTCATTTTTAAATTAATTAAGTCAATGTACTAATCTACTTTTTATTTTAAATAAATTAAGTCAATGTACTAAATCTGCTTTTTATTCATTTTAAAATTAATTTAGTCAATGTACTAAATCTAAATCTGCTTAATATTTTTAAATTTTTAAAATAATTTAGTCAATGTACTTAATCTAAATCTGCTTTATACTTATACTTATTTTTAAATTAATTGAATCAATGTACTTATCTACTTTTTATTTTAAATTAATTCATTCAATGTACTAAATCCGCTTTTTATTCATTTTTAAATTAATTAAGTCAATGTACTAATCTACTTTTTATTTTAAATAAATTAAGTCAATGTACTAAATCTGCTTTTTATTCATTTTAAAATTAATTTAGTCAATGTACTAAATCTAAATCTGCTTAATATTTTTAAATTTTTAAAATAATTTAGTCAATGTACTTAATCTAAATCTGCTTTATACTTATACTTATTTTTAAATTAATTGAATCAATGTACTTATCTACTTTTTAATTTAAAATAATTAAGTCAATGTACTAAATCTGCTTTTTATTCATTTTTAAATTAATTTAGTCAATTTACTAAATCTAAATCTGCTTACCTCTCCGGGAACCATCACCTTATCGTGGTGGAGAGGTTTGTGTGTCCCTGTGAACCTGAGGGCTGTGTTGTCTGGAGCTTAATGCTTCTGGTAGGGTCTCCCATGGCAAAGTGGTCTCAGGCGAGGGGCCGGACTAAGAATGGTTCACAAAGACTCAATGGACAAACAACAAAGAGGAAGAGAGACCCTGCCCGGAGGAAGCCCGGGGCCCCCGTCTGGAGCCAGGCCCAGACGGAGGGCTCGCCGGCGAGCGCCTGGTGGCCGGGTTTGCCACGGAGCCCGGCCGGGCACAGCCCGAAAAAGTGACGTGGCACCTCCCTCCTCTCCATCCTGTGGGCCCACCACTCGCAGGAGGAACCACTTGGGTCGGGTGCGCTGCTGCACGGGTGGCAGTGAAGGTGAGGGGCCTCGACGGACCAGACACGGGCAGCAAAAGCTGGCTCTTGGGACGTGGAATGTCACCTCTCTGTCGGGGAAGGAGCCGGAGCTTGTGCGGGAGGTGGAGCGCTACCAGTTAGATCTGGTGGGGCTTACCTCCACACACAGTCTCGGTTCTGGAACCGTTCTCCTGGATAGGGGTTGGACACTATTCTTCTCTGGAGTTGCCCAGGGTGTGAGGCGCCGGGCGGGTGTGGGGATACTCACAAACCCCCGGCTGAGCGCCGCGGTGTTGGAGTTTACCCCGGTGGACGAGAGGGTCGCCTCCTTACGCCTGCGGGTGGTAGGGGGGAAAACTCTGACTGTTGTTTGTGCATATGCACCAAACAACAGTTCAGAGTATTCGGCCTTCTTGGAGACCCTGAATGGAGTCCTGCATGGGGCTCCAGTAGGGGACTCAATAGTTCTGCTGGGAGACTTCAACGCCCACGTGGGCAATGATGGAGACACCTGGAGAGGCGTGATTGGGAGGAACGGCCTCCCTGATCTAAATCCGAGTGGTCGTCAGTTATTAGACTTCTGTGCTAGTCACGGATTATCTATAACTAACACCATGTTCGAACATAAGGATGCTCATAAGTGTACGTGGTACCAGAGCACCCTAGGCCAAAGGTCGATGATCGATTTTGTGATCGTATCATTTGATCTGAGGCCGCATGTTTTGGACACTCGGGTGAAGAGAGGGGCAGAGCTGTCAACTGATCACCATCTGGTGATGAGTTGGATCAGAGGATGGGGGAAGATTCTGGACAGACCAGGTAAACCCAAACGAGTAGTGCGGGTGAACTGGGAACGTCTGGAGGAGGCCCCTGTCCGAGAGATCTTCAACTCACACCTCCGGCGGAGCTTTTCTGGCGTCCCTGTGGAGGTTGGGGGCATTGAACCGGAGTGGGCAATGTTCAAAGCTTCCATTGCTGAAGCTGCAGCGGTGAGCTGTGGCCTCAAGGTCTTAGGTGCCTCAAGGGGCGGTAACCCTCGAACACCGTGGTGGACACCGGTGGTCAGGGAAGCTGTCCGACTGAAGAAGGAGGCCTTCAGGGATATGCTATCCCAGACGACTCCGGAGGCAGTTGCAAGGTACCGACAGGCCAAAAGGGCTGCAGCCTCTGCTGTGTCAGAGGCAAAGCAGCGGGTGTGGGAGGAGTTCGGAGAAGCCATGGAGAAGGACTTTCGGGCGGCACCAAGGTGCTTCTGGAAAACCATTCGACATCTCAGGAGGGGGAAACGGGGAACTGTCCAAGCTGTTTACAGTAAAGACGGGACGCTGGTGACCTCAGCCGATGAGGTGATCGGGCGGTGGAAGGAGCACTTTGAGGAACTCCTAAATCCGACTAACACGCCCTCTTTTGTAGAGGCAGAGCTGGAGGCTGATGGGGAATCATTGTCAATATCCCTGGCGGAAGTCACTGAGGTAGTCAAACAACTCCACAGTGGCAAAGCCCCAGGGGTTGATGAGATTCGTCCAGAAATGCTGAAAACTTTGGGTTGGGAGGGTCTGTCTTGGTTGACACGCCTCTTCAACATTGCGTGGAAGTCTGGGACAGTGCCAAGGGAGTGGCAGACCGGGGTGGTGGTTTCCTCTTTTTAAAAAGGGGGACCAGAGGGTGTGTGCCAATTACAGGGGTATCACACTACTCAGCCTCCCTGGTAAAGTCTACTCCAAGGTGCTGGAAAGGAGGGTTCGTCCTATAGTCGAACCTCAGACTGAAGAGGAACAATGTGGATTCCGTCCTGGACGTGGAACAACGGACCAGCTCTTCATTCTCGCAAGGATCCTGGAGGGGGCCTGGGAGTATGCTCATCCAGTCTACATGTGTTTTGTGGATTTGGAGAAGGCATATGACCGGGTTCCTAGGGAGATACTGTGGGAGGTGCTGCGGGAGTATGGGGTGAGGGGGTCACTTCTGTGGGCCATCCAATCTCTGTACACCCAAAGTGAGAGCTGTGTCCGGATCCTCGGGAGTAAGTCGGATTCGTTTCCGGTGGGGGTTGGCCTCCGCCAGGGGTGCGCTTTGTCACCAATCCTGTTTGTGATTTTCATGGACAGGATTTCAAGGCGTAGTCGTGGTGGGGAGGGGTTGCAGTTCGGTGGGCTGAGGATCTCGTCTCTGCTTTTCGCAGATGATGTGGTCCTGATGGCATCGTCGGTCAGTGACCTTCAGCACTCACTGGATCGGTTCGCAGCCGAGTGTGAAACGGCTGGGATGAGGATCAGCATCTCTAAATCTGAGGCCATGGCTCTTAGCAGGAAACCGGTGGATTGCTTACTCCAGGTAGGGAATGAGTCCTTACCCCAAGTGAAGGAGTTCAAGTACCTCGGGATCATGTTCACGAGTGAGGGGACGATGGAGCGTGAGTTTGGCCGGAGAATCGGAGCAGCGGGGGCGGTGTTGCAGTCGCTCTACCGCACCGTTGTGACGAAAAGAGAGCTGAGCCGGAAGGCAAAGCTCTCGATCTACCGGTCAATCTTCGTTCCTACCCTCACCTATGGTCATGAAAGTTGGGTCATGACCGAAAGAACGAGGTCGCGAGTACAAGCGGCCGAAATGGGTTTTCTCAGGAGGGTGGCTGGAGTCTCCCTTAGAGATAGGGTGAGAAGTTCAGCCATCCGTGAGGAACTCGGAGTAGAGCCGCTGCTCCTTAGCGTTGAAAGGAGCCAGTTGAGGTGGTTCGGGCATTTAGTAAGGATGCCCCCTGGGCGCCTCCCTAGGGAGGTGTTCCAGGTACGTCCAGCTGGGAGGAGGCCTCGGGGAAGACCCAGGACCAGGTGGAGAGATTATATCTCCACACTGGCCTGGGAACGCCTCGGGATCCCCCAGTTAGAGCTGGTTAATGTGGCCCGGGAAAGGGAAGTTTGGGGTCCCCTGCTAAAGCTGCTGCCCCCGCGACCCGAACCCGGATAAGCGGATGAAGATGAGATGAGAGATGAGATGAGATAAATCTGCTTAATATTTTTACATTTTTAAATTAATTTAGTCACTGTACTAGTCTGCTTTTTACTTATTTTTAAATTAATTTAGTCAATGTACTAAATCTGCTTTTTTAAAATAATTTAGTCAATGTACTTAATCTAAATCTGCTTATACTTATACTTATTTTTAAATTAATTGAATCAATGTACTTATCTACTTTTTATTTTAAATTAATTCATTCAATGTACTAAATCCGCTTTTCATTCATTTTTAAATTAATTAAGTCAATGTACTAATCGACTTTTTATTTTAAATAAATTAAGTCAATGTACTAAATCTGCTTTTTATTCATTTTAAAATTAATTTAGTCAATGTACTAAATATAAATCTGCTTTATATTTTTTATTTTTAAATTAAGTTAGTCAATGTTCTAATCTACTTTTTTATTTTAAAGTAATGTATTCAATGTACTAAATCCACTTTTTATTTATTTTTAAATTAATTTAGTCAATGTACTAAATCTGCTTTATATATTTTTATTTTTAAATTAATTTAAGCAATGTACTTATCTACTTTTTATTTTAAATTAATTTTGTTAATGTACTAAATCTGCTTTTTTTTAAATAATTTAGTCAATGTACTTAATCTAAATCTGCTTTATACTTATACTTATTTTTAAATTAATTGAATCAATGTACTTATCTACTTTTTAATTTAAAATAATTAAGTCAATGTACTAAATCTGCTTTTTATTCATTTTTAAATTAATTTAGTCAATTTACTAAATCTAAATCTGCTTAATATTTTTAAATTAATTTAGTCACTGTACTAGTCTGCTTTTTACTTATTTTTAAATCAATTTAGTCAATGTACTAAATCTGCTTTTTTAAAATAATTTAGTCAATGTACTTAATCTAAATCTGCTTTATACTTATACTTATTTTTAAATTAATTGAATCAATGTACTTATCTACTTTTTATTTTAAATTAATTCATTCAATGTACTAAATCCGCTTTTTATTCATTTTTAAATTAATTAAGTCAATGTACTAATCTACTTTTTATTTTAAATAAATTAAGTCAATGTACTAAATCTGCTTTTTATTCATTTTAAAATGAATTTAGTCAATGTACTAAATCTAAATCTGCTTTATATTTTTTATTTTTAAATTAAGTTAGTCAATGTTCTAATCTACTTTTTTATTTTAAAGTAATGTATTCAATGTACTAAATCCACTTTTTATTTATTTTTAAATTAATTTAGTCAATGAACTAAATCTGCTTTATATATTTTTATTTTTAAATTAATTTAAGCAATGTACTTATCTACTTTTTATTTTAATTAATTTTGTTAATGTACTAAATCTGCTTTTTTTTTAAATAATTTAGTCAATGTACTTAATCTAAATCTGCTTTATACTTATACTTATTTTTAAATTAATTGAATCAATGTACTTATCTACTTTTTAATTTAAAATAATTAAGTCAATGTACTAAATCTGCTTTTTATTCATTTTAAATTAATTTAGTCAATTTACTAAATCTAAATCTGCTTAATATTTTTAAATTAATTTAGTCACTGTACTAGTCTGCTTTTTACTTATTTTTAAATTAATTTAGTCAATGTACTAAATCTGCTTTTTTTAAAAATAATTTAGTCAATGTACTTAATCTAAATCTGCTTTATACTTATATTTAAATTAATTGAACCAATGTACTTATCTACTTTTTATTTTAAATTAATTCATTCAATGTACTAAATCCGCTTTTTATTCATTTTTAAATTAATTAAGTCAATGTACTAATCTACTTTTTATTTTAAATTAATTAAGTCAATGTACTAATCTACTTTTTATTTTAAATAAATTAAGTCAATGTACTAAATCTGCTTTTTATTCATTTTAAAATTAATTTAGTCAATGTACTAAATCTAAATCTGCTTTATATTTTTTATTTTTAAATTAAGTTAGTCAATGTTCTAATCTACTTTTTTATTTTAAAGTAATGTATTCAATGTACTAAATCCACTTTTTATTTATTTTTAAATTAATTTAGTCAATGTACTAAATCTGCTTTATATATTTTTATTTTTAAATTAATTTAAGCAATGTACCTATCTACTTTTTATTTTAAATTAATTTTGTTAATGTACTAAATCTGCTTTTTTTAAAATAATTTAGTCAATGTACTTAATCTAAATCTGCTTTATACTTATACTTATTTTTAAATTAATTGAATCAATGTACTTATCTACTTTTTAATTTA
Source organism: Echiichthys vipera (assembly GCF_963691815.1). Lineage (NCBI taxonomy): Eukaryota > Metazoa > Chordata > Actinopteri > Perciformes > Trachinidae > Echiichthys > Echiichthys vipera. The sequence goes on from NC_139830.1 coordinate 35,576,495, forward strand.
AAATAATTAAGTCAATGTACTAAATCTGCTTTTTATTCATTTTTAAATTAATTTAGTCAATTTACTAAATCTAAATCTGCTTAATATTTTTAAATTAATTTAGTCACTGTACTAGTCTGCTTTTTACTTATTTTTAAATTAATTTAGTCAATGTACTAAATCTGCTTTTTTTAAATAATTTAGTCAATGTACTTAATCTAAATCTGCTTTATACTTATACTTATTTTTAAATTAATTTAATCAATGTACTTATCTACTTTTTAATTTAAAATAATTAAGTCAATGTACTAAATCTGCTTTTTAATTATTTTTTTAATTAATTTAGTCAATTTACTAAATCTAAATCTGCTTAATATTTTTAAATTTTTAAATTAATTTAGTCGCTGTACTAGTCTGCTTTTTACTTATTTTTAAATTAATTTAGTCAATGTACTAAATCTGCTTTTTTAAAATAATTTAGTCAATGTACTTAATCTAAATCTGCTTATACTTATTTTTAAATTAATTTAGTCAATGAACTAAATCTGCTTTATATATTTTTATTTTTAAATTAATTTAAGCAATGTACTTATCTACTTTTTATTTTAATTAATTTTGTTAATGTACTAAATCTGCTTTTTTTTTTAAATAATTTAGTCAATGTACTTAATCTAAATCTGCTTTATACTTATACTTATTTTTAAATTAATTGAATCAATGTACTTATCTACTTTTTAATTTAAAATAATTAAGTCAATGTACTAAATCTGCTTTTTATTCATTTTTAAATTAATTTAGTCAATTTACTAAATCTAAATCTGCTTAATATTTTTAAATTAATTTAGTCACTGTACTAGTCTGCTTTTTACTTATTTTTAAATTAATTTAGTCAATGTACTAAATCTGCTTTTTTTTAAAATAATTTAGTCAATGTACTTAATCTAAATCTGCTTTATACTTATACTTATTTTTAAATTAATTGAACCAATGTACTTATCTACTTTTTATTTTAAATTAATTCATTCAATGTACTAAATCCGCTTTTTATTCATTTTTAAATTAATTAAGTCAATGTACTAATCTACTTTTTATTTTAAATTAATTAAGTCAATGTACTAATCTACTTTTTATTTTAAATAAATTAAGTCAATGTACTAAATCTGCTTTTTATTCATTTTAAAATTAATTTAGTCAATGTACTAAATCTAAATCTGCTTTATATTTTTTATTTTTAAATTAAGTTAGTCAATGTTCTAATCTACTTTTTTATTTTAAAGTAATGTATTCAATGTACTAAATCCACTTTTTATTTATTTTTAAATTAATTTAGTCAATGTACTAAATCTGCTTTATATATTTTTATTTTTAAATTAATTTAAGCAATGTACCTATCTACTTTTTATTTTAAATTAATTTTGTTAATGTACTAAATCTGCTTTTTTTTAAATAATTTAGTCAATGTACTTAATCTAAATCTGCTTTATACTTATACTTATTTTTAAATTAATTGAATCAATGTACTTATCTACTTTTTAATTTAAAATAATTAAGTCAATGTACTAAATCTGCTTTTTATTCATTTTTAAATTAATTTAGTCAATTTACTAAATCTAAATCTGCTTAATATTTTTAAATTAATTTAGTCACTGTACTAGTCTGCTTTTTACTTATTTTTAAATTAATTTAGTCAATGTACTAAATCTGCTTTTTTTAAATAATTTAGTCAATGTACTTAATCTAAATCTGCTTTATACTTATACTTATTTTTAAATTAATTTAATCAATGTACTTATCTACTTTTTAATTTAAAATAATTAAGTCAATGTACTAAATCTGCTTTTTAATTATTTTTTTAATTAATTTAGTCAATTTACTAAATCTAAATCTGCTTAATATTTTTAAATTTTTAAATTAATTTAGTCACTGTACTAGTCTGCTTTTTACTTATTTTTAAATTAATTTAGTCAATGTACTAAATCTGCTTTTTTAAAATAATTTAGTCAATGTACTTAATCTAAATCTGCTTATACTTATTTTAAAATTAATTGAATCAATGTACTTATCTATTTTTTATTTTAAATTAATTCATTCAATGTACTAAATCCGCTTTTCAGTCATTTTTAAATTAATTAAGTCAATGTACTAATCGACTTTTTATTTTAAATAAATTAAGTCAATGTACTAAATCTGCTTTTTATTCATTTTAAAATTAATTTAGTCAATGTACTAAATCTAAATCTGCTTTATATTTTTTATTTTTAAATTAAGTTAGTCAATGTTCTAATCTACTTTTTTATTTTAAAGTAATGTATTCAATGTACTAAATCCACTTTTTATTTATTTTTAAATTAATTTAGTCAATGTACTAAATCTGCTTTATATATTTTTATTTTTAAATTAATTTAAGCAATGTACTTATCTACTTTTTATTTTAATTTAATTTTGTTAATGTACTAAATCTGCTTTTTTTTAATTAATTTAGTCAATGTACTTAATCTAAATCTGCTTTATACTTATACTTATTTTTAAATTAATTGAATCAATGTACTTATCTACTTTTTAATTTAAAATAATTAAGTCAATGTACTAAATCTGCTTTTTATTCATTTTTAAATTAATTTAGTCAATTTACTAAATCTAAATCTGCTTAATATTTTTAAATTAATTTAGTCACTGTACTAGTCTGCTTTTTACTTATTTTTAAATTAATTTAGTCAATGTACTAAATCTGCTTTTTTTAAATAATTTAGTCAATGTACTTAATCTAAATCTGCTTTATACTTATACTTATTTTTAAATTAATTGAATCAATGTACTTATCTACTTTTTATTTTAAATTAATTCATTCAATGTACTAAATCCATTTTTTATTCATTTTTAAATTAATTAAGTCAATGTACTAATCTACTTTTTATTTTAAATAAATTAAGTCAATGTACTAAATCTGCTTTTTATTCATTTTAAAATTAATTTAGTCAATGTACTAAATCTAAATCTGCTTTATATTTTTTATTTTTAAATTAAGTTAGTCAATGTTCTAATCTACTTTTTTATTTTAAAGTAATGTATTCAATGTACTAAATCCACTTTTTATTTATTTTTAAATTAATTTATTCAATGTACTAAATCTGCTTTATATAATTTTATTTTTAAATTAATTTAAGCAATGTACTAATCTACTTTTTATTTTAAATTAATTTTGTTAATATACTAAATCTGCTTTTTATTTATTTTTAAATTGATTTAGTCACTGTACTAGTCTGCTTTTTACTTATTTTTAAATTAATTTAGTCAATGTACTAAATCTGCTTTACATTTATTTTTAAATTAATTTAGTCAATGTACTATATCTGCATTTTTATTTTTTAAATAATTTAGTCAATGTACTTAATCTAAATCTGCTTTATATTTTTTATTTTTAACTTAATTTAGTCAATGTACTAATCTACTTTTTTATTTTAAATTAATTTCATTCAATGTACTAAATCCACTTTCTATTTATTTTTAACTTAATTTAGTCAATGTACTAGATCTAAATCTGCTTTATTTATTTTTATTTTTAAATTAATTTAGTCAATGTACTAATCTACTTTTATTTTAAATTAATTTTGTTAATATACTAAATCGGCTTTTTATCTATTTTTAAATTGATTTAGTCACTGTACTAGTCTGCTTTTTACTTATTTTAAAATTAATTTAGTCATTGTACTAAATCTGCTTTTTTTTAAATAATTTAGTCAAGGTAGTTAATCTAAATCTGCTTAATACATATATATTTTTAAATTAATTGAATCAATGTACTTATCTACTTTTTAATTTAAAATAATTAAGTCAATGTACTAAATCCGCTTTTTTTTATTTTTAAATTAATTAAGTCAATGTACTAATCTACTTATTATTTTCAATAAATTAAGTCAATGTACTAAATCTGCTTTTTATTCATTTTAAAATTAATTTAGTCAATGTACTAAATCTAAATCTATTCTATTTTTAAATTAAGTTAGTCAATGTTCTAATCTACTTTTTTATTTTAAAGTAATGTATTCAATGTACTAAATCCACTTTTTATTTATTTTTAAATTAATTTAGTCAATGTACTAAATCTGCTTTATATATTTTTATTTTTTAATTAATTTAAGCAATGTACTTATCTACTTTTTATTTTAAATTAATTTTGTTAATATACTAAATCTCCTTTTTATTTATTTTTAAATTAATTTAGTCAATGTACTAAATCTGCTTTACATTTATTTTTAAATTAATTTAGTCAATGTACTATATCTGCATTTTTATTTTTTAAATAATTTAGTCAATGTACTTAATCTAAATCTGCTTTATATTTTTAACTTAATTAAGTCAATGTACTAATCTACTTTTTTATTTTAAATTAATTTCATTCAATGTACTAAATCCACTTTCTATTTATTTTTAAATTAATTTAGTCAATGTACTAATCTACTTTTTTATTTTATATTAATTTATTCAATGTACTTGATCTGCTTTTTATTTATTTTTTAATTAATTTAGTCAATGTACTAGATCTAAATCTGCTTTATTTATTTTTATTTTTAAATTAATTTAGTCAATGTACTAATCTACTTTTATTTAAAATTAATTTTGTTAATATATTAAATCTGCTTTTTATCTATTTTTAAATAGATTTAGTCACTGTACTAGTCTGCTTTTTACTTTTTTTAAATTAATTGAATCAATGTACTTATCTACTTTTTAATTTAAAATAATTAAGTCAATGTACTAAATCTGCTTTTTATTCATTTTTAAATTAATTTAGTCAATGTACTAAATCTAAATGTGCTTAATATTTTTAAATTTTTTAAATTAAATTAGTCAATGTACTAATCTACTTTTTATTTTAAATTAATTCATTCAATGTACTTAATCCGCTTTTTAATTATTTTTAAATGAATTTAGTCAATGTACTAATCTACTTTTTATTTTAAATAAATTTAGTCAATGTACTAAATCTGCTTTTTTATTTTTTTAAATAATTTAGTCAATGTACTTAATCTAAATCTGATTTATATTTATTTATTGTTAAATTAATTTAATCAATGTACTAATCTACTTTTTATTTTAAATTAATTAAGTCAATGTCCTAAATCTGCTTTTCATTTATTTTTAAATTAATTTAGTCAATGTACTAAATTTACTTTCATTCATAACATACGGCCCGCAGTTGTTAGCGGTCTAAAACCATGCCAACACAGTGTTGGGATCAGGAAGCAGAGTCGCAGTTTACTACACCTCTCTGCTCTGCCTTTATCACAGATACCCAGGGAGCAGAGTAGCAGTCTTATACGCCTCTCTGCGGTACCTGTGGAGCGTTTTCCAGCTCAGTATATTATACAAACGCTGTGAACAGAAGAGGCGCTATACAGAAAAACTTGATACAAATCAACACCAAATCTGTGATAATGCAACAAAATCAGAAAATAAAATGTGGACTTTTAAACATCAGATCTCTGCCATTTAAAGCCGTATTAGTAAATGATCTGATATCAGATAACCATACTGATTTACTCTGTCTGACTGAAACCTGGCTGTGTCATGAAAAATATGTTAGCCTAAATTAATCCACTCCTCCAAGTCATATTATTACTCATATAGCTCGAGGCAGTGGTCGAGGAGGAAGCGTTGCAGCTATTTATGACTCAGGCCTATTAATCAATGTGACGGAGCGCCATTCAACGCCCGTCATTCCCAGACCGGCGCGCTCTTTCTCTCAGAGAGTGCCGGTGCTGGGAGCGCACGCTGCGCTCTCATTGTTCCGGCGGAGCCAAGCTCCATCCCAACTGTCTTCTAAAAGACCGCATCTCGCGGTCTAGCAGTGATACAAACGTTCGCACATTTCGCTAAACTCCCTAAACCACCGTACATCGTTCAGGGTGCACACTATGCAACTACGCAACACACATAGACGAACACACACGCTCACCTGCTGTTACTGTAGAGGTCTGTCTCGGGTTCACAGGCCGAACCGAAGCAGTTCCGGATCCTGATATAAATAGCGCTGGTTGGCGCGCTTTAATGGGTCAGCTGACCGCGGGCTATACTAAGATTATAATTTATGATGAATGTATGGGGAATTGAGGTGTTCTGTGTAAACAATGGCACAGCCATATGGAGGGTTTTTAGTGCAACATTGTGACGTGAAAGTTAATGTTTTTTTTTGTTTGTTTGGGTATTCTGTTTCTCTGTTTATGTGTTGAAACCCCTGTGCTGGGATAATTGGTTTGCCCGGGGGAGGGGCCAAAGGGTATTAAAAGGAAGCTTGGCTCACTTGAGGGGGGCATTTCAGCTGAGAGGCATGTGGGTCCAATTGCTGCTGTGAAATCCTGATCGATGTCAATATTTTTTCTCTGTCCTTTTGTAAATATTTTTTCTCTCTGTCCTGTTGTTAATATTCCTGTTACTTTTGCTTTGCCACCTGTGGATATTTTTCTTTGGTTTTGGGTGTCAATAAAAAAAATCACCACACTGAAGTTTGCCGACTGGGCCAACATCTATCCATCGCGAAGTCCGAACCCCGACATTTGGTGTCAGAAGTGGGATGGCCAGTTGACGAGGAGCATGCATCCGGTACACAGGAAGACGTACTGGATTGCACCCACAAAAGCAGGAACCAGCTCATCAGGAAGATGTTGAGGAGGGAGCCTGGTCCACAGACTAGGAGTGCGGAGGAGGTGCTGCAGCTCCAGTCCTGCAGGTCTGCCCTGGAGCTCCAAGTGCAGGGGAGGAGCTGCTGGCGGTCATGCGGACCTTCCTGGAGGGACAGCAGAAAAGAGAGGAGGGATTTCTGGCAGAGCTAAGGGGACCCCGGGCTGCGTGGCCAGCCCCGCAACTGGGTCAGGCAGTGGCAGAGCTGAGGCTGGACGCACCTATCCAAGCACCATCCAGGGCCCCATCACTATCTGAGTTGCTGATGAGCCTTAGAATGGACTTGCCAGCACCCGCTGCACCGCACTGCAGTTCACCCTTAAGGCCACCAAGGTTTAGGGTGAGCAGCGGGTCAGAACCTCCTAGGCCGGAGAGCAGACCCTTTGGCGACCCCAATATCCCACAGTACCTGGCTGGAGAGGACATCGGAAATTACCTGCTCCGCTTCGAGGGTATTGCCAGAACGTGGGGTTTGCCAGATAAGGAGTGGGCGTGTCGCCTGGTGCTTCTGCTCAGAGGGAAGGCGCTCGAAGCATACACAACAATGGACGAGGACAGGGCTCACTGGTACCCGGACCTGAAGACAGCGCTCCTGACCAAGTTTGACGTATCGCCAGCAGTTCCGGTCCCTGGCAATTCCACAGGGAGAGGACCCAACAGAGACTTACCACCGCTTAAAGGGTCTCTACCGTCGATGGATTCGGCCAGAGCAACATACAAAGGAGCAGATCGGTGAGCAGGTCATTTTGGAGCAGCTGCTGCATGTCTTCCCCGTCGACATCCGCACCTGGGTGAAGGAGCACGAGCCGACAGATGGGCTAGCTGCAGGCAAGCTCGCGCTGCAGTACCTCAACGCCCAGAGGGGAGGCCCGACTGCTTACCAGGGCAGCCCAGGTAAGGAGCTCATCTCTTTTTACTGCAAGCAGGCAGGGCACAAGGCTTCTTTGTGCCCTATCAGAAAAGCGAAACTTAACGGGGCATGTTACACTCTGAGGTTGCAAGTGCTGGGAGAGGGCAACAGCGTTTTAAAGACATTACCATTAACGGTGAATCTGTGACTGCACTGGTTGACTCGGGGAGCTTCCTGACACTGGTCCGAAGGGAGTTTGTGCCAACGGGCATTGTGGATTATAGTAGACAGGAAGACATTTTGTGTGTGCATGGGGACAGCCATTCCTATCCCACAGCAGAGGTGACGGTGGTGGTGGAAAGGTTACCCGTTGCTGTTATCCTGGGTTGGGACTTACCTGTGCTACTGGACCTGTTGCTGGAGGCCGGTCCCAAAGACGGTGACCTGGGGAAGGGTTTGTCTGGTCATGTGATCACTCGCGCCCCGGGCAAGAGCGGGTGGCGCCTGACCCGGGGCAGGCAAAGGGGCCTGATCCAGAACTCTTTGCAACCCTGGACAGCAGTATGTTTGAGGGGGGCACAAAGGTGCCCAGCAAGTCTCGCCGCCAGTGACGGTTTGAAAAGGGGCTGAAATACCTGGAGCCAGACTGTGCAAAAGGCATGTGGGAAGTGCCAGGGGACATTGGGGCATTGAAAATGGAGGACGGGACTCTGAAGCCCTTATTCGCTAAGGTCGTTGGGGGGCTGGATATGGCAAAAGGGGAGACAGAATGTTTTGTTGTTGACAGTAATGTTTTGTATGCAGTGGCAGATGGTGTCAAACGCCTTGTGGTTCCTGTGTCATGTCGGCCAATGATAATGTACCTGGCACACACCTTGCCTTGGGCAGGTCATCTTGGTCGCAACAAAACCTATTTGCGCATATCCTCCATATTCTATTGGCCTTCCATGTATGTTGATGTGCAGGCCTTCGGGTAGCGTGACCCACCACCGCATTATACAGACCCCTTTACGTTGTCCTCGGGTCAGTGTGACCCAGCGATGCGTTATACAGATCCCTAATGTTTATGCAGCCCCCCTGACATTGTCCTCGGGTCATCGTGACCCACCACCGCATTATACAGACCCCTGGTGTGTTTATACAGCCCCCCTTACGTTGTCTTCAGGTCAGCGTGACCCACCACCGCATTATACAGACCCTTGGTGTTTATACAGCCCCCCTTACGTTGTCTTCAGGTCACCGTGACCCACCACCGCATTATACAGACCCCTGGTGTTTATACAGTCCCCTGACATTGTCTTTGGGTCACCGTGACCCACCACCGCGTTATACAGCCCCCTTTACGTTGTCCTCGGGTCAGCGTGACCCTCCGCCGCATTATACAGACCCCTGGTGTTTATACAGTCCCCTGACATTGTCTTCAGGTCAACGTGACACAATGCAAAAACCAATCAGCTTATCCTATGATGCTGCTGCTGTCACAACTGGCTTCTATGACTCGTAGCGGAGAAGATACTGGATATTTTTAAAGCTGAGGGACACAGCAAGGACAGCCTCCTGGCATTTCTGAATTATGCCCTCAGCTTTAAAAATATGTATGAATACTCCTGCAGCCTCTTCTTTTTGCTGGTTCTAGATCAGATATACAGTGTACCCTATCTAATTTTCAGGAGCCAGCATAAAGTTTTCCCCCTTGTATTTTCCAAATTGTAGGATGTACTCTCCCAGTCCTGCAGTGACGGGTTATCCTTCAGCAGTTTGGCTGCCTTGGTGGGACCATCATTTCTGAGGCATCACCCCTTCTAATGACAACCACAGTCCGAGCATTATCCCTGATCTGCTCCTCCTTCAACGCAGCAGACTTGTCCTGCAGTGACAGGTTGTCCTTCAGCAGTTTGGCTGCCTTGGTGGGATCCTGGTGGAGATATCCGAGCAGTCCAGTGCGAAAGACCACACTGACTTTCCAGGGGAAGAAGACGTGTTTGTGCATTTTCCCTGTAATGAAGAAAACTATTTTGTCGTTTAATAGGTTATAGACAGGCACTGTTTTGTGTAACATGTTGAAAGATTAGGACTCAATGGGAATCAGGAAACGGGGAGGTTTGAATCTTTGAATCCTAGCACTTTTAGGGCCCATGCACACGGAGATGCGTTTTCCTGTAACCGCACAACTTTAGTATCGTTTTGGCCGACCATCCACACGCAGCCGGCGAAACCACAGACTTTGTTGAACGATGCTGTCGTCATCCAACCTCCAACCTCTAACCCTGCGATATCATATACCAACAAAAACAAATGAGGTGAAAACAAAGTATATGGATGTATACACTCTTTACAATCATCCTGTGTGAAGCAGAACATATACCAGAGTAACAAGGCATTTTATGACTTCAGCACAAGCCAAATCACAGGTAACATAACAGATGAGAACAGAAGAAATGTTAAAATTTCACTGAACATCATAGTGCACAGATTATTTTTTTAATCAACATCATCTACATCTGAGACTGTCAGGTGTGCTGGGAGGCTCTTCCTCATTGCATTGGTTGGCACAGGTTTGTAATTTGCACAGGTTTGTGCACGTCCACTCTGGTAGTTTGCATGACCGCACACTGCACTGATACTAATAATAAGAGAGCTCAAAAGAGAAGACGAACATCAAGGTGATATTCACATTTCTTGTTTAAAAAACACTAATTACACTAATTACCCATAATAATGTAAAATGTCGAGGATTCAAACCTCTTTATACATATTTCTTCTTATTTTTTAAGGGGAAACTTTGAACATTTAAGATTTGAACTTTTAACATTATGACTGTTATTTTTTCAATAAATTAAAGATTTTTACTGTATGTTTTCTTCCATATTTTTACGGACATATCAGTGGTCTACTGATGCACATATAGGCCTATATTTCCTGCTACAGTGTGCTGGGATTTTTTTTTTATCCGGGCACACAATTACAGCATATTTAAAATATTTCCACATTGTTTATTCTCTCTTTTGCACTCTGTTTATTCTCTCTTTTGGACTCTGTATAATCTTAAAGGTGCAACTTGTTCTTATGTTGTCATCTTCAGGCTATGTAAATGCATGTTAATACTTCAAACCAAATTCAGCCTTATTGGGTTATGTATTATATTATTAACAGCATAATAGACAGCATGGAAGAGTGATGCATAAAGTGGGATCTGAAGCTGCACCTCAGTAGGGAACTGCCTCACAAACTGACACTCTAACCATACTACTATCAGTTCTTCTCAGTGTCAGGAAGACATAAATAGCAAAAATATATTTGAAATATCTTTAAACATAAAATGTCCACAAATGTTAGATATGTGATTTTTTTTTTCAAGCACACTAAACAAACACCATAAACAAGTAGTCCTGTAATAGTTTGTAGTAGTAGTATTTGAGCAAACTAAAGTAGATCTGGCATCGACTGATGTGGTCGGTTTTCCCTGGCATATGATTGGTGGAAAGCAGTTCACATCTATTGGCTGAGAAAATTGAGGGGACGAGATCATTAGCATCTGACTGTTTAATATGCATATCCTTAACACTCATCAAAAAGCGTGTTTGAAATGCAAATAACGGCGTAATTTACACGTTGCGGGATGCGCAAAGTCGTTCAGAACGCGCTTTAGGATGCACAAAAACTACGCACGAACTGTGCCACATTCGGCCTGCCATAATAAACCGAACGGTACACTCATGTCCCGAACTTTGACATGCGTACGGAACAGGACGGATTTAAAAGTGTGTGTGTGTGTGTGTGTGTGTGTGTGTGTGTGTGTGTGTGTGTGTGTGTGTGTGTGTGTGTGTGTGTGTGTGTGTGTGTGTGTGTGTGTGTGTGTGTGTGTGTGTGTGTGTGTGTGTGTGTGTGTGTGTCTCTCTCTCTCGCAGAGTGGCGGTGCTGGAAACGCACGCGGCGCCAAGCTCCATCAAAACCGGGTCCAACAGTGACACAAACTTTCGCCCATTTCCCTGAACTCTGTTTGCCCACCGTAGGTCGTCGAGGGTGCACACTCGGCGCTTACGCAACACACACACGCTCACCTGCTGTTGCTGTAGAGGTCTGTCTTGGGTTCACGGCCGAACCAAGGCAGTTCCGGATCCTGATTTAAATAGCGCTGGTTGGCGCACTTCAATGGGTCAGCTGACCGCGGACTATACAAATAATATGATTAATGATAATTGAGGTGTTCTGAGTAAACATAGGCACAGCTATGGCACAGCTATGTCGTTAGTGCCACATACAGATGTAAAAGATTATGGGGTTTTTGTGTTTAGGTATTCTGTTTCCCTGTTTATGTGTTGACACCCCTGTGTTGGGATAATTGGTTTGCCCGCGGGAGGGGCCAAGGGGGTATATAAGGGAAGCTCAGCTCACTTGAGGAGGGCATTCGGCTAAGAGGCATGTGGGTCCTAATTGCTTCTGTGAAATCCTGTTGTAAATATTTTTTCTCTGTCTTGTTGTAAATATTTTTTCTCTCCGTCCTGTTGTAAATAATCCTGCTAATTTTTGCTTTGCCACCTGTGGATATTTTTCTTTGGGTTTTTTGGTGTCAATAAAAAAAATCACCACACTGAAGCTTGCCGACTGGGCCATCATCTATCAACTTCAAAGTGCGAACCCCGACATTTGGTGTCAGAAGTGGGATGGCCAGTCGACGAGGAGCATGCGTCTGGTACACAGGAAGACGTACTGGATTGCGCTCACAAAAGCAGGAACCAGCTCATGAGGAAGATGTTGAGGAGGGAGCCTGGTCCACAGACGAGGAGTGCGGAGGAGGTGCTGCAGCTCCAGTCCTGCGCTCCGGAGCTCCAAGTGCAGGAGAGGAGCTGGTTGCGGTCATGCGGACCTTCCTGGAGGGACAGCAGAAAAGAGAGGAGGAGTTTCTGGCAGAGCTAAGGGGACTCCGGGCTGCGTGGCCCACCCCGCAACTGGGTCAGGCAGTGGCAGAGCTGAGGCTGGCGCACCTATCCAAGCACCACCCAGGGCCCCATCAGTTTCTGAGTCGCAGATGAGCCTTAGAATGGACTTGCCTACACCCACTGCGCCGCGCCGCAGTTCACCCTAAAGGCTACCAAGGTTTGGGGTGAGCAGCGGGTCAGAACCTCCAAAGCCAGAGAGCAGACCCTTTGGCGACCCCAAGATCCCACAGTACCTGGCTGGAGAGGACATTGGAAATTACCTGCTCCGCTTCGAACGCATTTGCCAGAATGCGGGGTTGGCCAGATGGGGAGTGGGCGTGTCGCCTGGTGCCTCTGCTCACGGGGAATGCGCTCGAAGCATAAACAGCAATGGCTGAGGACAGGGCTCACTGGTACCCGGACCTGAAGGCAGCGCTCCTGACTAAGTTAGACGTCTCTCTGGAGACGTATCGCCAGCAGTTCCGGTCCCTGGCAGTTCTACCGGGAGAGAACCCAACAGAGACTTACCACTGCTTGAAGGGTCTCTATGGTCAATGGATTCTGCCAGAGCAACATACAAAGGAGCAGATCGGTGAGCAGGTCATTTTGGAGCAGCTGCTGCGTGTCTTCCCGGCAGACATCCGCACCTGGGTGAAGGAGCACGAGCCGACGGATGGGCTAGCTGCAGGCAAGCTAGCGCTGCAATACCTTAACGCCCGGAGGGGAGGCCCGACTGCCTACCAGGGTGGTCCCAGTCGTCACGTTCTGCCACAGCCCAGACCAGCAACCAGAGCCAGCCAGCATCTGCCAGCCCACACCTCGCCAGCGCAGCCCCGGTAAGGAGCTCATATGTAGTTGCTATGCCGCCGTACTAGGTGGCAGCCTGTAACAGCAGCTCCCGTGGGTTTTTAAGTTTTTAAAAAGTTTTTGTTGTGTTTGTGTTTTGGTTTTTGCTGAACTTTTGGCGACTCTTCTCCGGAGACTTGGAGAGGACGAACACCTTTCTTTTTTTGAACTTTCACGGCACTTTTTGTGTTGTTTTTGTGATGGTTTTGCTAACCCTAGCAACGGAGGGTCAGGAGCGCATCACTGAGCGCATTGTTTACACAAGCGACCAGCTTATTGCGCTGTGTAAACCTGTACTGCTGCCTGGAGCCAGACCTGAGGTCCTGAAGGAGCTGCGGAGGAGACGCCGTGGCTGCAGAGCTGGAGTGAAACGGAGGGTGAAGAGGAGACACAGACTGGCTGTACCGGCGATCGTCATGGGAAATGTGAGGTCTCTGGGGAACAAGACAGACGAGCTCGCCGCGCTGATAAAGGCGCAGAGGGAATATCGTGAGTGCAGTGTGTTGTCTTTCACGGAGACATGGCTTCACTCACACATCCCGGACCACAGCGTGGCGATTCCCGGTTTCAGCACTGTTCGGGCGGACAGGGACGTGACAAGCAGCGGAAAGAAAAAAGGAGGAGGGATTGCACTGTACATGAGTGAGAGGTGGTGTAATCCCGGACACGTTCACATGAAGAAACGTCTCTGTACCCGGGACATTGAACTGCTGACTGTGGGGATGAGGCTTTATTATTTGCCCCGGGAATTCACGTCTGCCATCATTATCGGTGTGTACGTTCCTCCTTCAGCTGATGCAGCGCTGGCCTGTGACGTCACCCACTCCGCTGTTGCCCAGATACAGACGCTGCATCCTAACACATTTATTGTCATCACTGATTTTAATCACATCTCACTGGATAAAACCTTCCCAACATTTCACCAGTATGTTGACTGCACCACCAGAGACTGTAACACACTGGATCTGTTGTATGCAAATGATAGATAGATAGATAGATAGATAGATTTATCCCCGAGGGGAAATTAGGTAATCGTAGCAGCGGTACAGAGCAATCAGAAGTACTAAAAATAAGATAAAATATAAAATACAAAATATGAACAACAATAAAATAGAGGTACAGTATCGCAGATAAAACACTATATTAAAATGTGCTATGTGTATTTTAATGTGCAAGTGAGATAAGGTGCATGTCAGTGATCACTTTGAGTAGTGTGAGTTTATTCCCTGAGCGTCGCTCAGCGTTGTTGTGCAGCGTTGTAAAGTCTGACGGCAGCAGGTAGGAATGATTTCCTGTGCCGTTCCTTAAGGCAGCGGGGTTGAATGAGTCTGCTGCTGAAGCTGCTCTGAAGCGTGTCCAGGGTTTTATGGAGGGGATGGGAGACATTGTCCATGATCACCAGCAGTTTTGCTAGCATCCTGTGCTCCACAACCTCCTCCAGGGTGACAAGCTTAGAGCCAACAACAGACCCTGCCTTCTTTATGAGTTTATTCAGTGTGTTCGCGTCTTTTGCTTTGATGCCCGCACCCCAGGACACCACAGCGAAGAAGATGGTGCTCGCAACAACAGACTGATAAAACATCTGAAGCATCCGGTTGCAGTCGTTGAAGGACCTGAGCCTCCTCAGGAAGTAAAGCCGGCTCAGGCCCTTCTTGTAGACTGCCTGTGTGTTTGTGGTCCACTCCAGTTTGTTGTCCAGCACCACACCCAGGTACTTTTAGGAGTCCACAATGTTTATGTCCGTCCCACCAATGCAGACTGGAGAGGGCGGGGGCTTGTTCCTCCTTAAGTCCACCACCATCTCTTTCGTCTTTGCCACGTTCAGTTGCAGGTGGTTCTCCTCACACCACTTGACAAAATTGCCGACCAGGTCCCTGTACCCACCTGGGTGGTAGTGCAGAGTGGTGACTGCTGCAGAAGTTTGTAGGTAGCAGTGGGGGATGTGCGAGGGTCATGGGGGACGGGGGTGTGAGACAGACTGTGGTGGGGGCCAGCAGGGAGGTGGGGGGTGGGGAAGGGGGGCAGGAGGTGGTGGAACCTGGTGTCCGTTGCGGGGGTTGGGGTGGGTTGTGGGGCTGGTGTAGAGCTGTGGGGGGGTTGTGAGAAGAGGTAGTTGCTCGGAGGAGCAGCAGGGGGGGCTGCTGGGGGAGCTGGGGTCAAACCTGTTGAAAAACAGGTTAAACTCGTTCGCACGTTGTTCATTTCCCTCTGCTGTTCCTCCTCCTCCTCTCCTCTGGAAGCCGGTGATCTCACTCATCCCCCTCCATACATCCCTGGTGTTATTGTTCTCCAGTTTGGATTCCAGTTTTCTCCTGTAGTTTTCCTTACTCTCCTTGATGCTGTGTTTAAGTTCTCTCTGAACACGCTTGAGCTCAGCACGGTCCCCTGACCTGAAGGCCCTCTTTTTCTTGTTAAGTAGGGCCTTCAGGTCGCTGGTAACCCATTGTTTGTTAGTTGGGTAGCAGCAGACCTCCTTACTGGGGATGGTGTTGTCAATGCAGAACCCAATGTAATCAGAGAACCAATCAGTAATGCCATCAATGTCCTCACCGTGTGGTTTGTACAGTGCATCCCAGTCAGTGGCTTCTAGAGCACCCTGCAGTGACTCCATGGCCTCAGGAGACCATTTCCTCACAGTTCTTACTGTCACTGGTTGCCGCTGAACCACAGGCGTGTATGATGGGGAGAGCAGGACGAGGTTGTGGTCCGACCTTCCCAGGGGAGAGAGGGCAGTGGAGCTGTATGCCTCTTTAACGTTTGCATACAGCAGATCTATGGTTTTATTGTCCCTTGTTGTGCATTTGACAAACTGGTGAAACGTTGGGAGAGTGGATGAGAGAGAGACGTGGTTGAAGTCACCTGTGATGATGACGAATGCTCTGGGGTGTTTCGTCTGTAATGCCGCAGTCGCAGAGCTGATGACGTCAAACGCTGCGTCGGCATTTCCAGACGGCGGAATGTAAACCGTAATGGCGATGGCGCTGGTAAACTCCCGTGGCAGATTCTAAGGACGCAGTCCGATGGCAACAAGCTCGATGTCCGGGCTGCAAAACCGGTCTTTCACGGAGATGTGCCTGGGGTGACACCACCTGTTGTTGGCGAGCATGGCGAGTCCTCCTCCTTTCTTCTTGCCGCTCGCGGTGGTGTCTCTGTCGGCTCGGAACTGTAGGTACTTTGGGTTTAATTGGATCAATAGTGACTATCAAATGAAATATTTGATAAGGAAAATTAATAAAGAAAAATTACTAAAAATTAATAACTTCAATTTATTAAAAACGTCACACGGAGAACCAATCAAATATAGTGCCTTGACTCACGTTCAGATTATGAGATTGAGTATTCTCAATAAACTTACCGTTAATCAAGGAAATATTAGTTATCACCAATAATTATCAAAGATAATAATAAAAATGACTCTAGTTAAACCAGAGTTCCTCGGGGCACCACCGTCATAGACGGAGTGATAACTAATATTAAAGTCTCGTAAAATATATTAAACTACTAATTAAGGGTTAAACACCAATAAATATAATAGTTTAACTAGTTGAAGGATTTAAAAGTTCTTTTCTTAGTAGAACCTGGCTCATCCATCTTTGTGTAATATTAAATAATCAGACATATGGTAAACACAAACATTTATTAACAGGTTAATAACTGCAACAAACAAAACACAATAAACTAACTAAAGCTAACAGCAAACGTATGTTTGTGTGTATGTGTGTGTGTGTGTGCGTGTGTGTGTGTGTGAGAGAGAGAGAGACAAAGAGAAGAGGTGGGGGCTCGAAGAAGGTGTGAACATTCTCTTTGTTACACAAAGGCCGGAAGCCTGATCTCTCAGTTCTTATGACAAAGTTACAATGGTATCTAGCCGTGCATACAGTCCTATAACATGTAGTAATGCCCAGTTGGTGATTAGTTACCAGTCCATGAGATGGGAGATGTTGCGCATTGCTTGATGCCAGCAGCTGGGTTGAAGAAAGAAAGCTCCGTGGTAGTTCTTGTCTGATTGTGGCTCTTAGGCAAAAGAGGACTCGGATCGCTCTGTGCGGGGCTCAGTTGAGGATAACCGGTTGGTTAACCTTTGTGGTGATCCCACGCCATAGGCCAGGTCCAGGGCCGAGGGGACAGCTGGAAGCTGGTCTCCTGGAGTTGAGTGATTGCGTAGAGATGGAGGAGAGTAGGAGGAAGATCCGGTCGAAGGATCCAGTAGAAAAGATTCAGTAGAAAAAGGGCGAGAGATTGTGTGCTTCACTTTATATAGGCCCAGGTGATGTCATAGTCCGGGGGTCAATTCAGCCAATGAACAGTTTGGGTGCCTTGGAGGATTCACACCTGGGTGTGACCTGTTGTGGGGGTGAAGGCATTTTGAGGTCTTTGTTCCAGCAGGCTGTGGGTTCTACGTTTAATCAAACTGACAGTTCGAGTTAATCCAGAAAATGAACAATCATCTTTGGGCGCCGGTTGCACCTACATATCCCCCCGATGTCCTTGAGACTACACCCGATGTGCGGTTTTAAGGGCATCTTTCACAGTCCATAGATGTACAGAGTTCATTTGTCAGTTCATTTAGTGTTTGCAACGTTTTGGGCAGTTATTTCACCAACTGGGAATTGGCTAAACACTACTAATATCTCGACTAGGCAAGAACAAAAGCTACAAAACTAAATCAAAACATGACAATGGCACTATACGAAATACATAATAAACATTGTTTCTCAGCTACTCTTCAGGTTAGTGAGAACAGAAGTGTTAGTTATGTAAATGACTTGGGGTGAGATACAGATGATATGCAGCTGTCAGTTGCATGAGGACAGTTGTATGATTGGTGTGTCAATCCAAGATGTGTCCTAAACTAGTGTTTACCAGTGAGCTTATTACAAAATACAAGGATTTGATCCAAAAGTATTTGCAAAGTTTGTACAAGGTGTTAAGTCCAATTACAATTTGGGTCTTATTGAGTTTGCTGCGGCTGCTAACAAATCAAAGTTTACCAATTTAACTGTAAGAAAAGTAAGGCTGCTGAGATTGCATTAATCTTACTATCAGTGCAGAAGGACTGTTACCTACAAAACCGAGAGGAGCGGACTCTGGAGCTCTGTTGTTTGAAGTTCTTCTTAACTCGTGGCTCAGGGCTGTAACGCTGCCTGTAGCCGTGTACAGAAAGACACTCAGAGGCGCTGTCACTGTCGGGTTCTGAACTGCGGTCAGAGATGCTGTGGTCATCATCTGAGCAGTGGTTTGGCAGGTCATTATGCTGGGCCAGGATCTCAGAGTATGGCCTTCTACAGCTCCTGCTCTGGGCATGACTATCCCGTGGCAGCTGGCGGACATGGCGTTTACGCTCTGCGTCCCTATGCTGTGTTTTGTCCCCCCCTTTCGATCTGTTCTGAGGATGGGGTTCTGAGACAGAAGGTCTGTGTGACCTCACGGTGTTTGAGCTGCTGGAAGCAGATGTTGTTTCCCTTGCTTTGCAATTGACAACAGTTTCCCAAGCCACCTGTGCTATTTTCCTTACCTCGTTAAGAGAGAGGTTATCTTTTCTTGTCTCAAGAATAACGTGTGTACGTATACAAGGATGAAGATTCTGCAAGTACAGGGACTTAAAAGTTGGGTTCTCTACTAAGCCTGGTGCATTCCTTCCTTGGAAGTATACGTGTCTCAAACGTCTGTAATAGTCTCTGGGACTCTCTTGACGGGAATGTTTTATTTGACTAGCTGCAACCAAAGAAGCGATTTCATCTGCAGTAGAAGCAAATTCTTCTGTCAGTGCATGACGGAGCTCATTGTAGTCATTTCTGACTCTGGCAGGTTGAGACTGTATAACTTTGCGGACAGCTTTTGAGCTGGTTTTCCACACAAGTTTAACTTTCTCTCTCTGTGTTGCATTGGGCAGGTCAATTAGATTTTGATCTAATTCCCTAAAATGGTCCTCAATGTTATGATCGCAGTTGTCTGGATCAAACACGTCCATATCTTTAGCTAGAAGCTCAAGCTCTTCAAGGCGTGGACATTGTGAGGTCACCGTTTGTGAAGGCGAGACTATGCTAGCTCTGTCATCACTCTCAAAGTGATGCAGTGAAAAGGTAGAGCAGGACTGAACTTCCTTGGTCTGCTCTGGAGAGGGCGTTAATCTCTCATTGAGGGAGGAATTTGAATTTGAAAAGCCAGAATCAGCAAGGCTGAACGACTTTGGTGGGGCAAGAGTTTCTGATCTAAGCCCTAACAATTCCTTTTTGTGGGAGAAGAGTTGTGACTCTGCTGAGTGCAAATCTTCCAAATAACGCAGGACTTTGTGATTTGCTATCTGAACTTCACTGATGAGATTAGCATTTTGAGCTTTAAGGGATTCTATCTCCTTTTCTAATGCTGTTTTGCTCTGACAGACAATGTTAATTTGCCGGTGGAAGTTCAGAAGCAAACATTTCCACACTGACCCTTTAGATGTGTCGCTGAGAAGGGAGTCTATTTCTTTACTGCACTCACTTAAGTTCAATGTGTTAATGAACTCAGGGTAGCCAGGTTTAAGGCTCTGTGCTAGGGAAGAAATGAAAGTCTCTACACTTGGGTTCTCCATTGTTTAAAATGGAAGGTGAGATTAAAACTTGTTGTCTAGTACAACAATGCAATTGTTTTGGCTCTGGTGTTGCTTGGCAGACACCTTGTGATGTAAATTGGGTAGTACACTAGCCTAAAACAACAGTTCCTCTGATCTACACTTTGTGGGTAGCTTGCTTCCTGCGCGGGGAGGGGCAACTACAGCACCATGTGATTCTGGGACCAGAATTTACACTAACTGAGATGCGGGGCCGTCAGTCAGGGAATTATATCTGTAAAGTACTACTCAAGCTGAGACACGTGGAAGAAACAGCTGGGTATGTAACTTTATTTCACAGGGGCTGGTAGCACACTGTGGCTCTATCTATCTCCACTCAGGTTGAAATGCAAGGCAGTTCCAACAGTTCATTCTCTCGGGTTCATAGGGCCGGGGGCACGCTATGAGTAAATGGGAAGCAGCACTTAATTTAGCAACAACTTATGACAAGACTCATTAGATTGCATTGAATATGTGATATTCAAATGGTAAACCAAACTTCAATAGCTAGCAGCAATAGCAAAATCTTAAGGGTAACTATCAGGCTTACAGAGGTTATCAATATTCTCAAATCGCTTTAGCTAAATTTGGAATTAATCAAATAACACCACCTTGTACTTGTTTGTAAGTACAGCTGGATGTCTACTCCTGTGGAAGACAAGTGGAGTTCAATGGAACGACTTTTGGAAAATTTTGGATGAAAAATCCAAAAATTGTAAAATGTCCAAAAATATGACGAATATTAATATCACACAATTATGAATTATTGCCAAGCCAACATAACTAAGCCTCACACGGGGCACCAATGTAGGTACTTTGGGTTTAATTGGATCAATAGTGACTATCAAATGAAATATTTGATAAGGAAAATTAATAAAGAAAAATTACTAAAAATTAATAACTTCAATTTATTAAAAACGTCACACGGAGAACCAATCAAATATAGTGCCTTGACTCACGTTCAGATTATGAGATTGAGTATTCTCAATAAACTTACCGTTAATCAAGGAAATATTAGTTATCACCAATAATTATCAAAGATAATAATAAAAATGACTCTAGTTAAACCAGAGTTCCTCGGGGCACCACCGTCATAGACGGAGTGATAACTAATATTAAAGTCTCGTAAAATATATTAAACTACTAATTAAGGGTTAAACACCAATAAATATAATAGTTTAACTAGTTGAAGGATTTAAAAGTTCTTTTCTTAGTAGAACCTGGCTCATCCATCTTTGTGTAATATTAAATAATCAGACATATGGTAAACACAAACATTTATTAACAGGTTAATAACTGCAACAAACAAAACACAATAAACTAACTAAAGCTAACAGCAAACGTATGTTTGTGTGTATGTGTGTGTGTGTGCGTGTGTGTGTGTGTGAGAGAGAGAGAGAGACAAAGAGAAGAGGTGGGGGCTCGAAGAAGGTGTGAACATTCTCTTTGTTACACAAAGGCCGGAAGCCTGATCTCTCAGTTCTTATGACAAAGTTACAATGGTATCTAGCCGTGCATACAGTCCTATAACATGTAGTAATGCCCAGTTGGTGATTAGTTACCAGTCCATGAGATGGGAGATGTTGCGCATTGCTTGATGCCAGCAGCTGGGTTGAAGAAAGAAAGCTCCGTGGTAGTTCTTGTCTGATTGTGGCTCTTAGGCAAAAGAGGACTCGGATCGCTCTGTGCGGGGCTCAGTTGAGGATAACCGGTTGGTTAACCTTTGTGGTGATCCCACGCCATAGGCCAGGTCCAGGGCCGAGGGGACAGCTGGAAGCTGGTCTCCTGGAGTTGAGTGATTGCGTAGAGATGGAGGAGAGTAGGAGGAAGATCCGGTCGAAGGATCCAGTAGAAAAGATTCAGTAGAAAAAGGGCGAGAGATTGTGTGCTTCACTTTATATAGGCCCAGGTGATGTCATAGTCCGGGGGTCAATTCAGCCAATGAACAGTTTGGGTGCCTTGGAGGATTCACACCTGGGTGTGACCTGTTGTGGGGGTGAAGGCATTTTGAGGTCTTTGTTCCAGCAGGCTGTGGGTTCTACGTTTAATCAAACTGACAGTTCGAGTTAATCCAGAAAATGAACAATCATCTTTGGGCGCCGGTTGCACCTACAGAACGTATGGAAGCCGGGGATGGTGGCGTTTGAGTCCGGTATCTGGTCGTGTAGCCACGTTTCCGTGAAACACATGATACTGGACTCGCTGTATTCCCGCTGCCTCCCCTTGTTCAGCGGCAGCCTGTCCACACTAGGAGTGTGAGGAGGTGAACTCAGGAGGTCGCTGACGCACTACAGGACTGCTTTGAGTCGACAGACTGGGATGCACTTGTTGAGCCACATGGAGAGGATCTGGACAGCATGACCGACTGCATCACAGAATACATCAGGTTCTCTGAATACACCACCATGCCAACCCGGACTGTGAGCTGCTTCCCTAATAATAAGCCGTGGATCACCAATGACCTGAAATCCATTCTTAACAAGAAGAAGAGGGCGTTCAGGTCTGGAGACAGGGAAGAACTGAGGAGAGTGCAGCATGAACTCAGGGATATGCTGAGGACCTGTAAAGATGCCTACAGGAGGAAGCTGGAGGCCAAACTCCAGCAGAACAATGTGAGGGATGTGTGGACTGGAATGAAGCAGATCACTGGGTGTAAGGTGAGCGGCAGACAGTTATCAGGCAGCCTGGAGAGGGCAAACGAGCTGAACAGATTCTTCAACAGGTTCAGCTCACAGCCTTCTGTTGTCTCCATGACACCTCCAAACCCCCACACACCCTCACTGCCCCAAATGCTTCCTCCCCTCCCCCCTCAATCCCCTGCTGTGAGCTCTCCTGTGCAGCACCTCTCCTCCTCCTCTGCCTCCTCCTCCTCCTCCACCTTCACCTCCTCGTCCTCCCCTGCATGACTGTGACTGCAGGCCAGGTTAGGAGACAGCTGGAGAGACTCCACCAGCATAAGGCTGCAGGCCCTGACGGTATCAGCCCCAGGATCCTGAAGACATGTGCCAGCCAACTGTCTCCTGTCCTAAAACACCTCTACAACCTGAGCCTTGGTCAGGAGAGAATACCAGTGCTTTGGAAGACTTCCTGCCTAATTCCTGTTCCAAAGAAGTCGACACCATCAGACCTCAATGACTATCGACAAGTGGCCCTCACATCTTACGTCATGAAGGTGCTGGAGAGACTAGTTTTGGTCAACCTGAGGCCGCAGGTGAGAGCCCTGCTAGACCCTCTGCAATTTGCTTACCAGCCCCACTTGGGAGTTGATGACGCTGTCATCTACCTGCTGCAACGAGCCCATTTGCACTTGGATGGTGGAGGAGATACTGTGAGAATCACATTCTTTGATTTCTCTAGTGCTTTTGACACCATTCAGCCACTGCTACTGGGGGAGAAGCTGCGGGTGATGGGAGTAGATGACACAATGATCTCCTGGATTACTGACTACCTGACAGGCAGGCCGCAGTTTGTCCGTATGGGCAGTGCTCTGTCTGATGTGGTGGTTTGTGATACAGGAGCTCCATAGGGGACTGTACTGTCTCCTTTCCTGTTCACCTTATACACCACTGACTCTCAGTACAACACTGAGTCGTGTCACCTGCAAAAGTTTTCTGACAACTCGGCTGTTGTTGGGTGTATAAGTGAGGGACAGGAGGAGGAGTACAGGGCACTGGTAGACAACTTTGTGAAGTGGACTGGACAGAATCACCTGCGGCTGAACATCAGCAAGACCAGAGAGATGGTGATAGATTTCAGGAAGAAGAGGAAGATGACTTTCCAACCTCTGTGCATTCTGGGAAAGGATGTGGAGGCAGTGGAGGATTACAAGTACCTGGGTGTTACCATCAACCACAGACTGGACTGGAGATCTAACACTGAAGCTGTTTACAAGAAGGGGATGAGCAGACTATACTTCCTGAGGAAGCTGAGATCCTTCAACGTGTGCAGCAAGATGTTGGAGATCTTTTATCAGTCTGTGGTGGCCAGTGTACTTTTCTTTGCTGTGGTTTGTTGGGGAATCAGCATTGGAGCCAGCGACAAAAACAGACTCAACAAACTGATCAGGAAGGCTGGCTCCGTGATTGGCTGCAAACAGGACACTCTGGAGGCTGTGGTGGAGAGGAGGACACTGAAAAAACTGTTATCCATCATGGATAATCCTATCCACCCTCTCCAACTCACACTGGTCAGACAGCGGAGCATCTTCTCCAAAAGGCTGCTTCAGCTTCGCTGTCGTAGCAACAGATTCAGGAAATCTTTCCTGCCACAATCCATCACTGTGTAGGACCTCATGAGGAAGGGCTGTTTAAGGAGTTTTTGTGTCTGGTTGTCTGCTCAGCGTCACAGGAAGACAACAGTAGATAAGACATTTGCATACTTGTTTCGATAGGAGATAAGGTGTGGTTTACAACCTCAAACCCTCCTAGGGTTTTAAAAAAACCAGAACTCCAAAAGAAAGACCCCTTTTAACCTAAATCAACGTCAAATATGACCGCAATTTGAGGACAGTCTCTATTGGGAGACAGAGGGACTTTCAGTAATAAAATCTACACAACAGAACTTTGTGTAGAAGTTTGGAAAACAGTTAAAGTTCGATGTTTCATCGCAACTGGCTGTTCGAAGACAGTATATGCATTATTTGTATCTTGTTGTGATTATGTTTATGTGGTTTCAGAAGTGCAAAGTCTTTGTCTAATTCCTGAAATATGTTGTGTTTTAATAATAGGCCCATCAATAAGAATCTGTATCTGTTAAAACTGTCTGCCTAAAGATTTTGGTTAAATTAGATATCAGAAAGCTTAATAATGGAAAATCAACCAAAGATAGTTTAATTTTAGAATTCCGGCGTAAAAAGCAGTTGATTCGCTCAGAGCCAAAGGGATGGGTTAAACCGAGTCTCCTCCTTTTCTGAGTAGAAAAGGAAGAGACTGCTGTCTCTGCTCTCTCTCACTCTGCAACTCTCTTGACCTCTCTCTCTTCACACCCCTCGCTCTCTGCACCTCCTCTCCTGCATCTCTACCTTTTTGCACCTCTGACCATCCCTCCTGCTGTTTGTTACTTTGTTAACCCAAAGTTAGCAAGAGACGTACTTTATATTTTTCTTACTAAAGTATTTTCGTTTGTTAATCTATTTTTATCACGTGACATTTTTAAGTTTTCTAAGACAAGTTTTTTTTAATCTTTTATAATTATAGTTAAACCCCTCATGCTGTCTTTGCCTTTTTGTCCGGCCGGGAAATTGCACCGAACACTCGACTCCAGCCCCACAGAACCGATCAGAACCCTTTTGTTAACCCACAAACCACCTCCAGAGGCAAGCCACCTGAAGAGCCCGACGGGACCAGACGAGACCCGCTGATCCAAACGCGCAGCTGACCCAGTCTACAAACCGAGCCGAGGTCCGCCAACCCCCGGGACGCGGACCCATGGAACCTGCAACGGTACTGTAAGATGCCAGGGCGACTGTAATATCAACGGCAAAGTAAGGTTGGCCTTTTAATGCAACTCTTGGTTAAACGTTGGTGACAGTTAAATTCTGATCCGAGTTCTGTTGGACGGCTAATTAGAGCAAGTTTTTTTTCCCGCCAGTGATATTATAAACAAGCCCGTAGGTTTGAATCACTCTAGTCTCAAGATTTTTTATATCCACATATATGAATATTGTCTATTCAGTGTTGCACTATCCTGTATTCTCCTTGTTAGGTAGTCAAATAAATGTTTATAACCTTAAGTCGTTGTGAGAGTCTTCTGTTCTGTGCAGAAAGTGTTGGTCACTGATAAAGGCTGTGGAACGAATTGACACGTTCAAAACGAGACTGATAAAATTTAAACCATCAATTACTTTAAATTACTAACAGGTATTAAACCTTCACCAAAGTTTAATAAACATCCTGTCTTATTTTGGTGTGGTGCCCTTACTTCTAGGTAAAATAAATCCTGAATTTTGACGAGTCGTGTTAATTCATAATTAATTCATCGACTAATATATATTCTAGCCATAATAAAAGTAGGCTTAATCTCCTACAACTGTATATAATAACTCTCTCACCTCTGCCTGACAGAGAACTCTGCTCTCTCTACTGTTTTGTATATATTATTGTTATAGTATATTTTGCATATTTTGTTGTATATATTATTATTGCTTATTGTTTATAGCACACTATGCACTGTATATATACACTATGTATATATTGGATTCGATTTATGTTATGTACAAAGTTTTTATTTGCTGACCCACTACTGCTGTTACAAAATAATTTCCCAGTCTGGCATCATTAAAGTAATTCTATTCAATTCTATTCTATTCTTTTTTCCTGCCAGCAGGCAGGGCACAAGGCTTCTTTGTGCCCTATAAGAAAAGCGAAACTTAACAGGGCATGTTACACTCTGAGGGTTGCAAGTGCTGGGAGAGTGCAGCAGCGTTTACCATTAACGGTGAATCTGTGACTGCACTGGTTGACTCTGGGTGCTACCTGACACTGGTCCGAAGGGAGTTGGTGCCAATGGGCATTGTGGACTATAGCAGACAGGAAGACATTTTGTGTGTGCATGGGGACAGCCATTCCTACCCCACAGCAGAGATGACGGTGGTGGTGGACGAGCAACCTTACTAACTGTGGGGGTGGTGGAAAGGTTAACTGTTGCTGCTTTCCTGGGTTGGGACTTACCTGTGCTACTGGACTTGTTGCTGGAGGCCGGTCCCAAAAACAGTGACCTGGGGAAGGGTTTGTCCGGTCATGTGATCACTCGCGCCCAGGCAAGAGCAGGGGTGGCGCCTGACCCGGTAGCAAAGGGGCCTGATCCACAACCCTGGACAGCAGTATGTTTGAGGGGGCACAAAGGGGCCCAGGAAGTCTCGTCGCCAGCGGCGGTCAGGAAGGGGGCGGGACTCTGAAGCCCTTGTTCGCCACGGTGGTTGGGGGGCTGGATATGGCAAAAGGGGAGACAGAATGTTTTGTTGTTGACAGTGATGTTTTGTATGTAGTGGCAGACGGTGTCAAACGCCTTGTGGTTCCTGTGTCATGTCGGTCGATGATAATGCACCTGGCACACACCTTGCCTTGGGCAGGTCATCTTGGCCGCAACAAAACCTACTTGCTCATATCCTCCAGATTCCATTGGCCTTCCATGTATGTTGATGTGCAGACCTTCTGCAAAACCTGTCCCACCAGTCAGAGGACTTGCTATGTCCGCCAGTCAGACCGCGCCTACCTCCAACCCCTCCCTGTGATCTCCACTCCATTTAGGCGTATAGCCATGGACATTGTTGGCCCATTGGTCAAGAGCAGTGGAGGGCACCAGTACATTCTGGTACTCTGTGATTATGCCACACGGTTTCCGAAGGCTTTTCCTTGCGCGCTGTCACTGCTCCTGCTGTGTTGCGTTGTCTTGTCCAGCTGTTTTCCAGGGTTGGTGTTCCGTACGAGATCATTACCAACCAGGGGACCAACTTCACCTCCAGACTCCTGCAGCTCTTCCACCGACAGTTGGGGATTTCCGCGATCACCCCATACCACCCTCAGACGGACGGTCTGGTTGAGTGCTTCAATCAAACCCTGAAGAAGATGCTGCAGAAGTTTGTGGCCGACACTGGGACCAGTGGTTGCCCTACTTGCTGTTTGCCTACCGGGAGGTTCCCCAAGCGTCCAAGGGATTCTCCCCGTTTGAGCTTCTGTATGGCTGGGACGTACAGGGGCCTTTGGACCTGCTGCTGAAGGTCTGGGAGGCTCCCAGAACTGGCGTCAGTGATCATGGTGTGGGCCAGTTCGTGTTGGAGATGAGGGACCGGTTGGCAAAGTACCAGGACGAGGCCGAAGTCAACCTTTGCGAGGCCCAGCAGACCCAGAAGGCATGGTATGACCGACAGGCCAGGCGCAGAGAGTACCACCCCAGCCAGAAGGTCCTACTCCTCCAGAAGGAGTCTACCCTCACCCAGTCTGCTGGACCTGCTCTCGACACACACACACACACACACACACACACACACACACACACACTATTTTAGCCTTTTTTAAGCTATGAAACACCTAAAACCATGTTTGCATGGAATAGACTAAGTTCTGTTTGGAAGCTTTAAAATACAAATCTCACAGTATTATATGTGTAAGGTAGCCTACATATGAAGAATATGTGTTTGGGATCACATTTTTATGTTATTTGGCCGATTCACATATGAAATGTCATTTCCAGCCTTAACAAGCTTAAAAACATCTTTTTCAGCTTTTTCAAGCTGTCACGCCATGGTGAGGTCTGTCCTGTCTTTGGGTTTTGGTCTTGTACATTTCCTGCTTTATTTTGAAAGATAACTCTCCTCTCGTTCCAGGTCAATTGCCCTTCCTTTTGTGTTACCAGTCTGACGTCATTCCCTGTTTCCACCTGTGGTTCCACTTCCCTCATGTGTGTAAAGTCCGTGTCTTCCCCCCTGTTCCATGCCAGATTATCTCATACCATGTGTCTAATGGCGTGGCCGTGCATTTCAGACCTGCGCCTGCAGCGATGCCCTACCAGACTTAATCCACCTCTTAAAACCATAATTATGATGCCATGGCTCTACACATTATGCATTTAGACCAAAACACAGCACAACTGGGCGTTGCATCACCTTAACATATAGTCAAGTACAACAGAGTTATATTACTCTACTGAGTTTTATTCACTCAACCAACAGTATGAGCTTTAACAAGTTTGTTCACAAAACAGCGCAGAGCGCACTGTCCAACCAATCAAGTCGCAGCCGAAGCAGCGTCACAGAAACATTCGTTAATATATTTTTTTAACAATAATATTAACTCTGCAAAATAAAGAAAGCTGCAAAAGTCCCCAACTCAAATACAAAAATAACTCAACTATAAGCTGTACTGTGGCTTTCATTTGCTCAGTGTATTCCACCACGGGCTCACGCGCCATTATATATCACACAAAGGCATAATTTCAGAAAACAATAGAAGGCTTTTAAGTTATAATACAAAGTTGTATGAAGTCCACCAACACTACAGCGATGGGCTTTAACAAGTGTGTTCTCCAAACAGCGCATCATCACACACAAACCCGCAGTGTCATAGAAACATGTTTGACGCACACACAGACACTGTTCATTAAAAAATAAACAATTTACAGAATATTTGCCAATTGAGGTTGTTAATACATATTTAACATTACTAAATAAAATGGGCAAGGCATACAAATCTAATAAAACATAAAATGCTTTGTACTCACTCAGATCAAGTGTGTTTGAATAATGCTGAGTCAGGCTTGCTAGCGTCGGGGTCGGACGGCCTCTCTTTACAGTGTCTAGCTTATCTTGAAAAGTTTTCTAGAGAATGGCGTTGTAAAATAAATCTGCGATCAAATCGTTATCTTCGCCTCCTTCAGCTAAGGTGGGTTAAATAAAGTAAAACAACTTGTCGCGCTACACAAATTAGAAATGTCCTTATTTCCCGTTTATCACATTGACATTTGTGCTCAGGACTGCTTTGCATAGCTCTGCATACCTCTACCTCTCTTGCGCATATCCAATCAAAAGACGTGCACGCGATGACGCTGTAGGCCTGCTAGCAGGCGCCAGTGAACCCAACTTGACGCTGATTGGTTAATTCCACAGGTCCGTTATCATTGACTTTAAGCTACCATTCGCCTGCACTCTTGCTTCTGAATGCGTAAGGGCAGATTTGGGACCCTGGCAACACATGATAGCTGAATAATGATTGGATAAAAACTCTAACATAAATGCCAGCCCCCCCAGACCTGGGGCTGGAAGCAGAGCAACCAACTTAGGAAAGCTATGAAATGAAGTGTATAGACTATGGGGAACAATTTAATACATATTTGTGGAAAGAATATATATTAAAAAAATATATTCCTGATTATGTTTAGGACAGCAGAGAAGGCCTTGCTGGCCTTGAGGGTCCACCACTGGTCGAATGTATCCAGCGTTTTTCCCACAGTCTTGTTTATGCCCTCGAGTTTATTTTTTCCACGTTCAGGTGATAGTATTTCTTGTTTTGTCAAAGAAAGTGTAGTGTTTTTGAATTCTCGTTTTTCCATTGTTTTACCCTCCTGGTTGGACCTTACCTTGGTGGCCTTAAGGGTGAACTGCGGCACGGTGCAGCAGGTGTAGGCAAGTCCATTCTAAGGCTCATCAGCGACTCAGATAGTGATGGGGCCCTGGGTGGTGCTTGGATAGGTGCGTCCAGCCTCAGCTCTGCCACTGCCTGACCCAGTTGCGGGGCTGTCACCCAAAACCAATGAAAAATATCCACAGGTGGCAAAGAAAAGTAACAGGAATATTTACAACAGGACTGAGAGAAAAAATATTTACAAAAGGACAGAGAGAAAAATATTTGCATCGGGATTTCACAGCAGCAATTAGGACCCACATGCCTCTCAGCCGAAATGCCCCGCTCAAGCTTCCTTTAAATACCCTTTGGCCCCTCCCCCGGGCAAACCAATTATCCCAGCACAGGGGTTTCAACACAAACAGAAACAGAATACCCAAACAAAAAAACTCCCATTAACTTTCACGTCACAATGTTGCACTAACAACCCTCCATATGGCTGTGCCATTGTTTACACAGAACACCTCAATTCCCCATACATTCATCATAAATTATAATCTTAGTATAGTTCGCGGTCAGCTGACCCATTGAAGCGCACCAACCAGCGCTATTTATATCAGGATCCGGAAGCTCCACCATGGAAGCTCAGTCTTACGCTACGGCAGCTAGCCGGCCCCCTATAACTTTAGCCGGTGCGAAGCCACATAGTGTAGCGTGAGCCCCTGCTAGCCCTCCCGCGGCAATTCCTGAGCAGCCAGGGTCCTCCTGGGTGACTGAGAGGAAGCATAGTTCTTAATTGAAGCCAATGGCCATCCACCCGTTCACGTTTCAAACAGGGGCCAGAGCGGGCGACATTGAATCCTATTTGAAATGGCTGGCTAAGGATAAACGTAAATATGGCAAGATTGTTATTCACTTCAGCGGTAATGACACCCGATTACGTCAATTGGAGGTCACTAAAATTAATGTGGAGTTAGTTTTTGCATAAGCACACACCATGTCGGACTCTGTAATTTTCTCTGGTCCCCTGCCCAACTTGACTTGCAATGACATGTATAGCCGCATGTCATCATTCCGTCGCTGTGCGGTAAATAATGTGGGCTTCGTAGATAATTGGCAGTCTTTCTGGGGAAAACCTGGTCTTATTAAGAGAGATGGTATTCATTCTACTTTGGAGGGTGCTGCTCTCGTATCTAAGAACCTGGACGCAGTTGTTAGCGGTCTAAAACCATGACAACCCAGTGTTGGGATCAGGAAGCAGAGTCGCAGGTGCCCAGGAAGCAGAGTGGCAGTCTTACACACCTCTCTGCGCTCCCTGTGGAGCATTTTCCAACTCAGTATAGTATACAAACACTGTCTGCCCCACGATCATTTAAATTAATCAGATCAAAAATGAACAGAAGAGGAGCTATACAGAAAAACTTGATACAAATCAACGCAAAATCTGCGACTATGCAACAAAATCAGAAAATAAAATGTGGACTTTTAAACATCAGATCTCATCAGGTCATCTAAAGCTGTATTAGTAAACGATCTGATATCAGATAACCATATTGATTTACTCTGTCTGACTGAAACCTGGCTGTGTCATGAAGAATATGTTAGCCTAAATGAATCCACTCCTCCCAGTCATATTAATACTCATATTCCTCGAGGCAGTGGTCGAGGAGGAGGCGTTGCAGCTATTTATGACTCAGACCTGTTAATTAAACCTAATCTAAAGTATAATTCATTTGAAAGTCTTGTTCTTAGTCTTTCACATTCAATCTGGAAAACTGTGCAGCCAATTATATTTGTTATAGTGTACCGTGCTCCTGGTCCGTACTCTGAATTTCTGTCTGAATTCTCAGAGTTTCTGTCAAATTTAGTCCTTAAATCTGATAAAGTAATCATTGTAGGAGATTTTAATATTCATGTGGACGTTGTTAATAATAGCCTTAGTACTGCGTTTATCTCTCTATTAGATTCGATTGGTTTTAGCCAGAGTGTACATAAACCTACTCACTGTTTTAATAAAAATCAGCCCGTATAGGGAAGGTTTTCGTTGCCTCCGTACTCTACAGAGGAATTGTTGGGTCTATGTAAATCATAAATAAGTCATTGAGTGTGGTCTTTACCTACTCTGTAAAGTGTCCTGAGATAACTTTTGTTATGATTCGACACTATAAATGAAATTGAATTGAATTTAATTGAATGAAGCCTCTTGGATGAGAGGTGAAACGCCTTCCTAGACAAATAGCCAGTCCAGTTGCTTTTGACTGAAATTGCTTTGAGGATAACGATGACCTGGACAAATGAGAACATTCACAGGCCTACTTTTGGGGTCGTTCTATACGCGCGCACACTCTACAGAGGAATTGTTGGGTCTATGTAAATCATAAATAAGTCACAGAGTGTGGTCTTTACCTACTCTGTAAAGTGTCCTGAGAAAACTTTTGTTATGATTTGACACTATACATAAAATTGAATTGAAGTACAATTTTGAGGTACTTGATTAATAACATTTGATGCTACTTTATACCTCTACTCCACTACATTACAGAAGAAATATTGTACTTTTTACTCCACTACATTCTTTTGGTAACTTTAGTTATTTAACTGATCCAGATTCTTAATACAAAATATTATCAACAAATGAATGCCATATATTGTTATAGATTAAGATACAATGCGCTGTAAAGAAAATTAGCTCAGAGAGAGACAGAGACCCTTCATATGTGTATATATCAGTGACAGTTAATAATATAACTCTGTGTACCTGCTGTAGACAGACAGACAGTGTCAGTGTTTGGATTTGATTTTAACCTACGTGTCGTCCACATATCTGAACCAATGGCTGCGTGTTGTTCCTTTGAAGGAGTTCAGTTCCACTGCTCACATTTGCATTGTGTTCACCTGTTCATTTGTGAAAATGAAAGGGACACAAATGACAGGTATATATTTTTGAACATTTGCTTATTCAATCCGTCTGATATTGCCCATCACCCCTTTTTTCATTGTTTAATAAAAGCAGCTGAATTTCCTTATATACTTATGACATGCTTCACTTCCTGATACATTTCCATTAGATTTTGCTGTTGAGGCAGAGAAGGGTGCTGCATATGCCTTTTCCGTGTCTGTATCAGTAAATCTGTGCTCGACCTTGCGGTCTCCCTTTGAAACCCGTGAACCTGCACTCGTCAGAATTACTTATACCTCGCTTGACAAAGCCGTAGCGTCTCATCCTGGTTTGGTGTATGTGCAACTAATTTAACCAGAATGATCAGTACAGACTAGATCAAGTTTGGCTTTTTTTTTTAATTCTACCTTCCTGCAACAGCCCCCTGATGTAGTGAAAATTTGAAAAAAAGCATATAACTGTAGGGTCTATATATGACAAAAACATTGGCAGAAATACAGACTTACTTGAGATCTGGTAAAATTGTGGAAGCCATTGCAGATATGTGGTCATATCAGGCATCTGAGAGGATGGCCACACTGTCGTGATCACAGATCACGGTGCTTAAAGTATGCAAATTATCCTTAAAGGCCCCCTCCTTGTCCCTCCCCTCAAGCCCCTCCTCTCCACTCCAAAAGAGTGACAGAAAGTTGAAACTGAAAACCGGTGACAATGAAAAAAGACAGACCTCAAGAAAAAAATTAAGATTAAGATTGAAAAAAAATTATTGCTAAGAAATATCAATATAAAAGAACATATCATGATCGTAAGATTATGTTTTAATGTTTGTTTTAATTTAATTGAACTTTTTTTTTAGTGCTTAAACTTGTTTCAATGCCGATATTCATTTTCAATACCTCCATTGACTGTCACTTTTTCTAGCTCATGTTTTCCGAATGAGAGCCACACATATGCAAATATGGCACACGTAGGTTCTCTATTGTTTCTTTGTCAACAGGGCCAGCTTTTTATGTTGTTCAGAATCTGCTGAAGTTTGTATTAATTTACTACAAGTATCCTGCTACAGGCAGGTTTTACTCATTCATTCATCTTCAACCGCTTATCCCGGGGGGGCTGGAGCCGATCCCAGCTGACATCGGGCGTGAGGCAGGGTAAACCCTGGACAGTACGCCAGTCTATCGCAGGGCACACAGAGACGAACAGAGACAGACCATTCACACCTCACATTTTTAGAGTAATTAATTAAACAGGTGCATGTCTTTTGACTGTGGGAGGAAACCGGAGTACTCGGAGGAAACCCACGCAGACACGGGGAGAACATGCAAACTCCACACAGAAAGGCCCAGGCGAACCTTGAACCTTCCTGCTGTGAGGCGACAGTGCTAACCACTACACCACGGTGTAGCCTGCAGGTTTTACTACTTCTGTAAATTCTTTGCAATGCAGGGATATATGCAGGCAAATGTCACATCACTTCTATTTGTTTTTGTTTTTTTTATAAAATATATTGTACCCGACCCCGGATAAGCGGATGAAGATGAGATGAGATATATTGTACGTAAATTCATTGTGGATCATTACTAATACTTTGCTTAAAATGTACTTAGTAGTCACAGTGTGAAAAAAGAAATTCTGTATAGAAAAAAATATTTTCAATTAAATTCTATTTACAGTGCTAAATCACAACAAAAGTTATCTCAGGACACTTTACGAAGTAGGTAAAGACCACACTCTATGACTTATATAGGATTTACAGAGACCCAACAATTCCCCCTTTGAGCACAGTAGCGTTGAAAACCTTCCCTTTAACAGGCAAGAAGAAAAATCAGCATTTCCTCAGCCTTTTAACCCACTGGGGTCTTTTTTATGTTGCCAAGGTATTGGGTATGTTATTGATTTAATGTTAATACAAATTAAAGTGCATTGTGCCATTCACACCCCAGTTCAAGATTCAAGATTCAAGAAGCTTTATTTATCCAGAGGGAAATTATTTCAATACAAAGGTGGAAAAGGATCAGAGTAACAATGAGCATAAAAACATAAATCAAATCAAAATAAAGCTAACATCAGATAAATCAAGCAATGAACTAAGTGTGACAAAGTGCAACAGACATCGTGGTTAAGCGTAGGTATATACAATAGACAACAATACGCGCTGTGCAGTTTAGCAGCAGATTGAAATGAAATAAGTACAAACTAATAAGTGAGAAGGAGCGATAAGTTATAAGTGGTAAAAATGTTAAAAATGTAGCAGCATTTCCTACATAACTAAGTGACAGTATGGCACAGTGGAGTGTAGCAGCATTTTGTACTGAAGTAAGTTACAGTAAGTTACAGTAAACCACAGTGAAATATAGCAGCATGTCCTAAGCACAGTAAATGTAGCAGCAGATAGTTACAGTAACATTAATAATAAATAAAGTGATGTAGTGGTGATATAAAGTGACAGTGTAAAGTATAGCAGCATTTCTCACTTAAGTAAGAGCGTACTCACACTGTCCTTCCAGACCGTGACCCGGGCTTTAGGGTACTTGTCCCCCCTCCCTCTCCCCCCGCGCCCCACCCCCGTTTGTACTCACACTGCCAGGGCCGGCCAATGCTTCTTGCTGTCCAAACACCATCACGCCGTAACACGTCACACGCATTGATCGCGTGTGTGTGGCTTTGTTTACAAATCTTTCCACAGACCTCTGAGTTTTTGTGCGTCTTGTCGACTGTTTTTGAATATTTTCATCCGACCAATTCTGCAGTAAACACTCCCCACTCCGCATCACACCACCATGAACCTTTGTTGTTGTTGTTGTTATATGTCCGCGCATGGTCCGTCCTTCTATTTACATGTCCGAACAGGCGGACATAACGCTACTGCCGCAGGGCTCGTGCTCGCACACGTGCGCACGCTCGTGCTCGTACATGTGCAAACGACTCCGCTAAAGCACACCTCTTTCAAGCGGGCCGTGGACGGCCCGCTGGCCGCAGTTGTGCGCGGAGCGGGTGCACTCACACTGCTTAAAGGTACTAGGCTTTAGATGAAAAACCGGTTTTGGCCCCGGCCAGAAGGACAGTGTGAGTAGGCCCTGAGTGACAGTACAACTGAATAAAGTGGTGCAGTGATGATATAAAGTGACAAAGTTACATTTTCAGGATACAGTGTCTCCACTGTTCCTTACCTGACCAGGGGGAGATGAATTATAAAGTTTGATGGCCGCCGGAAGAAAAGACTTCCTCCGGTGTTCAGTATTACACTGGGGGAGAATGAGTCTGTGGCTGAAGGTGCTTCTTCTGGAGGTCAGCAGCTGGTGGAGAGGATGAGAGTTATTGTCCAGGATGCTGTGCAGTTTAGACAGCATCCGCCTCTCAGACACCGCCACCAAAGAGACCAGTTTGACCCCCAGGCTGAGCCAGCCTTCCTGGGGCCTGTTTCACAAAGCAGGTTCAAAAAACTCTGAGTCTAACCCGGAACTCTGAGTTGATCTACTCTGAGATAGGAAACTCTGAGTTTTCGGTTCCAGAACAGCAGATTTGCGTTAGGTTGATCAGTTAGTTTGACCTGGAGTTAAGCGCGTGCACCACAAGTAAAAAAAGACAGCATCAATGGAGCCCTGATTCGACGAGTCACCATGGCAACGGGGAAGCGAAGGGCTACGCTACAACTGGAAATGGAAATATTAATGCGCTCATACGGTGAGTTTGAGCAGGTTTACACCGCTGCAGCAGCAAAAGAGAGGGAGACGGTGCAGGAGAACATTGCTGCTCGGGTCAGTGCATAAGTTTAAATGTAGTCCAGTTGCAATCACAGTAATATCACAGGGGGAACTGCTTGAGTGGGAGCCTATTAATTTATTTCATTTAAGTGCAACCCCGCGGGGGAGAAGCGCAGCTTAAGATGAAACATAAAAACATTTTTCAAACAGGTAAAACCTCAGCACAGTCTCATGGTGACGCCTCATTTTGAGCAGGTTTTACATCGTAAAGTAAATATTACCGTAAGTGGCTGTTTTTTATACAACATATCAATGTTGTATAAAAAACTCCCATTTGCAAAAAAAAACGCAGCGCAACACACAATATCTGCTGTGATATGAGAGCATTACTGGTTGTTAATGTTGGAAATGTAAGGAGGGGTGAGATGGACTGTGACATGAAACGGTGTTGTGCCGTATTCAGCCCCCTCGCATTATAGGTGATATTCTGGATCAGAAGGCTATATAGGAGTAGTTAATATACCGGTAACCCAACTAAAAGCACACACTTTTGAACCTATGAATTGCAAGAAAAGCTGGAATTATATTTAGAAACGCTGAGTCAAATACATTCAACTTGCTCAAAAGATCCATTTCATTCATTTTGTAATTATGGCTGCAGCATATTAAGGACGTCTATGCGCGGTCTGATAATAATCTCCCGACGAATATTTAATTCTCTTTGCGAAATGCGTCACCTTCATTCACGGGATCGTTATCAAAATGACACGCCATGGTAGTGTAAATATTCACCACCTAATATAACTTCTAATGTAGGCCTACTGAATGAATTTTATACGTTGTATACAAAAACTCCCGTTTGCAAAAAAACGCAGCGCAACACAGAATATCTGCTGTGATATGAAACGGTACCGCTCAAACAGAGAATTGCCTGGAAATGCAAGAACATCTATAATCAATAGTCTGATAATCATCTCCCGACGAATATATAATTATCTGCGCAGTAATGCTGCAGCTTAATCCACGGGATTGTTATCAGAAGGACACGCCATGGTAGTGATATAGTCGCCACCTAATATAACTTCTAATGACTGATGTTTTCAGTGATTTTCTGAAAATACAGACGGAACTATGGCAGAACTATACTTCGCCAAAACTCGCCCGCTGACTGAATGAATGAGGAAATGAAACACCGTGTGTGGCTGAAAGAGGGCGGAGAGAAACTCAAGGTTTTCTGAGAAAAACCTGGTCCCGACCAGGTTATGTTCAGAGAGCATGTTACCATGGTAACTGACCGAGAGGTTAAGTTACCTCCCTTTGTGAAACAGGCTAGAGTTACCCCTCTCTCTCTGGTTTGAGTTACCTCCCTTTGTGAAACGGAAAACTCAGAGTTTCCCTCATTTCAGGGTTAACATACTCAGAGTTTTCACTAAACCTGCTTTGTGAAACAGGCCCCTGATGATCTTACTGATCCTCTTTGCGTCTGCTGCCCTCAGTCTGCTGCCCCAGCACACAACAGCAAAGAAGATGGCACTGGCTACCACTGACTGGTAGAACATCCGCAGCATGGTGTTACATACATTGAATGACCGGAGCCTCCTCAGGAAATGGAGACGACTGGCCCTTCTTGTAGACAGCCTCAGTGTTCTTGGACCAGTCCAGTTTGTTGTCCAGGTATACTCCAAGGTATTTGTAATCCTGGACAACATCCACGGTCACGCCGTTGATGGAGATGGGTGTGGGGGCAGATTTACTCCTGCGGAAATCCACCACTAGCTCCTTAGTCTTGGTGGCGTTTAGAATCAGGTGATTAGCTGCACACCAGTCGACGAAGGAGTCCACAACACCCCTGTATTCCTCCTCCTTTCCCTCACTGACAAAGCCAACAATTGCAGAATCGTCAGCAAACTTCTGCAGGTGGCAGGACTCAGAGAGGAACTGAAAGTCTGAGGTGTACAGGGTGAACAGAAATGGGGAAAGAACAGTTCCCTGTGGAGCTCCAGTACTGCTGACCACAGTGTCAGACACTCCGTCCTGCAGTCTGACATACTGTGGTCGACCCGTCAAGTAATCCGTAATCCAGGAAACCAGGGGAAGGTCCACCTGCATCGCCGTCAGCTTACGTCCCACAGAGCAGGCCGGATGGTATTGAAGGCACTGGAGAAGTCCATGAACAAGATTCTCACAGTGGTTCCCGCTCTGTCAAGGTGGGTGCAGGCACGGTTGAGCAGGAAGATGATAGCGTCCTCCACACCTAGACTTGGCTGGTAGGCAAACTGTAGAGGGTCCAGTGATGAGCTGACCAAGGGCCGAAGAAGTGAAAGAACCAGCCTCTCCAGGGACTTCATCAGGTGCGACGTCAGCGCCACCGGTTTGTAGTCTTTGGAGGCGCTGGGACGCACCTTCTTTGGTACTGGTACCAGGCAGGATGTCTTCCACAGAACAGGGACCTTCTCAAGACTCAGGCTGAGGTTGTAGATGTACTGCAGTACTCCACACAGCTGGGTTGCACATGTTTGAGGACCCTCGGGCTGACACCGTCGGGACCTGCTGCCTTGCCTGGGCGGAGTCTGCACAACTCCTTCCTCACCTACTCTGCAGTGAAGGTCCCCCCTTCAGGCACTGATTTCAGTACTTTTTGAGCATCTCCACATTTGAATAATTCAACGATAATACTGATAACCGTGATTGATCACCGCCAACTGTTTCATCTCTACTGAAGAACAGATGATTTGCTCCTGACACTTTGCCGGTGGACGGGACTGTAGCCAGATGCTGCGTACATTCAGAGCCTCCTGCTGCTCACCCTGTATGACCTCAGCACAGAGCTGTGTATACACAGCCTAAAGCTCAGTGTTGCCACAATTAGCATGACCTATATTGCAGTAAGTACTGCTGATGGCTGCCCTCATGTTACTCTATAAGATACTGACAGAGGCATCATGCATCTTGGTGGATCTCGCTTTATCCCCCACGGCCGCTATTTTGTCCTCATCTTACATTCAAACTTTAAACCTCTTGTCTGTTAAATACTAGCATTGTCTGATTTAGCTATTTTAAAGGGGTATGGTGCTGGCATGCTTTCCTGTTTTTTCTGTGAACCATTCATTTTTATGAGATGTTCTGTTGTACGGCAGAAATACACTATAGCAGTAGGATTGACATCAGTGACAAGATGATTGGTTTTGGCACCAACGGCCAAGGCTGGATTACCTACCAGGCAAACTGGGCAACTGTCCCATGGCAACTAGGGATGCAAATTATTGAGTAATTCATTAACCAATAGTTGTTTCATTTTATCAATTGATGATCGATTATTTGATAAACGCAATTCTTCTGAGAAGCTGAATTTCCCTCTGAATAGGTTAACTGTATAGACCCTTTTGTCAGCTGATGTCGTTCACATTTACTGCAACAGGAATCAAACTTGGACACATTTAGAATGTTTATGTTTACAACTTTGAAAAGGTCTATACTCAACATATTTATTTATCAATATAAATAGTAGCAATCCTTATTAAATGAACATGCCTGTTAACCAGAGGTTTACACTCAACAATTATTGTACTAAAGTACAAGTTTGAGGCTCTGCCCCCTACTTACCTAGTATTTTCTTTTTATGCTCCTTTATACTTCTACGCCACTACAAATCAATCCATTCAATGGTGAATTGCCGGTTTTGTGTCAACCTTTCTTTTCACGTTCAGGATAGTATTTCTTGTTTTGTTAAAGTAAATGTAGTGTTTTTAAATTCTTGTTTGTCCATTGTTTTTCCCTCCTGGTTGGAGCGTCCTTGTTTAATTAATTATTTTGTTCACTTTGCCTTTTGTTTTTTCCTCCTGGACGGAGTGACTTTATTTTGTACTTTACTTTATTGCTGGCGACTTTCTTTTTGTTCCTCCTGTGCGGAGAGATTTTTTTGTTTGTGGTTTTTGTTCTGTGCCACGTTCCTGTCGTCAAGCAAATAAATTCAGTGTTGATCCGCGAACCTCCGCACCTGAGTCCTCTTTCCTGCCTGGGCCTGACAGAATAATTTGGCCAGTATGGACTCGGGAGGCAGGTCGCTTATCGGAGGCGCTGCGCACCCAGGAGGCCCGCCTCGTCCAGCAAGAGGAGTTCCACACGGCGATGGCCACTCAAAAACAATGCATCACATGCAAGGAAAGGATTGGAGTGGCCAGCAAGACGTGTAAGCAGTGCGGGGCCAAGCAGCCTTACAAAAAAAAATTTGAAAATCAAAAGAAGAAATTTGGCAGCATCAACAAAGTGTATGATGCAACAAATCTACTGGTAGGTTATTTTTTTCTTTCAGACAGTTGTCATAAAATAATATGTAATTAATAGCTGATCTTTAAATTTACATTGCTATATTTCTCTTACATTATTTGCTTTTGCAGCAATTTAACACTCATCTTGGTTTTATTGTGCAAGACAATCCTGAATTCTCGATTTACTGTACCCTTCCCAGTTGTCTTGTCTTGTCTTGTTTTCACTCTGCCTAAGTCACTGGTGAGTCACTCTGTAGCTTCTCCTGAGGCCAGGAGCAGAATTTCTCCTTTCTTCTCCACTGGTCCCCACCAATGACAGGTTCCATTTAGGGCCACAAATACAGTTCCTATTGCTACAGGTGCCCTCGTCTCTTGGTCTCCCCTCAGCCTGCGTACTCTATTCGACCAAGGCATTTTGAGGGCCGGCTTGGACAGAGTGCTT
Organism: Echiichthys vipera; assembly: GCF_963691815.1. Lineage (NCBI taxonomy): Eukaryota > Metazoa > Chordata > Actinopteri > Perciformes > Trachinidae > Echiichthys > Echiichthys vipera. The sequence goes on from NC_139830.1 coordinate 35,617,727, forward strand.
AATCTTGTACCAGGTCTGGAATCAAGTCTTGCTTCCGTCAGGGCCTGGGGGCGGGATAATGATTACGAACAAGAGAAACATAAATGTTCTGAGCGCCATTTTTAAAAACGCAGAGCTTGTGGAAACAGATCATTAACAGTTTCATTAACCTCTTTGGATAAAATATGGATGCAAAATCAAAGTAGTGCTCGGTGGAGGAGACAAACTGTCTCCTAGGAATATGGTCCTCGGCTGAGGTTCAGAAAAAACTAGAGGGAGCCTCGCAAACACAACCTGCATTGTACTCTCATTGGCTCCTGGATTCCCCCACAGTTCCAGATATTTAGCCTGCTAGATATCTTTTGTCGGGGCTTTTGAAGAAGTACAGATGAAGTACAGATCAAAGCCTAATAACTGCATATTTATTCTGGTGGGCTGCTTATTGCCAACTAAATTAAAACGGCATAAAAAAATCTTTGCATACCCATTATTAATCTTTATTTTTCATTGTTAACCAAATTAATATAATAAATTAATATTATTAATAAAATAAATAAATTATTAGTTTGTTTTTGGTTTAATGCAAAGGTTGTTTTGTTTTTTTAACGCTCAACTAAATCAACATGAAATATAAATAAGTTAGGAAGACCCCTCACCACACACTTTCTTGATTATTACATGTGGAATGGTGAATGCCACCTCTAACTCTTGTTAGGATTGACAAGATACAATTTTAATCCAGAAGTAAGATGACGGTAATGTTTAGACATAAAAGATAGCCCCTGTTGTTCTTAAAGCAGAGAGGGGACAGAGCAAAGTAGTGGCTGAAAAAAAAATGCAGATACCAATTTTTGGATGTAAGAGTCACACATACACAACTGTATAATGCAATACATCACATGCAACATGGTCCACCATGTGCATGTGACTATGCAGTGGATATAGAGTGCTGCAGCTATGAGTCCTATGCCAAATTCTCACAACAAAGTGGTCAGTTTGCTGTACTGTTCAAACTACACACCTTTTACCAGGCATAAAATGTGGCAACTTTTAGATCCCATCCTCCTCCTTGCCAGCAGAGCTCCAGATGGGTTTACAGCCGAGTGTGTCAGTCCATGGAAAATGGACACAGAAGATGCCAGGAATGCCCTTATTACAATTAAGAGGATTTATGAAAGTCTCCTTAGCGGTAATTTACACAGTGCATGCTATATTTTCAAGACTCCTTTTGAAATACTGCCTTTGCAACATATTTCTGCATATAGCAAAGCAAAGTCTTTTTTTCTTTAACATGTGAACAACATGGCTTAGGATGGAAATGCAGACCTGGTTATCCATCAGTCTTTAACTGTGTCCTTCCACAATTTGATGTGGAATAATGAATCTTGATTGATTCCATAGTGGTATTATGTCTCTTTCATTTGGTACTGACATGTTCTTGTACAGCAAACTGTTTTGTGCTCTAATAAAGTGTCAAACACCAAATCATAGTATAGGGGGCAGGGGGAGGCAAACTCTTATTGTGCATCGGCTGGTCCCATGGTCTAACCTGACTTGTCAGATAGTTTGTTTCACTGAAACATCTGAGAAGGCGTCATTAAAAACAGATAGGGGAAAGGGTATGCCCTTTCTAAATATATCTGGTAGGTTATTGGATGAACCATCTGTCAATCAAACTCTCAGCAAAATCAATCAGGAGAAGGGAGAAGTCTTCAGTGTCGTTCTCTTCTTTCCCGTTTGGATAAAATGTAGGTAGCAGGCACAGACAAGGGGACTTGACTTGGGTCTTGGAGTTGAAGCATTTACTCATCGACAATAAACTACACACATTGCTCTGCTACATTCACATCGTTACCACATTTTGTAATTAATACTCTCCATCACACACAAATGCACACACACAAACACGTTCTCACTGTCATTTAAAGTGTGTCTGTTTGTGTGTATGAAACTTTCTCCCCGTCCGTCACAGACAGGGAGAGAACAGTTCGGAATGGGACAGCTTCGCATTAGTTGTGTTAAAAAGTCATGTAAAAAAGTTATTTTCTTTATTTAAAATCCCTGATGCTTAGCCTGGGGGGGAGTCCATTTAGGCCCAGGAGGGCACTGGGGTAGTTATATACTGAAAGAAACCCTGGTGTGTACAACTGCTTATGCCAACATCACATTTTTTTCTTCCCAAAAGTGGAACCAGAAACCAGGATGGGGCAGACTCTAGCACCGAACAATGAAGCTGAACCAGGGACACCTTCTACTTACCCCAGAGTCTGACAATGAGTTCACCCTCATACGCACTCCTTTGTCCACCTCCCTCCCCGTGTCCACCTCCCTCCCCATGTCCACCTCCCTTCCCTGCCCCTAACTCAGTATCTTCCTCACGTAAAAGAAAAGCAAATAAGAAAGCAGACACAAATGGTATGTGTGGGTTCAACAGTTATTCTCTTAGAATGTTATCATACATAGTCATATAATTGTGTATGTTAATACTGATTTAGCTGAAGTAACAGGACCTGCCTCATTGATGTTTGTTTATGAATTCTTCAAAAGCACATGAAATGCATCACTTTTTTGTACAGCAAGCTATTGAATGTCATGATTAGACAAGCATAGAACCTTTTTTTTGGAAGAAGAAATACTCACATGTCCATATTTACATGTTAATATAACAGTCCTCATTATTTCCAACTAATTTTTGGATGAATATAAAAAGTAATACAAAAAAAGTATACAGCAGTCTGAATTAGACAATCTGAGTATTTTCCCATTTTACAGTCTTTGTAGTTGAGAATTCCCTCTTGTAACTTAGGGCCATAAGAAGGTTACTTAGACATATTTCTCTGACCTGTAGAATATATTTTTGCACAAAATTAAATGATTATATGTGCATTAATTTCTTGCAGTATAATTCCTCTAGTAATGAATTTGTTTGTGGCCAGTATCTACAGGAAAATCTTCACAGCCACCAATGACTAATTCAATATGTGCATGTAAGTATTATTTAAAACAGAGTTCAAGAAATGGATTAAAAAATGATCATTGACGAAAAACAAAATAACACCCACATTTGGTACGTTGTGGGAATTCCCTTTACTAAAAAAATGTCCTCCTTTCATGTAATTGTACTGTCATATCAATGAAAATGGTCCCGTTCAATTGTTTACAGAGAATTCATTTTGATTATATTGTCACAAGACTGTTTCTTTTTTAGTGGTTTGTTTAACCATGACCATGTTTACAAGGCATATGTTGAACCTACAAATTCTATCTTTGTGTATGTTTTCTAAAGTTTGTTACTGTAGATGAGGAAAATCCACTAATAAAAATAGAAAAATGTCTTCAACTTTAACTGCAGTTTAATAAGGGACAGCAAAGTCTGAGGGTCAAGCAAGTCACATAGCAGTCTAATGTTTTGGGCAGTGTATTGTGTATTGGACTTAAAATAAATTGAAATATGAAATGATTCATAATTGTATCACTTTATAAAAGTGAACGCCACAATTTTCTCAGTTTTGGCCTGGTGTCTAATGCAATCTAAGAAAAAGAACATTCCTCATAAAACGGCACAAAACTGCAAGATTTAACTTGCCCAAAAACATGAAGAAAAAAAGATTCATACTGGCAATACATTCTTTGGTCAAATGAAACCTAAATTTTTTTCTCTGTCTCTGTGACTACCTTGAATGCCAGCTCAGAGGTGTAACAGTTCTTTCCCCCCCATTATTTCTCCATGCCTTTCACACAGATGTTGGGGAGTTTTGTTATACACTGTCTAAATATGATATTGAAAAGCTCATTTTCAAAAAAGAATGCATGCATACCTGTATAATCCATGTCTCATTGTAAAAAGTACAGTGTCATTAATATTTATTCTTAAAATTATGAACAATTTGACAGTAATACTTCTTGCTGTGTTTCTGTCTTACAGTGGGGCAAAATGGAAAATACTCCTGGGAGCTGAAAGAAAATGTTTTGCAATCACATATATCAGTTACTGGCTGTGTTCTTTCATATACACTTGATTTCTATGATTGTTCAGTGTGGCGAGGTGGTAGCTAAGGGTGAGTGTTGCCGAACAACGCCACATGGGGAATTTCGCCACAGGAAGTAGTTACTGTTTTGCTAGGAGACTATAACAGGTTCGTGAATCACCACTGGGCAGGAGACAGTGTTCAAAATATAGAAATAATTGTATTGTACAATGGGTTCCTTAAGTTCAAGATTTACCAAGCCATCTCACAGTAATCACTGGGCCAATAAAAGGGGATGGACAGAGCTGGGCTTGCCACGGCGACCTGAAACCAAAAAGGAGGGCGAAACAAACCAAAAAAAATATCACCCGTGACACTGCACACCCACGCAACTGAGAAATGAAGAACCCGCCACCAGGGATTGGGTCGCCGCTCTGAGCTCCAGCACCTGTCCACAAGGGGAGAGGGAGAATTAAAATGGCCTCACAATCTGGCTGCACACGCACACATCCGTCCGTCCGTCAACTTTGGGGGCAGACATTTCAACACCCCCCCTTAGAGGACACCACTTTCTGAATGGTTTAAAGAGATGCTGGTAAGTGGAATATATTACTGGGAGTTCCCAGATTATGAAAATCAGTTGGTATTTTAGTTTTAAACAACTTTTTGTCCATACAGAATTTTTACCTTTAGATTGGGGACGAATAATTTTAATATCCTATTTGGGGTCTTCAGATTTACACAAATACACGGACTGATAAATGTCACCTTTGGGTGTCTCACTTTCCTTTGGGGACAAAACTCATTAAATGTCATTATCTGCATGCATGTACAGCTATTTTCAGTTAGTCGAAGATTGAGGTTTGTTTTTCATTACAACATGCTCTCCTGAGTAACACTGGTCTCAAGTAGCTTTTAAAATATTTAAGGAAAGGCATTACAATCAATCAAAATAAACTCCAAATGACCTCATACTGAGGGAAGAAGCAGTAATTAAACCTATAATGCTGTTTTTTTCTGGTTACTGGGATAAGGTGTGTAGGAATTTTACACACAATACTTTAGTCAAATCAGAAGGACCTCACAGAGTATATATTGCGTAATTCAAATTCTACAGGAGGCTGGGACTGGTCCAACTAACTGGTGTGGAGATCAGTTAGTTGGACCAGTCCCAGCCTGGTCAGATGCGTACATGAACTGATGAAGCCTCTTGGATGAGATGTGAAACGTCTTCCTAGACAAACAACCAGTCCAGTTGTTTTTGACTGAAATTGCTTTGAGGATAACGATGACCTGGACGAATGAGAACATTCACAGGCTTTCTGGAGTCAGCAGAGTCGTTGGTAGTTTAGTGCGCCAGCAGGCATTTATTAGCAGGAGGGACATCGGATGTAACAGACGTCTGGAGAAATGTTCTATTCTCTATCTAGAGTAACTGTGTGCAACACAGTACCCGTGATCAGAGGCAAGAAGTTTCTGATCTCTATTCTATCTGCTCCAGCAGATAAACTTGTTACAAAGGCGTGGTTATGTGTCCGCTTGTGCGTGCATATGTTTATTTCAGAAGCAGCCGCTGCTCCTCCATCTTCAATCCCCGCCCTTCTGGGTTTCATCTGTTTGGCATGACTCGTCTTCTTTATCTGTGAAAAAGCACATATTATCATCCTCCCTACAGCCTACCTCCTTATATGGTTGTTCCTGTCTCCTTATATGGTATTGTTTTGGTATAATCTCAATTATTTGCCAGGTGCGTTTGTGCAAGCTGGCTAGTTCATTGTCTTTGTGACCTTGACTGACTGCCAAAAGTTTGTGGGCTTTTGGAGAAAGCAGAAAAGCTTGAGTCAAAAGTTTGTGTCCTTTGCTGGAAGCAGAAAAGTTTGAGCTTGGACTAATAATCACTATTACACTTTTAAATGATCATACCTAATAATCACACTTATCACATTCTTATTAATCATTACTAAAACACATGCTAACACATGATTATTAATTCTTCAATCATTGATTATCACACTCATTAATCATTACTAATACACACGCTAACACATGATTATTTATTCTTCAGGTGCCAATGGTTAAAGTTAGAGTTAAAGTCCTCCTTTTCTGAATGTGCTGGCTGCCTCAATCTAAAACAATAAATGGTAGAACAGGAAGGAAGGATTTCCCCACCAAAAAATTAAACAAGATGAAGAGCTTACCGACACACTGTTTGAATCATCAACCTATGGTATATCCCTACTATCAAAACGTCAGACCCAGAAGCACCAGTCAAATTTGCAGTTTCGGAGACTGCAACCCATGCTACGGACCTGGCTGACCCCTGACTTGACTCAAGCACAAAGTGACTGGAGGTATCGCCCTTTCCTGGGTCTCAGTGGGGACTGACCCCAAAGACATCCCGACTGGTGCTCACCACATGTCTCTGCAAAGCAAAGGTGCTAGGCTGAAAGCCTCCACTTCTGGTCAGCAGTGGTCTGATGCCTGTCAGGTAAAAAATAAGCACAAAGGCAAATCCCAAGACACTCCCAAATGCTTAGTGCCCCAGATGTAATGACTGCTAATGGTAATGACAGCACTATCATGCAAGGGATGCAGTGTGTTAGTACTAGCTTCAGAGCTATTGCCAAAACCTGCATAATGTCCATTTTCCTGTCTAATACAACACCACTATTGATCTACCCTGCTGAGTGTACCTAAAGAATCTGAACCTCCAGAGCAGGTATATATTTGACCTGACAGACCGACAATTTTGTTTCGCTTACTGTGCTGCCGCCTATATTTCACCCTGTTGAGGCTCACTGAGCTCAACTCTCAACATATGTCAGGTCTCCAACTACCTGTAACTCATTGAGCCAAGACTACCTACGAACTCGCGGCCTCAGCATGCTTCATCTCCCTCTAAAATGCTACAGGTGACGGATGTTTTTATCCACTGGGCATCATTCATGCATCACACATAAATGTACTACATGGTACACAACATATTAAACACTTAATTACAGCTCCCTATAGCTGTACAGTGTATAGCCAATAACTAATTCCTTGTTCAATGTTAATATATGTCAGTTTTTCAGATAGTTATACTGTCACCCCTTATTGTCATTGTTGATGGTTCATGTCTCCCGTAATGAAACTCCTTTAATTGCACTGCATAAGATAATATATTGTTTTAATTATCAGTATTGTACTGGATGTTCAGATTATGATTTCTTCCTCTTGTCACGATTCATCATAATTCAACCATAGGTATACCTCTTGTATGTACTATATTCATTGATATTACCTTACTATCGATTGTGCTTTATTTTAGTAATGTGTAACTTTACATAAAGTGTTCATATTTGTGGTTCTAAATTCTTGCAAAATTGAAATTAAGACAACTGTTATCTTGTGCCCTGTTATTAAATATACTGAGATAAGACATCATCAATAACAATCACACTACAGTATCAGTGCATCGCTGATCTGTTCAGGGAGTCAGCTGTAACCCTTGGGAGCCTCTGGTAAAGAGAAGGATGAATTCTTAACTACTGGCCAATCCTTCCCATACCTATATGTCTTATGTAGGTATGCCTACTCGGGTGTGCCCACCGACCACAGTTAGTTAAAATCCAGCATTTCCTGTAGAAATTTGTAGAAAACCAAGTGATAATCAGAGTAGTGTGGTTTGCACAGCAATCCCCTTCACATTAGGTGTTTCTTTGATTTCACTTTGTGCCTTATAACCGTTTAATGCACACCTCCAAGTTGATCATCCTGCTTATACCATGGCCATTTGCCAACAATATAAAATAAAAGCATTTGGTTAAAGTTTTGCACTTAAAATCAAAAGGTTATAACAGTTGTCAAGACAAGAAGTAATTCTAGTCCCTTTTACAACCAAACAGTCATATATGCTTTTTTTTATCCACAAGTCAAGGTTCCAGTGGCTTTAAGCTGTAGCAAAAAAGAAGGAGCAGCCGGAAATGTGATTCCGCAAAGCATCTCTGTGACTTGTAGAAACATTTCTGGGGAAGGGCAGGCTTTGACACCTGGGCTCTTTAAGGTTGATATGGTTAAATGTTGGGTAGAAGAATTTATAATGTGATCAAACTTGAGCAGAACTACATGTGCATTAAATGGTGTTAACATAAACCTGTCGGCCAAGCAGAAAAGAGTACTCACCCAGGCCATGGAATAATGCAGATTAAGAGGTAGACTGAATATGTCATAGTAATACCACAATGAACATCTGCATGCAATAATAATTCACCAAACAGACTTGCTGTTAACTTGTGTTTTAGTAATATAATGTTTGGACATCATGTACAAGTGCCACACAGCTCAAATGGAATGTCCTTAATAACTACAGATCGCCACAAACCTGGTTAGCTTTAAATTAATGCATCTGGACATCAGTTAACAAGAGAATATTCAGAGAAACAATTTTTTGGACTCACTAGCAACATGATAATAGCAGATTGTGCTCCAAACTAAGACCAATAACTTTGGCTATATAAAAAGAAAGAAGGGCTTTTGGCACAAACAAATTTAGCATTATTCTTTAACATAAGAAAACAGATATACTTCACACAGGTATACTTCAACGTATAACTATCGTGAGTCCTGAGAACAAGCCTTTCTCTTTAAGGCAGTGATCCGATTTCTGACATAATTTTTTACTCCAGTCCAGATTCGGTCTTTGAGCGCATAGGGTTCTGCATTGATGCACCGAAGGCAGTCGATCTTTTTAGGTACCTTGCATGTGTGGATGAACCGCATCATGTGTCATTCAACTGCATGTACCTCACTGTCTTCCCACTTACGTTTGGAGTTACCTCTGTTGTCTGCGAAGAAAAGATAGAGGTGTTGTCAATATCTCATTACTTAAAGCATTTTTTGCAGTTTAGTACTACTGTTAAAAGTGCAAGGACAGCACCAAGGTAAACTGATCAATAATAGAAGACAATGAATGCTACATACATCTACAAATGTTTAAAATTACTTAAATACAATCCCAAATAGGCATCACAATTAATTTTGAAATAAAAAGCTGGGTCCATGCTCCACCAACATTAGCTGAAGAAAGTACTGGCTTTTTGGGAGCAGAGCTAAGGTCCTGACGATGTCATATACTGTACAGACATGAAAAGAAAGAGAAATATTCACAATATTAATCAATAGCTCTTAGAGGGTTATGCCTTTATTCCTAGAATCTGGAGTTAAAATACGTAACATTTTAAGCACTTTCCAAAGCGTTACAGTGTTACTACGTAATCTTAAGATTCTTCTCCAAACTCACTTGTTAGCTGCATTTGTAAACACTTTTTTAATCAGAGATTTTAGTATCAATCAACTTTTTAACAGAATTTAAAACTTTAGAATAGGGACAAATTATTTTCTGTGCCTACCACAAGGGGAAACGCTGTTACTGTGTGTTGAGTCAATAACGATGGACTATTTTAACGATAACAAGTGTTACCTTGAATCAATGAGGTCGAGACAGTCACATTTTTAGTTTGGCAAATCCCATCAGCATCGGAGCTGGGATGTTTCGGGAGGGACAGCTAGGAGTAACATTGGCTGAAGTCGAACACGCTGCACTGCTTCTGATTAAGCTTCTAATAAGTATGTTGCTGGTGTTATATGTTTTAGACATTTTTTTTGTCCATGACATTAGGTGCCATTTACTGACATCTGACCGGACCCAGGACCAGTCCCAGCCTGGTCAGATGCGTACATGAACTGATGACAAAACCTACACTCTCTGCGCTCCCTGTGGAGCATTTTCCAGCTCAGTATAGTATACAAACACTGTCTGCCCCACGATCATGTAAATTAATCAGATCAAAAATGAACAGAAGAGGAGCTATACAGAAAAACTTGATACAATTCAACGCAAAATCTGTGACTATGCAACAAAATCAGAAAATAAAATGTGGACATTTAAACATCAGATCTCTGTCATCTAAAGCTGTATTAGTAAACGATCTGATATCGGATAACCATATTGATTTACTCTGTATGACTGAAACATGGCTGTGTCATGAAGAATAAGTTAGCCTAAATGAATCCACTCCTCCCAGTCATATTAATACTCATATTCCTCGAGGCAGTGGTCGAGGAGGAGGCGTTGCAGCTATTTGTGACTCAGGCCTATTAATAAACACTAAACCTAAATTAAATTATAATTCATTTGAAAGTCTTGTTCTTAGTCTTCCATATTCAACCTGGAAAACTGTGCAGCCAATTATACTTGTTATAGTGTACCGTGCTCCTGGTCCGTACTCTGAATTTCTATCTGAATTCTCAGAGTTTCTGTCAAATTTAGTCCTTAAATCTGACAAAGTAATCATTGTAGGAGATTTTAATATTCATGTGGACAGTGATAATAATAGTCTTAGTGAGTAGGTTTATGTACACTCTGACTAAAACCAATCGAATCTAATAGAGAGATAAACGCAATACTGTTTTAATCACACCCTCGACCTTCTTTTGGCTTATGGTGTGGAAATTAATGACTTAATGGTCTGATAAAATAGGATTCTGTGGAAAGACTATTATTTAATAACTATCTGATAGTGCTATAACTAAATTTAAGGAAGTGATTCCATCTGCATTTACTTTAATGCCTTATCCTAATATTCAGGATTCCTGCACTAACGTTTGTTGACAGTGTTGCAGGTTCACTACGAACAACACTCGACTCTGTTTTATTATCTTCTTTTTTAAAGGAGCAACAATGTGATCAATTTCAGAGAAACTGAGGAAGTTAGCTCTGTGGTATAACTCACAAACCCGTGAATTAAAGCAAATATTGCGAAAGTTGGAAAGTAAATGGCACTCCACTAAACTGGAGGAATCTCACTTAGTTTGGCAAGAAAGTCTTAAAACATATAGGAAGGCCCTCTGTAATGCCAGAGCAGCCTATTACTCATCTTTAATAGAGGAGAATAAGAACAATCATAGATTTCTTTTCAGCACTGTAGCCAGGCTGACAGAGAGCCACAGCTCTATTGAGCAATGTATTCCTGTAACCCTCAGTAGTAACGATTTCATGACCTTCTTTAATGACAAAATTATAACTATTAGAGACAAAATCAACTCGCTTGGCACAAATTTTTCATCAAACCCAGGAACCTTAGAAACTGTACGACCTGATATATTCTTTGACTGCTTTTCTACAGTCGACCTTAACAAATTAACCTCTACTATTTCAGCATCAAAACCTTCTACTTGTCTCCTAGACTCTATCCCAACTAGGTTACTTAAAGAGGTGTTACCTTTAGTTGGCACTCCTGTATTAGATATGATTAACATGTCTTTATCAGTAGGTTATGTACCACAGTCTTTTAAAGTAGCTGTAATTAAACCTTAAAAAGCCCAGTCTTGATCCTGAGGTACTAGCCAACTATAGACCTATATCTAACCTTCCTTTTCTCTCTAAGATCCTCGAGAAATTAGTTGCCAATCAGTTGTGTGACTTTTAACATATTAATGAGATATTTGAGGATTTCCAGTCAGTAATTTTCACCAGTGCTGTCTCAGTGCTATGATTCCCCCTTGAAATCCTAACGACCTTCTTATAGCTTCAGACAAAGGACTTTTCTCTGTAGATAGATCTCAGTTTGTACATGTTAATGACAAATCCTCCATCCACATGAGTTCCACAGGGTTCTGTCCTTGGACCGATTCTATTGACCTTATATATGCATATTAAATTTTCACTCTCTGTGTCACACAGGGACTCGAACCAGCAACCCTCCGGTTCCCAGCCAAGTCACCTATGGACTGAGCTACTGCTGATGATACACAATTATATTTGTCGATCAAACCAGAAGAAACCGATCAGTTAGATAAACTTCAAATGTGCATTAAGGAAATAAAAAGCTGGATGACCTGCAATTTTCTGAAGTTATGGTACTTGGCCCCAAAGGCCTCCGAAACTCAATAGCTAAAGACATTGTTAGTCTAGATGATGTTGTGTTGTCCTCCAGCACCACAATAAGGAATCTGGGTGTTATTTTTGACCAGGATATGTCCTTCGATTCTCACATAAAACTAATGACAAGGACTGCATATTTTCACCTGCGTAATATTGCGAAAATTAGGAACATTGTGTCTCAGAAAGATGCAGAAAAACTAGTCCATGCATTTGTTACTTCTAGGCTGGACTATTGCAACTCCTTATTATCAGGCTGCTCCAATAAGTCTATTAAGAGTCTCCAGTTGGTCCAAAATGCTGCAGCTCCTGTACTGACTAAAACAAATAGAAGAGAACGTATTTCTCCTGTATTAGCTTCTCTGCCCTGTAAAATTTAGAATAGAATTTAAAATCCTTCTCCTTACGTACAAAGCTCTTATTGGTCAGGCTCCGTCATATCTTAAAGAGCTCATAGTACCGTATCACCCGACTAGATCTCTGCGCTCTGATAATGCAGGGCTACTCGTCATTCCTAGAGTCTCCAAAAGTAGAAATGGAGGCAGAGCCTTCAGCTACCAAGCTCCTCTCCTGTGGAACAAACTCCCAAATGTTATTCGGGAGGCAGACACTGTCCCCATATTTAAGAGTAAACTTAAAACGTTCCTTTTTGATAAAGCTTACAGCTAGGACTTAAAAGATTTTCTTCTGCTTAATTATGCTGCTATAGGCCGGTCTACCGGGGGATAATACTTTTCCTGATACTCTGAGCTTCTCTCCTCTCTGTCTGTACCATTCATGTCTCATCAATGCATGTTACTAATTCCGCTTCTTCTTCCGAGTTGTTTGTGCTTTGTCGTCTCGCAGGTCTCTGCTGATCGTGGTGGTGCCTGCTGCTGTGGTCCTACATGACGCTTCCTGCTGCTATTATCACTGTTACTCATATATACTATCACTAGTTTAATAAACTATAAAATTTGTAGCCATAAAAACACCACCAGTGGTATGTCTCACTGTATTGTATCTGCTATTGCCACTACTCATCATTAATCATGTTTGCCACCATAATTATTATCATTGTCATATTCTATCACCTTAGCCGTGCTTGTTTCTACTATTCTGTTGTATTAACTGTCTTAACATATACGTCATATTCACATTACTATAGATATTATTATAGTTACTATTAGACAGGCTTTGCTTGCTTGCATCTCTGGAAGTGTGTCTGTCTCTCTCTGTCCATCTGTGTGTCATTTCTCGCTTTCTCTCTCCTTTTCTTCTTCCCCAACCGGTCAAGACAGATGGCCGTCCTCCACAGAGCAGGGTCTGTCCGACGTTCCTGCCTGTTAAAGGGAAGGTTTTCGTTGCCACAGTACTCTACAGAGGAATTGTTGGGTCTATGTAAATCATAAATAAGTCATTGAGTGTGGTCTTTACCTACTCTGTAAAGTGTCCTGAGATAACTTTTGTTATGAGTCGACACTATAAATGAAATTGAATTAAATTGAATTGAATGAAGCCTCTTGGATGAGAGGTGAAACGCATTCCTAGACAAATAGCCAGACCTGGACAAATGAGAAAATTCACAGGCCTACTTTTGGGGTCGTTCTATACGCGCGCACACACACACACACACACACACACACACACACACACACACACTTGGCATCCCTAATTGGGGACATACATACTGATGTTTTGACATTATACGAAGATGAAAGTCTATCAGTACTTTTTGGGTCATTCTAAACTCACACACACACACACACACACACACGCAGAAGTCATACCTAATTGGGGACATCCGTATATGAAAAGTCTGTAAGTACTTTAGGAGATGTTCCAAACACAGCTCATTGTCTTTACATTACATCACTACTTGGGTTGCCATTAGAAAAACACTGGACAAAAATACATGCTAAAATAAAATGATTCAGCAGTGGTCTAGGTGGCAGGCAGACACACTCAACACTAAGAAATAAGAAAATACAGGCAGCAGGCAGACTCTCTTTGGATACACACACTATAACACAAGAATGAACGTGTAGGAGCATTTTTGGAGAATTTTCAGCTTTTTTCAGTAAAGAAATTCTTGCTCAACAGGTCTTTACGTAGTATTTTATACACTGGCCCCTACCTCAGGTCTGTCACTTTCTTTGACACTCGGCTGGCTAACATCAGGTGCCAATTGCTGCTGGAATAGGAAAAAAATGTTATTCACTATTTTTATTACATTTGGGGGCATTCCAACACACACAAACACACGCAGTAGTCATACCTAATTGTTTGGAACATCTCCTAAAGTACTTACAGACTTTTCATAAACAGATGTTCCCAGAGCTCATTGTCTTTACAGTACATCACTACTTGGGTTGCCATAAGAAAAACACTGGACAATAATACATGCTAAAATAAAATGATTCAGCAGTGGTCTAGGTGGCAGGCAGACACACTCAACACTGATAAATAAGAAAATACAGACAGCAGGCAGGCTCTCTGTGGACACACACACTATAACACAGAAATAAATGTGTAGGAGCATTTTTGAATTCTTTCTTGGTAGGGCGAGTTTATAAAATACTACTCAAATACTACTTGCTCCTGACGTTTATTGCTTTCTTTGACACTTGGCTGGCTAACATCAGGTGCCAATTGCTGCTGGAAAAGGAACAAAAAATGTTATGTACTATTTTCATTACATTTGGGGCATTCCAAAACACACACACACGCTCATCATACCTAATTGGGGTACAGTCTATCAGTCTATAAGTAGTTTTGGGGTCATTCCAAACACACACACACACACACACGGTACTCATACCCAATTGGGGACATTAATCTAAGTATAATGTTTAGAAACCAGTATACACGTCTGTCATTACTTCAGGAGACATTTCAAACACACATCATTGTCCGATCAGTCCATTACTACTTGCACTGCTATAAGGTAAACACTGGATAATAATATATACTCTTAAACCAACTGAGTACTACACTGAGAACAAATACCTTAAATCTCTAAGAGATTAAGTAGTATTTATAAACTGGCCCCTACCTGAGGTCTGTCCCTGAAAGCAGGTGTCAGCTGCTCGCTGACATCAGGTATCAGCTGACTGTTGACATGAAGTGCCATTTTCTGCTAGAAAAGGAAACCGGGAAAAAATCAAACCAATCATGATAAAGGTCAAATCACAAGACACAATGACATCAGATTCATATGAAAATGAAGAAAAAAAACTATTATCAACATTTAACAAATTGTACCTGTATGTGCCAGGGCCAGTCTGAATCCCCGTGATTGTAAGTTATTTCTTCACCTGGGGCGATGTCTCTTAGGGCAAACAGGCAAAGATGTGGCATCCCAACAACATCAATAGTTTTTATCTTGCAGTAAGGCTTGATGTGGTCATCATTTACAAGCCTTCCCAGTGACTTGTCTTCAACAGATGCATCAAGACTTAAGGACAATAATATTTATATTAAGGTTAGTTACCTACTTTGCTTGTATACAGTGTTAAGAAGGGCATGTTTTCTTTGAAAGCTGAGTAAGTAATTGAGGTAACTTGCAACAAAATACATTTACAGTATTACTGGGGTGGTGAGTCTCTTGCATGGTTTGTTAGTAATTGGGATATCTTAAGGTTAACAGGCCATTCAAAGCTCATCTCCTAAAACTATTGTTATTTATTATACCTGCCAACAAAAGCATATTTATTATAACTTACCACCAACATCCCCCTTTCCATTTGAAGTTAAACAGGAATACTGCTTCTTTGTCATTGTAGTTCTTCATATAAAGACCATCCTGATTCAAAAGTTTACCACGGTATTCAAGCACAAAATCTCCTTTGTTAAAAACCTCCAAAGCAAGCACACCTCGACCTTTAAAAAAAAACACATTTTTGTATCCACTAGCATAGTCTACCATCTACCATAATATTTTGTAAGCCAAGGCAAAGCTGTGCAACAGTAGTGTAACATAAAAATACCCTACTCTATCAGAGATGGGAACTTGAGTTTCAGACTCAGACTTGAGTAGCACTTAAACTTGTACTCCATAACATTTGAGATATGTTTCTAGTGGCCTATTTGGCAGAAAGATGTAACTGCAGGTGAGCCTATTCTTTCAGAGGCCACCATCTTGTCAAGTTCAAGTTCACTATGTGTTGACTTTTTTATGCTCTCATTTAAACTTTATTTATTCAGAGAGTACACTGCTAAATCATTCACCTGTCTACTTCCAGTCCGTCACCTATATGTTACACTCCTAAATCCATGCACATTTTCCTCTTACACTTCTTTCCTCACTGCAGAGCATAGAATAGGAACGGATAGCATATGCCATATAGACGATACTACGATCTCTCTGCTTTGGGTTGGTCAACACGTACTGATCCTTCACGATCTAATATCGTCATATTGCCCACCCCTCCTTCAACTCTATATTAATATTTATCAAAAACATAAGAGACTTGATGCTACCCTCAGAGACTTCAAACTTGTCCTGGACTTGCAAAAAGTGACTTGTGACCATCTCTGTACAGTATCCAACACAAACATGCTTGTTAAAGTTTCCTTCTCAAGACTTAACCATAAAGGGATAGTTCAGATTTTGAATGTGGTACTGTGTAATTCAACATAATTATCAATAGGCTGTGTACAACTGACACAAACACTACTTGCAAAATGCAAGAACTTACCTTTGTCTGGGTTGATAAAATGCTCTGTGAGACCAGCCTTGTCAGTTTTGAGTTTAATGTGTTGTTCGGCATCCTGTTGAGGACGGACCCGTCTTCTCCTCACAGATCTCTCCATTTTTGCTTCATTGCTAGCCATATCATCTATATGACAGAATATTTCATGTATAATTAACTTATATCAGACAACCAGATAAGCTCATATACATTATTATGCATTATGAGTTTCCTTTATACCAGGAAATAATGTTTATATTGATAATTTAGTCACAAACTAATGCAGGCTTTTCCCCCTCATAAATTATTATCTTAAGTAGCAAATGCATTGGAATTGTGTAATGTATGCAAAGTGAAGCTAGATAAAAATAGATAGATGAAAACTATCCTTCAGCCTATAGGTCCTGCATCTTCTATACCTTCAGTTAGAGGGCATTCGTGTGAAAAGCTTGTGTTGCGGTTTGATGGAGTCTTTGATCATCCTGTCCTGCAGAGATGGCAGGGGCATCCTGACAATCCTCTCAGCAGTTTTTACCACTCTCAGCATGTATTTGTGGTTCATGTCGATGCTGTTCCCATACCGCACAGTGATGCAGCTTATCAATATGCTCTCTATGATGCAACAGTATGATGCTGTTGTGTTTATCTTCTCTGACTATCCTGTTGAATCTCCTTATAGTATATATCTGACAGTGGTAAAAGCTAACCGTCTCTGTGTTGTGTTTTGATGTTGGTGGTGGACTAATGGCTGAGGGTTGGCCAGTTACCTTTAACAAAGAAGAACAGACAGCTCTTATGGCAATGTCCAATTAAACAAAGATGTTACTGATACAGATGGATAGGTACACATAAATGATCACTCTGAATGTCAGTACAGCTACTGTCTCTTGCAGATAGGCTATGAATATTTACAGGTTTTCATTAAACATTACAAAGCGAATAGCTT
Source organism: Echiichthys vipera (assembly GCF_963691815.1). Lineage (NCBI taxonomy): Eukaryota > Metazoa > Chordata > Actinopteri > Perciformes > Trachinidae > Echiichthys > Echiichthys vipera. The sequence goes on from NC_139830.1 coordinate 35,635,214, forward strand.
ATACCAAGCAATCTAGTTGGTTGTTAGCCATCAAATAATACCTGCATATCATGGCAATTACATCTAATTCCTTTAAACAATTCAGTATCACTCCACATTGTTTAACCCCTGTAAGTGTTTGAGGAGGATCCCGGGTGGTGGGCCATCAGGACTAACAACGGAGCTAGTGAGGTTGAAAACCTGTTTGCAATCGGGTGGGGTGACTGCTTACTGAGCAACACAACCAGAGCTTGCCCTCATGAGCGTTCAAATATTGCCAGACAGGGACAAACTCTACAGCAATTGCAGAGACTATGCTAGTCCGCAGCTAAAGTTATCTTCAGTGGCCGTGATAACTCACATAGCTTAGTGGCAACATCTCTCTAGAGAAACCCTGTCCGCAACAGCTGAACAGTTAACACAAGCCATCATAGCTTATATAATTACTAGTGACAAATACACTTGATTGATTGACTGATAACCCAAGTTATGAGGTTGGGTTGACTGCAGGGATAATGCTAAACCGGCAGGCTAGGCTAGGATAAGCTTACAGAGCAGCAACAGGCTGAATTTATTCAAGACTGTACACTTCATACTACTGCAAGCCAGGTTGGCCTATTTCTTTTTAAGAACAGTGCTTTAATGACAGTCTTTTGATAATAGAAATCATTTAAATTAGAATCTATGCATCATTTTTAACATTGCAATACTTGGTAACTGTATGAATACTGATACTCAGGTTCATCCACATCCCTATTGCCTAACACATACCCTATATGCTTGAAAACATATTTCAAGCTTGAGAATTGCATCTGCCATATGAAGACATATATACCACTTGCATCCATTCATGTTCATCAAGTGTAGTTATTACGACAGCGTTTAAAGCAATTGACTTTATTTTAAAAACAGAGGTAAATTGAATTAGCAAATGTCTCTTTTGATTCACAACCATTCTATTTAATACTATTATCCGAGAGCATATGGGCCCATGTCAGAACATTTAAAAAGACGATAAATCATTCATGAATCACAGTTAGTTAGTTGTCAATGCCATTTATGCAAACCAGCTGCAATGCTTAGTAGGGTTTGGAGAAGTAGGCTGACCGTCGTAATGGTAGCCACATGCTACCGATACCTTGCACTGTATAGGAATGTACATTTACTAATTATACTAACATTGGCTACACAGAAGAGTGTGAAAAGGATGATGATTTTCATAATCTTCAGTGTAAAAAGTTGCTCCACAATTACACTAAAAATAAGCAAAGGTACAAATACATCCTATTGAAGTGCAAGTTATTTTGTTTTTAATTGTCATGAAGTGATACCAGGATGCCCTGTTGAATGTGAGTACTGTTTTTATAACTGACAGGTAAACTGCTTTCAATATGTCCTTTCTGAAATGAAAACATTTTATGAATGTGGATAGAGCATTCTTTATACAGCCAACTCAGGGAGGGGTTTCTCCTATATCCCTATTACATGCATACAAATGATGATTTTTAAAATATTTGATACAGATTATAATATCAGGAGATATAAAACTGTACACTTTTGTTGTGTACAAACTATGACACATGGGGCCTGAAATGTCCATATTAATTTATATAATTATTTGGAAAAGCAGGCTTGCTAATACAACTCAAAATAAAACAAATGTATATATTATTTAAAAACCTTTATAATTATATTATAACTTTATATTATATGTATATATATAATATAATACAATATATACTATACTATAATATATGATATATGTATATATATATGTGTGTGTGTGTGTGTGTGTGTGTGTGTGTATATATAATACATGTATGTATTAAAATGTTTATACCAGACAAAATGCAGGCTAACTCTAGCTCTTAACTTGCTTCTATCTATCTATCTAGGTAGCCTGTATTTTAGTCGATAGATATAGTTCTTGACTTTCTTATTATGTCTAATAGATAGTTATCTATCTATTATCTGTAAAAATACAGGCTACCTTTTAGCTTTCTATATGTAAATTCACATCATCAAAGTAGTTAGCATGTAGCACTAGCACGGAGCGCTAGCACTCTAATGCTAGCTAACTCATTTTAACACAGTGCTTATGCTCTGCAATAAAACTATATATATTTCTTATCAGGCAAAATGCAGTCTACCTAAACCTTTTGACTTGCTTCTCCATCTATCTATCTTTATTATCAGGCAGAATGTAGACCGCCTATGGGGTCCTAGACAATTCCACACACTTCCACTAGGGGCAATGTAGAGGGATACACAGATTGAGTGGGGAGGGGGGGTGGAGTGGGGGGCACACACACACAGTCTGAAATAAGTCAATTTTGGGGACAATTGAGAGTTTAAGGAAAAAACACATTCTGGAGCCTGCTGAGTACTATTCAAGTGAAATCTCATGGGGACGGTGGTTTTGGTCCCCAAAGTCAAACGCGTCCCCGATCAACTGATCACCATGATCTACAGGCACCTTATCGATTCATCTGAAATGCTCATTCTTGGCCTGTGTTATAACACCCATAAGAGGAAAAGGTAAGAAGATGCCAGTGAGGGATAACGTTCTTATCGTAGAATCACTTAGCTTAGACTCATAATTGTTTTCCTTTACTAAGTAAATAATTGGGCTTTTGTTTTTTAATACATTTATGACTAGTCATGGGTTTTTAATCATCCTGCAGTCCCATTGGAGAACCGAGGACCCGCCTCCTGGAAGTATTTTCTTCAACAAATCTCTTGATAAAGAGTCCTTAATAACTTCACAATACGATGGGTTAATGCAATGGCCATCGGTTATAATTATTTCTTTCGGATCTGAGAAATGTAGTTTTATTTTGTCAGTTTTGGATAACGGAAGGCTGCATTTTGAACCCCAGCCACCGTTGCGCTTGTTTGGCTTGTGTTGCAGGCGGAAGTGGTGTGTTCGAATACTGTTTTGCGCTGCCCTACATTTATGGGCTCCATTCCAACTCAAATTGCCGCATGTCGGCGTCACTAGCTCTGTTGATAAGACATTTTATAGCCTGTGATTGTAAAATATAAATAAATAAATAAACATAAAAGCCTGCGGCCTTATGTCCACAACTTAATCACAACCTAACAGGCTTTACATTTCTTCCTCTGAAATATCTGGAGTGCTGTTGTCCTCGTGGTCACTGTCCTCTTCAACGTCCTCATTGTCTTCCTCCAACATGAAAAAGGAGGGGTCAGTGTCAAAATGGGCGTAAGTGCTGGTGACTGCGCTCAGTTTCTGCTGCAGAATGTGCCGTTTGCGCAGGAGACAACAGAGCAGCCCCCTGTATCCCTCTTCTGTCAGCTCTGTGGGAGGTGCTAAAATAAAATGTAAAAAAAATAAATAATAATAATCAGATAGAAAATAAGGCAACTCTTTATGAACATTAAAATGCAGATTGTCTGCCCAGCTCTGAGACTGTACTAATACATACTATGTTTCGTGATGTTCTCTTGAGTGTGACGAAGGAGGCTGTCTACTTTGTCCAAGGCCTTTCTCAGGTACTGGCAATGCTGGGTCATCTCCTTCACAATTATAACTTTTTCCTCTTCCATAGGCCTGACCAGCATAACCTGGTCAAAAAGTCGCCTCTTCAGGCGAAGACTCACCACTGTTTTGGAAAAGAGAACAGATGGGACAAAAGTAAAACACTTAAGCCCCTTTCACATATACACTGCAAACATAAAATTATCTAGACAATCAGTATGTAAGAACACAAATATTTGATCATCAAGTGACATCAAGTGACATCAAGTGGGATTTACCTGGCCAGCTCCTAAGTACAAAGACTGGGTAACCTCTGAGTAAGCTCACATGTGAATATAGCTGCTTTTTATCTTATTATGCATTGGAAAAGTGGAGCAAATCAAACCTTCAATGGTGAAGAAGGTTGATTTACACAAAATGGCAACAAAATTGTCTTAACGGGAGAGATGACGATATTCATGAGCTTTTGTCAGTAAGGATTGACTCTGAAATCATCAGACAATTTAGAAGAATTATGAGAATCTTTGTTGTTTGTGACGAAAATGAGAACCAGATCCATTAGCCTGCTGTAACTACGACATGTACATGCCCCTGCACGCTCTACCCAGGGGCCACTCTGGTTGAGTGCTGCATGTGTTAAAGCAAACTCAGGACTATTCTCGACCGGATTTCCCTTACATTGTCCAGGGATCATATGTGAAACCGGCTTTAATATATTCCACCATAGGTCTAGCACAATGTTCTTCATTGTGTGGCTTGCAAGCTTGAATTGGTAGCCTGCATCACAGCTAATTATAAAAATGCTAGTGAAAGCGCCTCTTTTGCTTCTGTGTGAAATCACAACTGGGGCAGCTTTACATAGCATTAGCTTGGTCTCTTTGACCTAAAAGCTGGCGGAAGGACTGTTATACATTCTTTTCTCAACTTCATTCAGTATTGTGATGTCTGGAATACAATTCATTTTATTGACAATTTAGATTTGTTGCCAGTGGGATATTATTGAATGTATAAAGTGACTTAGTTGTAGCTGATCTAGAAATATTAAATTACAATTACCACATAAATAAATTAATCCAAACTAATCTTCAGAATATATTATCATCTTTAAATAACAAAAAAAGGCAATTCTTTGATAATAACAAAGAACCGATAAGAATATCAATAATCAACTGGACCAAAAAGGAGTATTGAGTAAGAGTTGTAGTAGCAATATAATCCTAACAATCACCATCCCAAATTATGATAATCTAGCCAATACACATAATTCCCAAGGAATCGCAACAGCAAACTACAAATATTAATTGGAGAAATTCAAGGAAATACATACTCTGCTCATCCCTGTAAACCTGCATTTAATTCAGATTGCATTGGCTGCATTACATATTGTATGTTGTGAGATGTCAAGTTAGTAGGCATATTTACTAAATAGTTAGGGTAGATTTTGGATGTTTCTTGATAAACATGTCTCTTCTATTGACTGTGTTCTGCCAGTTCAGTTCCCATGAAGACCACTAGTCTAGCATGTGTCTTTTATATCAGTAAGACCAACTATCACATTATCACGACTTTATGTGGCAACATAATACATATTCCAAAGTCATTTTTGTTGGGTGTCCCTGAACAGTCTATAATGCACTTTGGACTGTATGTTTCAACTTTGTTCACAGCTTTATGTTAAAATGATTATTGGATGTTTCCAAAGCACTCAAAATACAACACATTTCTCTTTGTGCTTCCCAAGGCAGTATTATATCTTCAGAGAGACTGCATGCTGCTTCTGTGTCAATTCTTTCTTCACATGAAGCAACGGTGTTGTAGTGCAGTATCTTCTCTCTGAGTTTGTTCTTAAGGCCAGTTAGTCTCTTTCTTTTGCGTTGCCTTGTTTTGTTGCTATATAAAAGGTAAAAAATATATTTATAAGAAAAAACTACAACAAACAAGCTTAAGTTGTTGAGTGAGGAAATAGCAAATACCATTTTCTCGATATAGCGCATGCTTTTTTCTTCTGAGGGAGTAATTGATCTCATCAATTTCTGTCTGGAGCTCTTCCTGGCTACTATGAGCTACATGTCTCTCTTGAAAAACAGAAACAAGCAAAATTGATCATTAAAAAATTGTATTGTAAAACATTTAGCGAAATGTATGGCAAGACTACCAAATCTATACACCCCCCACCATAATACATACCAGTGGCTGCCCACTGCTTGATGTCACACGCCCATTGCTCCGTGTCCTCCAGAGAGATGTTGAGCTTCTGTTTGAGACTCTCAAGATAAGCTCCTTCGATTTCTGCTCTCTGTTAGTCTATTTAGAATGTTTTAAAAAAAACAAACATAGATAAGGCATGGTGTGATCCGTAAAAAGGTATGTTAACATAGGGCATTAGAGATAAGAGAATAAAGATGGTTTCACATATGAACCCAGAACAATGTCAGAGAATCAGGTCCTGCAGCAGCACACACTTAGACGTGTTCACACTTTATGTAACTACTTGGTTTGGTTTAGGCAAGGGGAGCGTGCAGGGGGGAGTACATTTTGTGGAGACAATACGCTAATGGAGCTGGTTCTTAATATCATCACAAACAAAAAAGTCTATAGTCATTGCCTATAAATGTCATCAACTCCGTGGATACAGCAGGCAAAAATCGTCTGGAATTAACCAGTCTTTGCACTACTAAGCTGGGAGGGTAAACTCCATTTGATGCCCGGTCCGACTGAATCTGATATTTGTGTACACAGATAGCTGTACCAGGAACTGTTCAGATAGTTTCAGGTTTGCAGTGCATGTGTGACAGGGGCTTAAGATGTAGGACAACTATCTGGTGGAATTTAATATACCAAAAGTATTTCATATTATCAGACAAAATATGTTATTTTTTTAAAAAAAAGGGGACAATATCAGTGAGTGTATCTCTAATCATGATTGAAAAAACTAAATGACAACACACAAAACATTCAAGCACAAATTCATGAGGATATTCTAAGTATGTCCTCAAAAGAGAATATGTGCCTCATGAAACAATTATTTCCTTGTTATAACAAAGGCTATTTTATGGTGAAAGAATGCAATATGATATAAGAATGCTAATTGGATAGAAAGGACATCAAGTTGTTTGCTGCAGTCATTTGATGTCAAAAACACTAAATGGTGATTGTTGTTAGTTGTCATGATGACAACACACGCCAGTGGGGCCGAAAATTGTGCCACAGCTCGTTGGGAGGATGCTTGGGAGACGTTCTTCAGAGCGGGAAGGTGTGAGGAGAAGGGACTGTTAAACTCAGTAGCAGTGAGTCAGTGGACCATAAGCCCATTGTTCTGCTCAGTTTTTGTAGCCAATGCAGCACGAAAACACAGTGAACCAGCAAGCAAGCAGCCAACCAACATATGGCTCTGCCATGCCTCCACACCACACCAGTCACAGGACATGAGCTGAACAAAGTTGTCACTCCTTTAACCTGTGATGCCAGTATTCAAGCCCACAGAAAGTAACCATGAAATGACAAATGTTAACTTGCAGTAAAGACTTCTTACTTTGACAAATCTTTTTGCCAGTGTCTTGTGCAGACTCTCTGTCTTCCTATTGTTCCATCCCATGGCAAGCACAGTTATCATATCCGCTCTGCCTGTAAAACACATACACACACACACACACACACACACACACACACACACAAAACCAACAAATTTTACAATCTGGTACCGTGTCAAGCCTACCCTTTTTCTGACTACACACCAACCTGACTTAGTCATGAATTTTGTAGTCAGAGCAGCCCTCGAGAGAAAGCTGTTGACCTGTTCCACCTCCTCACCAACTGTATTTCCTGCACCATCCTGGCTTCTGCCACCCCACTTCACCTGAAAACACATGTACAAAACAGTGTTGCATATAATATACTAAATGATTTCACTAATGTGGACTACCATTCAGGAAACACCAATACTTGAAGGGATAACAAGCCATATCAATGTTTCCTGTGCAGGAGACTGTAGGGGTATGTTCTTCAGAAAGGTATTGTGACACAAACATTTAACTTTTACACTGTACCTCACATTTGCCAGTGTGAGCCTTGGCATGTATCACAGAAAGAAAAGGCTTCATCACTGTAAGTGGCTGAAGCTCAGGCAACTTCTCTGCCATTTTCTCCAACATATGGCCAATACCTGTAATGGGAAAAACCAATCTGTAAATTTGCGTGCATTAGGGAAGGGCACTAGTAGTTAATTCCAAGATCAAGGAATTGCATTAGTTCCTTGAGGGCCAATCGAGTACTCGTTTTTCCAAATCTATTTTTGAAGAAGTGAACGCATCTTCCTGCAGGAATAATGATGCACAGCAATACAGCCTACCCAACACCTAATGCTTATTCTCAATCAAAACAGTCACAGTTACCCTTTAAGGATTTATTTTTTCACAACCAGAACTTCAAAACATTGTTTCCTTACAAAAACGTAATTAAATTCACATTTGCACTCTGTTAATGATCATTCCTGCTGTGGAGAACATGCGCTCCTCTGGCACAGAGGTGGCAGGTATCAGCAGCTGATAATAATAGAGATGAGGACTACTCGAGGAATCAGTCACTCAGGCCCTCCTTATGCCATCATCCCTAGCGTGCATGATGGCATAACGGTAAGGAGACATACTAGGACTTTGGAAAACACCAGTGCAATCCCTGTAACCAATCAAATAACAACATGTTGCCAAATTAACATTAATGCCGTCTTGGATCTGCTGGGCATGCAAATGCTTCAGATAACACAATAGGCATATACATTTTCTAGGGTCATATGATCTCAAACTTGTGATTGTTAGCAAGTTGTGGTGTTGTTTTTTATATAGTCTATGGTTGTTGCCCCTACGTGGCCTACAAATACGTATTATTACCACCTAAACATTCATTAAAACCTCAATTATGGTTTGTTTATGACTACCTGCAAGTGATGTCCATACAAAAGAAGGTCGTTTTGGCAGCTGGAGCCAGCTCCTTCTGCAGGAACATCGGGTACTTATATATTGCACCACGGTAGTGATTCAAGCCTTGCAGCAAGATTCCATGTCTGCACACAGCTATTTGCAGACCCTCCTCATCTACCTTGGCCCTGGACTTCTGTGATGTTTCTCTACCTGCTGTGAAAGTGGCTGGCCCCCAAGCATCATGACCAGGCCTCTGAAAGTAGATACAATCATTTACATGTAACCCGGGACAAGTGAAAATTAAAGAGAGATTACAAGGTTGCATTAATCCTTACACTCGTCATTTGGCTTCTGATATTTTCAACAAAGGCAGACACTTTGGCATCTTGTGCGATTAACAGTCCATCAAAAAGAGGTGGTTCTTCTGTCCTGTTAGATTGGAATAATTTGTATCCATATATTTTTTAGTCTCTCCGAATCTGAATGTGACAAATCAATACTGCTATTTAACATTAACTTCATTTAGAAGTTATGGTTTACTGTAGAAGTTAAAAAAAATAACAATCATAAAGATGTAAGGCATGGATTAGAACCATTAAAGGGAGACAGAAAGTTCCTTGACAACATAAAGGATTGTTGTCATCAAATGCAAACGTAAAACAAACACTAAAATCTTCAAGTTGGATTAAATGTATTAATTGACTAATGGAAACAATGAACATCAATTATATATATATAATGTTATTTTCCATGTGTCCATGAATTTGGAGTATTATTAATATTAACATTTTCAAAATAAAAACATATTTTCAGAGGCTACAAAATGATTGAAATTATATGTATGTGGAAAGTTAAATGTTTTTGCCATTAAACTGAGCATAAATTATTATATATATTAACTGACAAAAGACAATTTTCCCACTGACCCTTTGGACTTCTTGAATCTGTAATGCTTTCTGTTGCCATCTGCAGATATATCCAGCATGTCTGGGGTGCAAGCTGGGCATTTAAAGGGCTCCACAAGACACAGATGTTCCTTTCTAAAATTGCAGAAGGCAAACTCTCTGTAGACTCTGTGGAAGGTGTCACCACAAACACTACCCGTCTGGAAACAAGCATGGCAATATTTTGGTTAATAAAAGGTTTTTAAAATTGGAATTCCAAAATCTTGCAAATAAAAAGTATTTTTACACGTCCGGTAGAAAGGGCCTGATGTTCAAGCATTTTGAGAAATGCTTGTTGGGATAAAGCTGGACTGGCCAACTTCATTTGTTCAAATGATGTGAAAACATCAAACTTGAATAACATCTGGCAGCTGGTGGTTGCTGGCCATCATCTATAGTCAATTAAGTCACTGATGCCTGGGGCCCATTTGGAAGAGCAGAGTGGGCAGCACACATCAGGCAGGCACAGGTTGTATTAACTTGAAAACAAATAAAAATATATTTACTATTTGACCAGTATATGTCCAACACAGGCCAAAACTTCGGTTGGGATATAAAAAGGGAGTGACATCTTACCATTGATAGTCACCAAGACAGTCTGCTTTCCTGGGACAATGGTGAAGTCTTGGCTTGAACCAAAGGAGCAGGTTGGTGTTGGTGGAGGAATTGGAAGTAGACACACTGCAGTGAATAAAGGTCATATTGTTAAATAAAAATACACCTAAAGCAAACTTCACACATAGCTTATATTGTGCCACTGTACAAGCAGCGCACATTATGAAAACATGGGAAGACGACATTACTAAATTCTTTGAACACACCTTGTTCACCGAGTTGATAGTGGCCACTTTCATTCTCTACCACTTTGGATGTGATAGGAATAGGTCTGAAAAAAACACCAATCATGGCTTCTCTATCATGGAAGATTTTTTTAGCATGAATGATTGGGTCACACGCAGAACAGAGAAACTGAGTTCCTGAGGGAACACAGTCTAGGCACCGGACCACAGCATCAGCTGTTACAGTCTCTGCGCCCAATTTCGAATTCAAGAGCTCTGGCATTGCAGCTCTGAATTTTTTTTCAGACATTAGCTGTCTCCTTGTCAGTGCTGACATGGTCAGTGTCTCCTCCACTTCTGCTGATTCAAGGACTGAACTGACAGAACATCTTCAGAGACTAAAAACTAGGGTTTTTAGTCTCTGAAGATGTTGAGCTAAAATAATAAAACACAAAAATTGATGTAAAGGACAGTGTATTTAAAGACAGAAAAGTAATTTCCGAAATGGCTTTGTTACTGCATGTGCATAAAAAAATCATGGCCACTACTTTAGTCAGTTGCCGAAATTTCACATTTTTAAATGGAAACATAAAGGTTGTCTTTAAGCTATTTAAGCTATCAGATGTCAATATGCATACCAAGACTTGGGACATCTTGAGGAATGTCATCCGTCAGCAACTCCTCCACTTCTGGGGGCTTCCTAGCGCCACAAGGTTTAACTATAAACACAAAACATGATGTAGGAAACATTACTGCTGGCCAACTTGTGAATAACAGTATAACTTTATTATATTTTACTGACCAGATCGATTCTTCCTAAAGTATTGAGCTATAATGTTCCCAATTGTGTCCCTCTTCCTCCAGGTAACTTTGAAAACTTTAGGCCCTTTCTGTTTTCTTTTCTTCCGAGGCTAAAAGTAAAAAAAATAAGGTGATAGTCGAACCTCAGATTGAAGAGGAACAATGTGGATTCCGTCCTGGACGTGGAACAACGGACCAGCTCTTAACTCTCGCAAGGATCCTGAAGGGGGCTGAGGCTCTCGTCTCTGCTTTTTGCAGATGATGTGGTCCTGATGGCATCATCGGTCAGTGACTTTCAGCACTCACTGGATTGGTTCGCAGCCGAGTGTGAAGCGGCTGGGATGAGGATCAGCACCTCTAAATCTGAGGCCATGGCTCTCAGCAGGAAACTGGTGGATTGCTTACTCCAGATAGGGAATGTGTCCTTACCCCAAGTGAAGGAGTTCAAGTACCTCGGGATCATGTTCACGAGTGAGGGGACGATGGAGCGTGAGTTTGGCCGGAGAATCGGAGCAGCGGGGGCGGTGTTGCAGTCGCTCTACCGCACTGTTGTGACGATAAGAGAGCTTAGCCGGAAGGCAAAGCTCTCGATCTACCGGTCAATCTTCGTTCCTACCCTCACCTATGGTCATGAAAGCTGGGTCATGACCGAAAGAACGAGATCGCGGGTACAAGCAGCCGAAATGGGTTTTCTCAGGAGGGTGGCTGGAGTCTCCCTTAGAGATAGGGTGAGAAGTTCAGCCATCCGTGAGGAACTCGGAGTAGAGCCTCTGCTCCTTTGCGTTGAAAGGAGCCAGTTGAGGTGGTTCGGGCATCTAGTAAGGAAATTCCTAAAACTTAAGTCACACACCTGGTATGTTAAGTGCACACAAACATATTGCTTTGAACCTGCATTATGCTAATCACTAGAGTTCATATTAATATGATCTTGGTAGGTCATCATGGGACATTGGTTTCCAGACAAAGTCGGTTAAAGAATGTTAAATCACAACTCTAGAATGTTAAGTCACAGTTCTAGAATATTAAGTACTAGAATGTTAAGTTACAATTATCAAATGTAAAGTAACATACCTGGTATGTTAAGTGCGCAATAACATATTCTATTGATCCTGCATTATGCTATTCACTAGAGTTCATATTAATCTGATCTTGGGAGGACATCATGGGACATTACTTTCCAGAGAAAGTAAGTTCAAGAATGTTAAATCACAATTCTTGAATGTTAAGTCAAAGTCTAGAATGTTAATCACAATTCTAGGATGTTGAGTCAAAGTACTAGAATGTTAAGTTACAGTTCTAGAATGTTAAGGTTAAGTCCTAGAATGCAAAGTCACAGTGGCACAATGTTAAGTCGCAGTTCTAGAACATGAAGTCACTGTTTTACAATGTGAAGTAACAGTTCAAGGATCTTATGTTACAATTCTAGAATGTCAAATCACATTTCTAGAATGTCAAGTCAAAGTTCTAGAATGTTAAGTAACAATTTGAAAATATTAAGTCACTATTCTAGAATGTTAAGTCAAAGTTCTAGAATGTTAAGTAACAATTCTAGAATGTTAAACCATAGTTCTAGAATGTTAAGTAACAATTCTAGACTGTTAAGTTACAGTTCTAGAATAATAAAATACAATTCTCAAATGTTAAGTCACATACCTGGTCTGTTAAGTGCACACAAACATATGATTGCTTTGATCCTGCATTATGCTATTTACTAGAGTTCATATTGGTCTGATCTTGGGAGGTCATCATGGGACATTGGTTCCCAGAGAAAGTCGATTCAAGAATGTTAATTCACAATTCTAGAATGTTAAGTCAAAGTTCTAGAATGTTAAGTTACAATTCTCAAATGTAAAGTCACACACCTGGTATGATAAGTGCACACAAACATATTGCTTTGATCCTGCATTATGCTATTCACTAGAGTTCATATTAATATGATCTTGGTAGGTCATCATGGAACATTGGTTTCCAGACAAAGTCGGTTCAAGAATGTTAATATTCTAGAACTGTGACTTAACATTCTAGAGTTGTGATTTAAGTCAACGTTCTAGAATGTTAAGTTACAATTGTCAAATGTTAAGTAACATACCTGGTATGCACATTAACATATTCTATTAATCCTGCATTATGCTATTCACTAGAGTTCATAATTATCTGATCTTGGGAGGACATCATGGGACATTACTTTCCAGAGAAAGTTTGTTCAAGAATGTTAATTCACAATTCTTGAATGTTAAGTCAAAGTCTAGAATGTTAATCACAATTCTAGAATGTTAAGTCAAAGTTCTAGAATGTTAAATTAGAGTTCTAGAATGTTAAGGTTAAGTCCTAGAATGTCACAAGTCACATTGGCACAAAGTTAAGTCGCAGTTCTAGAATATGAAGTCACTGTTTTATAATGTTATGTAACAGTTCCAGGATCTTAAGTTACAATTATAGAATGTTAAATCACAGTTCTAGAATGTCAAGTCAAAGTTGAAGAATGTTAAGTAACAATTCTAGAATGTTAAATCACAGTTCTAGTATGTTAAGTCAAAGTTCTAGAATATTAAGTTATAATTCTCAAATGTTAAGTCACATACCTGGTATGTAAAGAAGACATTAACATATTCTATTGATCCTGCATTATGCTATTCACTAGAGTTCATATTAATCTGATCTTGGTAAAAGACATCATGGGACATTGGTTTCCATAGAAGATCAGTTCAAGAATGTTAAATCACAATTCTAAAATGTTAAGTCAAAGTTCTAGAATGTTAGGTTACAGTTCTACTTCGTTATGGTTATATCCTAGAATGAGAAGTCACAGTGTCCCAATGTTAAGTCGCAGTTCTAGAATATGAAGTCACTGTTTTACAATGTTAAGTCACATACCTATAATGTTAAGTGAACATTAATATATATTTTTTTATCCTTCATTATGCTATTCACTAGAGTTCATATTAATCTGATCTTGGTAAAACACATCATGGGGTATTGGTTTCCAGAGAAGTTTAGTTCAATAATGTCAAATCACAATTCTAGAATGTCAAGTAATAGTTCTAGGATGTTTAGTAACAATTCTAGAATGTTAAGTCACAGTTCTAGAATGTTAAGTCAAAGTTCTAGAATGTTAAGTAACAATTCTAGAATGTTAAATCACAGTGGCAGAATGTTAAGTCAAAGTTCTAGAATGTTAAGTTACAATTGGCAAATGTTACATACATACCTGGTAGGTTAGATGCACAATAACATATTCTATTGATCCTATATTAAGTATATATTAAGTAAAAATTCTAATATTTTAAGTCACTATTCTAGAATGTTAAGTCAAAGTTCTAGGATGTTATGTCATAGTTCAAGAATGTTAAGTAACAATTTTAGAATGTTAAGTCAAAGTACTAAAATGTTAAGTTACAGTTCTAGAATGTTAAGGTTAAGTCCTAGAATGCAAAGTCACAGTGGCACAATGTTTAGTCGCAGTTCTAGTATATGGAGTCACTGTTTTACAATGTTAAGTAACAGTTCAAGGATCTTATGTTACAATTCTAGAATGTTAAATCACATTTCTAGAATGTAAAGTCAAAGTTCTAGAATGATAAGTAACAATTCTAATATGTTAAGTCACTATTCTAGAATGTTAAGTCAAAGTACTAGAATGTTAAGTAACAATTCTAGAATGTTAAATCATAGTTCTAGAATGTTAAGTAACAATTCTATAATGTTAAGTTACAGTTGTAGAATAATAAAATACAATTCTTAAATGTTAAGTCACATACCTGGTATGTTAAGAATACATTAACATATTCTATTGATCCTGCATTATGCTATTCACTAGAGTTCATATTAATCTGATCTTGGTAAAATACATCATGGGACATTGGTTTCCATAGAAGATCAGTTCAAGAATGTTAAATCACAATTCTAAAATGTTAAGTCAAAGTTCTAGAATGTTAAGTTACAGTTCTACTTTGTCATGTTTATGTCCTAGAATGTGAAGTGTCCCAATGTAAAGTCGCAGTTCTAGAATATGAAGTCACTCTTTTACAATGTTAAGTAACAGTTCCAGGATCTCAAGTTCCAATTTTATAATGGTAAATCACAGTTCTAGAATGTTAAGTCAATGTTCTAGAATGTTAAGTAACAATTCTAGAATGTTAAATCAAAGTTCTAGAATATTAAGTTACAATATTCAAATGTTAAGTCACATGCCTGGTATGTTAAGTGCACACAAACATATAATTGCTTTGATCCTGCATTATGCTATTCACTAGAGTTCATATTAATCTGATCTTGGTAGGTCATCATGGGACATTGGTTTCCAGAGAAAGTCAGTTCAAGAATGTTAATTAACAATTCTAGAATGTAAAATCACAGTTCTAGAATGTTAAGTTACAGTTCTCAAATGTTAAGTCACACATCTGGTATGTTAACTGCACACAAACATATCATTGCTTTGATCCTGCATTATGCTAGTCACTACAGTTATTATTAATATGATCTTGGAAGGAAATCATGGGACATTGGTTTCCAGAGAAGGTCAGTTCAAGAATGTAAAATCAAAATTCTAGAATGTTAAGTCAAAGTTCAAGAATGTTAAGTTACAGTTCTATATTGTTATGGTTAAGTACGAGAATATGAAGTCACTGTTTTACAATGTTAAGTAACAGTTCCAGGATCTTAAGTTACAATTCTAGAATGTTAAATCACAGTTCTAGAATGTCAAGTAAAAGTTCTAGAATGTTAAGTAACAAGTCTAGAATGTTAAGTCACAGTTCTAGAATGTTAAGTCAAAGTTCTAGAATATTAAGTTACAATTCTCAAATATTAAGTCACATACCAGGTATGTTTAGTGAATAGCATATTGAAGGATAAAAAAGACATGTTCATTTTCACTTGAGTTCATATTAATCTGATCATCAGACATCATGGGACATTTGTTTCCAAAGAAGTTTAGTTCAAGGACGTCAAGTCACAATGTTAAATCACAGTTCTAGAATGTTAAGTAATAGTTCTAGAATGTTAAGTGACAATTCTAGAATGTTTGGTCACATATCTAGAATGTTAAGTCAAAGTTCTAGAATGTTAAGTACCATTTCTAGAATGTTAAGTCAAAGTTCTAGAATGTTAAGTAACATCTAGAATGTTAAATCAAAGATCTAGAATTTAAGTAACAATTCTGCAATGTTAAATCATAGTTCTAGAATGTTAAGTCATAATGTTAAAGTCACATACCTGGTATGTTAAGTGCAAATTACCATATTCTATTGATCCTGCATTATGCTATTCACTAGAGTTCATAATAATCTGCTCTTGGGAGGACATCATGGGACATTACTTTCCAGAGAAAGTCAGTTTAAGAATGTTAATTCACAATTCTAGAATGTAAAGTCAAAGTTCTAGAATGTTAATTCACAATTCTAGAATGTAATGTCAAAGTTCTAGAATATTAAGTTACTATTCACATATGTTAAGTCACATTCCTGGTATGTTAAGTGCACACGCACATATAATTGCTTTGATCCTGCTTCATGTTATTCACAAGAGTTCATACTAATCTCATCATGGGCCATTGGTTTCCAGAGAAAGTCAGTTCAAGAATGTTAAATCACAATTCTAGAATGTTAAGTAACAATTCTTGAATGTTAAGTCAAAGTTCTAGAATGTTAAATCACAGTTCTAGAACGTAAAGTAAAAGTTTTAGAATGATAAGTAAAAATTCTAGAATGTTAAGTCACAGTTCTAGAATATTAAGTTACAATTCTCAAATGTCACATACCAGTTATGTTAAGTGAAAATTAACATGTCTTTTATATCCTTCATCATGCTATTCACTAGAGTTCATATTAATCTGATCTTGGTAAAAGACATCATGGGACATTGGTTTCCAGAGAAGTTTAGTTCAAGAATGTTAAGTCATATACCTGTTATGTTAAGTGCACATTAACATATTCTATTCATCCTATATTATGCTATTCACTAGAGTTCATATCAATCGGATTTTGGGAGGACATCATGGGACATTGATTTCCAGAGAAAGTCAGTACAAGAATGTTAATTCACAATTCTAGAACGTTAAGTCAAAGTTCTAGAATGTTAGTTATAATTCTGAAATGTTAAGTCACACACCTGGTATGTTCAGTGCAAACGATAATATCATTGCTTTGATCATGCATTATGCAATTCACTAGAGTTATTATTAATATGATCTTGGTAGGTCATCATGGGACATTGGTTTCCAGAAAAAGTCAGTTCAAGAATGTTAATTCACAATTCTAGTATGTTATCTTAATGTTCTAGAATGTTGACTAACAATTCTAGAATGTTAAATCAAAGGTCTAGAATGTTAAGTCAGAGTTGTAAAATGTTTAATAACAATTCTTAAGTGTTAAGTTACAGTTCTAGAATGTTAAGTTACAATTCTCAAATGTTAATTCAGACACCTTGTATGTTGATAGCACACAGACATATCATTGCTTTGATCTTGCATTATGCTATTCACTAGAGTTTATATTAATCTGATCTTGGTAAAGACATCATGGGACATTAGTTTCCAGAGAAGTTTAGTTCAATAATGTTAAATCACAATTCCAGAATGTTAAGTAACAATTCTAGAATGTTAAGTCACATTTCTAGAATGTTAAATCAAAGTTCTAGAATGTTAAGTAACAATTCTAGAATGTAAAATCACAGTTGTAGAATGTTAACTCAAAGTTCTAGAATATTAAGTTACAATTCTCAAATGTTAAGTCACATATCTAGTATGTTATGTGCACATTAACATAGTCTTTTGATCCTTCAATATGCTATTCACTAGAGTTCATATTAATCTGATCTTGGTAAAAGGCAATATGGGACAATGGTTTCCAGATAATTTTAGTTCAATAATGTTAAATCACAATTCTAGAATGTAAAATCACAGTTCTAGAACGTTAAGTCAAAGTTCTTGAATGTTAATAAAAGTTCTAGAATGTTAAGTCAATGTTCTAGAATGTTAAGTTACAATTCTCAAATGTTAAGTCACATACCTGGTATGATAAGTGCACACGGATATATCATTGCTTTGATCCTGCATCAGGCTATTCACTAGAGTTCATATTAATCTGATCTTGAAAGGTCATCATGGGACATTGGTTTCCCAGAGAAAGTCAGTTCAAGAATCTTAAATCACAATTCTAGAATGTAAATTCACAGTTCTAGAATGTTAGGTCAAAGTTCTAGAATGTTTAGTAACAATTCTAGAATATTAAATCACAGGTCTACAATGTTAAGTCAAAGTTGTAGAAAGTTAAATAACAATTCTAGAATGTTAAGTTACAATTCTCCATGGTTAAGTCGCACACCTTGTATGTTGAGTGCACACGAACATATCATTGCTTTGATCCTGCATTATGCTAATTATTAGAGTTCATATTAATCTGATATTGGTAAAATAGATCATGGGACATTGTATTCCAGAGAAAGTCAGTTCAAGAAAGTATATAAAGAATTCTAGAATGTTAAGTTAAAGTTCTAGAATGTTGAGTAACAATTCTAGAATGTTAAATCACAGTTCCAGAATGTTAAATCAAAGTTTTAGAATGATAAGTCAAAGTTCTAGAATGTTAAGTAACAATTCTAGAAGGTTAAGTCACATTCCCAGAATGTAAAGTCAAAGTTCTAAAATATTTAGTTAAAATTCTCAAATGTTAAATTACATACCTAGTATGTTAAGTGCACATTAACTCATTATTTTGATCCTTCACTATGCTAATCACTAGAGTTCATATTAATCTGACCTTGGTAAAAGACATCATGGGATATTGGTTTCCCAGAGAAAGTCAGTTCAAGAATCTTAAATCACAATTCTAGAATGTAGAGTCACTGTTCTAGATTGTTAAGTAACAATTCTAGAACGTTTAGTCACAGTTCTAGAATGTTAAGTCAAAGTTCTAGAATGTTTAGTAACAATTCTAGAATATTAAATCACAGGTCTAGAATGTTAAGTCAAAGTTGTAGAAAGTTAAGTAACAATTCTAGAGTGTTAAATCACACTTCTAGAATGTTAAGTAAAAGTTCTAGAATGTTTAGTTACAATTCTCAAACGTTAAGTCACATACCTGGTATGTTAAGTGCATATTAACATATTCTATTGATCCTGCATTATGCTATTTATTAGAGTTCATATTAATCTGATCTTGGGAGGACATCATTGGACATCGATTTCCATTAAAATTGTATGTTAAGTCGAAGTTATAGAATGTTAAGTAACAATTCTAGAATGTTAAATCACAGTTCTAGAATGGTAAGCTACAATTCTCAAATGTTTAGTCACATAACTTTTATATCAAGTACACATTAATATATTCTATTGATCCTGCATTATGCTATTCACTAGAGTTCATATTAATCTGATCTTGGGAGGACATCATGGGACATTGATTTCCAGAGAAAGTCAGTTCAAGAATGTTAATTCACAATTTTAGAATGTTAAATCACAGTTTTTGAATGTTAAGTCAATGTTCTAGAATGTTAAGTAAACATTTTAGAATGTTAAATCACAGTTCTAGAATTTTTAGCTCTAATTCTCAGATGTTTAGTCACATAGGTGGTATGTTAAGTGCACACGAACATATCATTGCTTTGATCCTGCATTATGTTCTTCACTAGAGTTCATTTTAATCTGATCTTGTGAGGTCATCATGGGACATGGGTTTCCAGAGAAAGTCAGGTCAAGAATGTTAGTTCACAATTCTAGAATGTTAAGTAATAATTCTAGAATGCTAAATCACAGTTCTAGAATGTTAAGTAAGACTTCTAGAATGTTAAATTACAGTTCTGGAATGTTAAGTTACAATTCTCAAATGTCAATTCACACACCTGGTATGTTGATTGCACACGGACATATCATTGCTTTAATCCTGCATTATGCTATTTCCTAGAGTTCATATTAATCTGATCTTGGTAAAAGACATTATGGGACATTGGTTTCCAGAAAACTTGAGATTAAGAATGTTAAATCACAATTCTAGCATGTTAAGTCAAAGTTCTAGAATGTGAAGTTACAGTTTTATTTTGTTATGGTTTAGTCCTAGAATGTAAAGTCACAACGGAACAATTTTAAGTCGCAGTAAAATAATATGAAAACACTGTTTTACGGTGTTACGTAACAGTTCCAGGATCTTAAGTTACAATTCTATAATGTTAAATCACATTTCTAGAACGTCAATTCAAAATTCTAGAATGTTAAGTAACAATTCTACAATGTTAAGTCACGGTTCTAGTATGTTAAGTCAAAGTTCTAGAATAATAAGTTACAATTCTCAAATGTTAAGTCACATACCTGGTATGTTAAGTGTACCTTAACATATTCTATTGATCCTGCATTATGCTTTTCGCTAGAGTTCATATTAATATAATTGGGTAAAAGACATCATGGGACATTGGTTTCCAGAGAAGTTTAGTTCAATAATGTTAAATCACAGTTCTAGAATGTTAAGTCAAAATTCTAGAATGTTTAGTTACAATTTTCAAATGTTAAGTAACAGTTCCAGGATCTTAAGTTACAATTCAAGAAATTTTAAATCACAGTTCTAGAATGTCAACTCAAAGTTCTTGAATGTTAAGTCAAATTTGTACAATTTTAAGTTACAATCCTAGAATGTTAAGTTACAGTTATAGAATGTTAAATTACAATTCTCAAATGTTAAGTCACACACCTGGTATGTGAAGTGCACATGAACATATCAGTGCTTAGATTCTGCATTATGCTATTTACTAGTGTTCATATTAACTCGATCTTGGGAGGACATCATGGGACATTGGTTTCCAGAGAAGGTCAGTTCAAGAATGTAAAAATCACAATTCTAGAATGTTAAGTCAAAGTTCTAGAATGTTAAGTTACAGTTCTAGAATGTTATGGTTAAGTCCTAGAATATGATGTCACTGTTTTACAATGTAAGGTAACAGTTCCAGGATCTTAAGTTACAATTCTAGAATGTTAAATCACAGTTCTAGAATCTCAAGTCAAAGTTCTGAAATGTTAAGTTATATTTCTAGAATGTTTGGTCACAGATCTAGAATGTTAAGTAAAAGTTCTAGAATGTTAAGTAACATCTAGAATGTTAAATCAAAGTTCTAGAATTTAAGTAACAATTCTGCAATGTTAAATCATAGTTCTAGAATGTTAAGTCAAAGTTCTAGAATGTTAAGTCGTAATGTTCAAGTCACATACCTGGTATGTTAAGTGCAAATTACCATATTCTATTGATCCTGCATTATGCTATTCACTAGAGTTCATAATAATCTGATCTTGGGAGGACATCATGGGACATTACTTTCCAGAGAAAGTCAGTTTAAGAATGTTAATTCACAATTCTAGAATGTAAATTCAAAGTTCTAGAATGTTAATTCACAATTCTAGAATGTAATTTCAAAGTACTAAAATATTAAGTTACAATTCACATATGTTAAGTCACATTCCTGGTATGTTAAGTGCACACGCACATATAATTGCTTTGATCCTGCTTCATGCTATTCACTAGAGTTCATACTAATCTGATCTTGGGAGGTCATCATGGGCCATTGGTTTCCAGAGAAAGTCAGTTCAAGAATGTTAAATCACAATTCTAGACTGTTAAGTTACAATTCTAGAATGTTAAGTCAAAGTTCTACTTTGTTATGGTTATATCCTAGAATGTGAAGTCACAGTGGCCCAATGTTAAGTCGCAGTTCTAGAATATGAAGTCACTGTTTTACAATGTTAAGTAACAGTTCCAGGATCTTAAGTTACAATTCTAGAATGTTAAATCACGTTTCTAGAACGTGAAGTAAACGTTTTAGAATGTTAAGTAACAATTCTAGAATGTTAAGTCACAGTTCTAGAATATTAAGTTACACTTCTCAAATGTCACATACCAGTTATGTTAAGTGAAAATTAACATGTCTTTTATATCCTTCATTATGCTATTCACTAGAGTTCATGTTAATCTGATCTTGGTAAAAGACATCATGGGACATTGGTTTCCAGAGAAGTTTACTTCAAGAATGTCAAGTCACAATTCTAGAATGTTAAAGCACCGTTCTAGAATGTTTTAATAGTTCTAGAATGTTTAGTAACAATTCTAGAATGTTAAGTCACGGATCTAGAATGTTAAGTCAAAGTTCTAGAATTAAAGTTACAATTCTCAAATGTTAAGTCATATACCTGTTATGTTAAGTGCACATTAATATATTCTATTCATCCTATATTATGCTATTCAATAGAGTTCATATCAATCAGATTTTGGGAGGTCATCATGGGACATTGGTTTCCAGAAAAAGTCAATTAAAGAATGTTAATTCACAATTCTAGAATGTTATCTTAATGTTCTAGAATGTTGACTAACAATTCTAGAATGTTAAAATCAAAGGTGTAGAATGTTAAGTCAGAGTTGTAAAATATTTAATAACAATTCTTGAGTGTTAAGTTACAGTTCTAGAATGTTAAGTTACAATTCTCAAATGTTAATTCAGACACCTTGTATGTTGATAGCACATAGACATATCATTGCTTTGATCCTGCATTATGCTATTCACTAGAGTTTATATTAATCTGATCTTGGTAAAGACATCATGGGACATTGGTTTCCAGAGAAGTTTAGTTCAATAATGTTAAATCACAATTCCAGAATGTTAAGTAACAATTCTAGAATGTTAAGTCACATTTCCAAAATGTTAAGTCAAAGTTCTAGAATGTTAAGTAACAATTCTAGAATGTAAAATCACAGTTTTAGAATGTTAACTCAAAGTTCTAGAATATTAAGTTACAATTCTCAAATGTTAAGTCACATATCTAGTATGTTATGTGCACATTAACATA
The DNA here is from genome assembly GCF_963691815.1 of Echiichthys vipera. Lineage (NCBI taxonomy): Eukaryota > Metazoa > Chordata > Actinopteri > Perciformes > Trachinidae > Echiichthys > Echiichthys vipera. Next base: position 35,657,953 of record NC_139830.1, read on the forward strand.
GTCTTTTGATCCTTCATTATGCTATTCACTAGAGTTCATATTAATCTGATCTTGGTAAAAGACAATATGGGACATTGGTTTCCAGAGAATTTTAGTTAAATAATGTTAAATCACAATTCTAGAATGTAAAATCACAGTTCTAGAACGTTAAGTCAAAGTTCTAGAATGTTAATAAAATTTCTAGAATGTTAAGTCAATGTTCTAGAATGTTGAGTTACAATTCTCAAATGTTAAGTCACATACCTGGTATGTTGAGTACATATTAACATATTCTATTGATCCTGCATTATGCTATTTACTAGAGTTCATCTTAATCTGATCTTGGTAAAGACATCATGGGACATTGGTTTCCAGAGAAGTTTAGTTCAATAATGTAAAATCACAATTCTAGAATGTTAAGTAACAATTCTAAAATGTTAAGTCACAGTTCTAGAATATTAAGTCAAAGTTCTAGAATGTTAAGCAACAATTCTAGAATGTTATATCACAGTTCTAGAATGTTAAGTCAAAGTTCTGAAATGTTAAGTAACTATTCTCAAATGTTAAGTCACATACCTGGTATGTTAAGTGCACATAAACATATTCCATTGATTCTGCATTATTCTATTCCCTAGAGTTCATATTAATCTGATCTTGGGAGGACATCATGGGACATTGATTTCTAGAGAAAGTCAGTTCAAGAATGTTAATTCACAATTCTAGAATGTTATGTCAAAGTTCTAGAATGTTAAATTACAGTTCTATATTGTTATGGTTATTTCCTAGAATATGAAGTCACTGTTCTACAATGTTAAATAACAGTTCCAGGATCTTAAGTTACAATTCTCAAATATTAAGTCACATACCTAGTATGCTAAGTGCACATTAACATATTCTTTTGATCCATCATTATGCTATTCACTAGAGTTCATGTTAATCTGATCTTGGCAAAAGACATCATGGGACATTGGTTTCCAGAGAAGTTTAGTTCAATGATGTTACATCACAATTCTAGAATGTTAAATCGCAGTTCTTGAATGTTCAGTCAAAGTTCTAGAATGTTAAGTAACCATTCTAGAATGTAAAATCACAGTTCTAGAATGTTAACTCAAAGTTTTAGAATGTTAAGTCAAAGTTATAGAATGTAAAGTAACAATCCTATAATGTTAAGTTATAGTTATAGAATGTTAAGTTACAATTCTTAAATGTTAAGTCACACACCTGGTATGTTGAGTGCACACGGACATATCATTGCTTTAATCCTGCATTATGCTATTCCCTAGAGTTCATATTAATCTGATCTTGGTAAAAGACATCATGGGACATTGGTTTCTAGAAAAGGTTAGTTGAAGAATGTTAAATTACAATTCTAGCACGAAAAGTCAAAGTTCTAGAATGTTAAGTCACAGTACTAGAATGTTAATTAACGGTTCTAGAATGTTAAGTAACAATTCTAGAATGTAAAATCACAGTTCTAGAATGTTAAGTCAAAGTTGTTTTATGTTAAGTAAACATCCTAGAATGTTAAGTTACAGTTCTAGAATGTCAAGTCAATGTTGTAGAAGGTTAAGTTACAGATCTAGATGGTTAGACACAGGTCTAGAATGTTAAGTCAAAGTTCTAGAATATTAACTTTCAATTCTCAAATGTTAAGTCACATGCCTAGTATGTTAAGTACACACGGACATATCATTGCTTTAATCCTGCATTATGTTATTCACTAGAGTTCATACTAATATGATCTTGGGAGGACATCATTGGACATCGGTTTCCAGAGAAGGTCAGTTCAGGAATGTAAAATCACAAGTCTAGAATGTTATGTCAAAGTTCTAGAATGTTAAGTTACAGTTCTATATTGTTATGGTTATTTCCTAGAATATGAAGTCACTGTTCTACAATGTTAAATAACAGTTCCAGGATCTTAATGAGGGTTTTGAAGCCTTTAACTGCTCCTTAAGGCTGGAAACGACATTTCACCTGTAAATCGGCCAAATGCTATCGAAATGTGAAATCAACCACATATTCTTCATGGTTAGGCTGCTTTGCACCTGTATTACTGGGAGATTTGTATGGGAAAGCTTCTGAACCGGAGTTACAGTCGCTTCCATGCGAAGGTGGCTTTAAGCGTTTCAGAGCCTGAAAAGGCTGTAAATGAGGGTTTTGAAGCCTTTAACTGCTCCTTAAGGCTGGAAACGACATTTCACCTGTAAATCGGCCAAATGCTATCGAAAAGTGAAATCAACCACATATTCTTCATGGTTAGGCTGCTTTGCACCTGTATTACTGGGAGATTTGTATGGGAAAGCTTCTGAACCGGAGTTACAGTCGCTTCCATGCGAAGGTGGCTTTAAGCGTTTCAGAGCCTGAAAAGGCTGTAAATGAGGGTTTTGAAGCCTTTAACTGCTCCTTAAGGCTGGAAACGACATTTCACCTGTAAATCGGCCAAATGCTATCGAAAAGTGAAAACAACCACATATTCTTCATGGTTAGGCTGCCTTGCACCTGTATTACTGGGAGATTTGTATGGGAAAGCTTCTGAACCGGAGTAACAGTCGCTTCCATGCGAAGGTGGCTTTAAGCGTTTTAGAGCCTGAAAAGGCTGTAATTGAGGGTTTTGAAGCCTTTAACTGCTCCTTAAGGCTTGAAACGATTTCACCTGTAAATCGGCCAAATGCAATCGAAAAGTGAAATCAACCACATATTCTTCATGGTTAGGCTGCCTTGCACCTGTATTACTGGGAGATTTGTATGGGAAAGCTTCTGAACCGGAGTTACAGTCGCTTCCATGCGAAGGAGGCTTTAAGCGTTTGAGAGCCTGAAAAGGCTGTTAATAAGGGTTTTAAAGCCTTTAACTGCTCCTTAAGGCTGGAAACGACATTTCACCTGTAAATCGGCCCAATGCTATGGAAAATTGAAATCAACCACATATTCTTCATGGTTAGGCTGCTTTGCACCTGTATTACTGGGAGATTTGTATGGGAAAGCTTCTGAACCGGAGTTACAGTCGCTTCCATGCAAAGGTGGCTTTAAGCGTTTCAGAGCCTGAAAAGGCTGTAAATGAGGGTTTTGAAGCCTTTAACTGCTCCTTAAGGCTGGAAACGACATTTCACCTGTAAATCGGCCAAATGCTATCGAAAAGTGAAATCAACCACATATTCTTCATGGTTAGGCTGCCTTGCACCTGTATTACTGGGAGATTTGTATGGGAAAGCTTCTGAAGCGGAGTTACAGTCGCTTCCATGCGAAGGTGGCTCTAAGCGTTTCAGAGCCTGAAAAGGCTGTAAATGAGGGTTTTGAAGCCTTTAACTGCTCCTTAAGGCTGGAAATGACATTTCACCTGTAAATCGGCCAAATGCTATCGAAAAGTGAAATCAACCACATATTCTTCATGGTTAGGCTGCCTTGCACCTGTATTACTGGGAGATTTGTATGGGAAAGCTTCTGAACGGGAGTTACAGTCGCTTCCATGCGAAGGTGGCTTTAAGCGTTTCAGAGCCTGAAAAGGCTGTAAATGAGGGTTTTGAAGCCTTTAACTGCTCCTTAAGGCTGGAAACGACATTTCCCCTGTAAATCGGCCAAATGCTATCGAAAAGTGAAATCAACCACATATTCTTCATGGTCAGGCTGCCTTGCACCTGTATTACTGGGAGATTTGTATGGGAAAGCTTCTGAACCGGAGTTACAGTCGCTTCCATGCGAAGGAGGCTTTAAGCGTTTGAGAGCCTGAAAAGGCTGTTAATGAGGGTTTGAAGCCTTTAACTGCTCCTTAAGGCTGGAAACGACATTTCACCTGTAAATCGGCCAAATGCAATCGAAAAGTGAAATCAACCACATATTCTTCATGGTTAGGCTGCCTTGCACCTGTATTACTGGGAGATTTGTATGGAAAAGCTTCTGAACCGGAGTTACAGTCGCTTCCATGCGAAGGTGGCTTTAAGTGTTTCAGAGGCTGAAAAGGCTGTAAATGAGGGTTTTGAAGCCTTTAACTGCTCCTTAAGGCTGGAAACGACATTTCACCTGTAAATCGGCCAAATGCTATCGAAAAGTGAAATCAACCATATATTCTTCATGGTTAGGCTGCCTTGCACCTGTATTATTGGGAGATTTGTATGGGAAAGCTTCTGAACCGGAGTTACAGTCGCTTCCATGCGAAGGAGGCTTTAAGCGTTTCAGAGCCTGAAAATGCTGTAAATGAGGGTTTTGAAGCCTTTTACTGCTCCTTAAGACTGGAAACAACATTTCACCTGTAAATCGGCCAAATGCTATCGAAAATTGAAATCAACCACATATTCTTCATGGTTAGGCTGCTTTGCACCTGTATTACTGGGAGATTTGTATGGGAAAGCTTCTGAACAGGAGTTACAGTCGCTTCCATGCGAAGGTGGCTTTAAAAGCGTTTCAGAGCCTGAAAAGGCTGTAAATGAGGGTTTTGAAGCCTTTAACTGCTCCTTAAGGCTGGAAACGACATTTCACCTGTAAATCGGCCAAATGCTATCGAAAAATGAAATCAACCACATATTCTTCATGGTTAGGCTGCCTTGCACCTGTATTATTGGGAGATTTGTATGGGAAAGCTTCTGAACCGGAGTTACAGTCGCTTCCATGCGAAGGAGGCTTTAAGCGTTTCAGAGCCTGAAAAGGCTGTAAATGAGGGTTTTGAAGCCTTTAACTGCTCCTTAAGGCTGGAAACGACATTTCACCTGTAAATCGGCCAAATGCTATCGAAAAGTGAAATCAACCACATATTCTTCATGGTTAGGCTGCCTTGCACCTGTATTACTGGGAGATTTGTATGGGAAAGCTTCTGAACCGGAGTTACAGTCGCTTCCATGCGAAGGTGGCTTTAAGCGTTTCAGAGCCTGAAAAGGCTGTAAATGAGGGTTTTGAAGCCTTTAACTGCTCCTGAAGGCTGGAAACGATTTCACCTGTAAATCGGCCAAATGCAATCGAAAAGTGAAATCAACCACATATTCTTCATGGTTAGGCTGCCTTGCACCTGTATTACTGGGGGATTTGTATGGGAAAGCTTCTGAACCGGAGTTACAGTCGCTTCCATGCGAAGGAGGCTTTAAGCGTTTGAGAACCTGAAAAGGCTGTTAATGAGGGTGTTGAAGCCTTTAACTGCTCCTTAAGGCTGGAAACGACATTTCACCTGTAAATCGGCCAAATGCTATCGAAAAGTGAAATCAACCACATATTCTTCATGGTTAGAATGCCTTGCACCTGTATTACTGGGAGATTTGTATGGGAAAGCTTCTGAACCGGAGTTACAGTCGCTTCCATGCGAAGGTGGCTTTAAGCGTTTCAGAGCCTGAAAAGGCTGTAAATGAGGGTTTTGAAGCCTTTAACTGCTCCTTAAGGCTGGAAACGATTTCACCTGTAAATCGGCCAAATGCAATCGAAAAGTGAAATCAACCACATATTCTTCATGGTTAGGCTGCCTTGCACCTGTATTACTGGGGGATTTGTATGGGAAAGCTTCTGAACCGGAGTTACAGTCGCTTCCATGCGAAGGAGGCTTTAAGCGTTTGAGAACCTGAAAAGGCTGTTAATGAGGGTGTTGAAGCCTTTAACTGCTCCTTAAGGCTGGAAACGACATTTCACCTGTAAATCGGCCAAATGCTATCGAAAAGTGAAATCAACCACATATTCTTCATGGTTAGAATGCCTTGCACGTGTATTACTGGGAGATTTGTATGGGAAAGCTTCTGAACCGGAGTTACAGTCGCTTCCATGCGAAGGAGGCTTTAAGCGTTTCAGAGCCTGAAAAGGCTGTAAATGAGGGTTTTGAAGCCTTTAACTGCTCCTTAAGGCTGGAAACGACATTTCACCTGTAAATCTTCCAAATGCTATCGAAAAGTGAAATCAACCACATATTCTTCATGGTTAGGCTGCTTTGCACCTGTATTACTGGGAGATTTGTATGGGAAAGCTTCTGAACCGGAGTTACAGTCGCTTCCATGCGAAGGTGGCTTTAAGCGTTTCAGAGCCTGAAAAGGCTGTAAATGAGGGTTTTGAAGCCTTTAACTGCTCCTTAAGGCTGGAAACGACATTTCACCTGTAAATCGGCCAAATGCTATCGAAAAGTGAAATCAACCACATATTCTTCATGGTTAGGCTTCTTTGCACCTGTATTACTGGGAGATTTGTATGGGAAAGCTTCTGAACCGGAGTTACAGTCGCTTCCATGCGATGGTGGCTTTAAGCGTTTCAGAGCCTTAAAAGGCTGTAAATGAGGGTTTTGAAGCCTTTAACTGCTCCTGAAGGCTGGAAACGACATTTCACCTGTAAATCGGCCAAATGCTATCGAAAAGTGAAATCAACCACATATTCTTCATGGTTAGGGTGCTTTGCACCTGTATTACTGGGAGATTTGTATGGGAAAGCTTCTGAACCGGAGTTACAGTCGCTTCCATGCGAAGGTGGCTTTAAGTGTTTCAGAGCCTGAAAAGGCTGTAAATGAGGGTTTTGAAGCCTTTAACTGCTCCTTAAGGCTGGAAACGACATTTCACCTGTAAATCGGCCAAATGCTATCGAAAAGTGAAATCAACCATATATTCTTCATGGTTAGGCTGCCTTGCACCTGTATTATTGGGAGATTTGTATGGGAAAGCTTCTGAACCGGAGTTACAGTCCCTTCCATGCGAAGGAGGCTTTAAGCGTTTCAGAGCCTGAAAAGGCTGTAAATGAGGGTTTTGAAGCCTTTAACTGCTCCTTAAGACTGGAAACGACATTTCACCTGTAAATCGGCCAAATGCTATCGAAAAGTGAAATCAACCATATATTCTTCATGGTTAGGCTGCCTTGCACCTGTATTATTGGGAGATTTGTATGGGAAAGCTTCTGAACCGGAGTTACAGTCGCTTCCATGCGAAGGAGGCTTTAAGCGTTTCAGAGCCTGAAAATGCTGTAAATGAGGGTTTTGAAGCCTTTTACTGCTCCTTAAGACTGGAAACAACATTTCACCTGTAAATCGGCCAAATGCTATCGAAAATTGAAATCAACCACATATTCTTCATGGTTAGGCTGCTTTGCACCTGTATTACTGGGAGATTTGTATGGGAAAGCTTCTGAACAGGAGTTACAGTCGCTTCCATGCGAAGGTGGCTTTAAAAGCGTTTCAGAGCCTGAAAAGGCTGTAAATGAGGGTTTTGAAGCCTTTAACTGCTCCTTAAGGCTGGAAACGACATTTCACCTGTAAATCGGCCAAATGCTATCGAAAAATGAAATCAACCACATATTCTTCATGGTTAGGCTGCCTTGCACCTGTATTATTGGGAGATTTGTATGGGAAAGCTTCTGAACCGGAGTTACAGTCGCTTCCATGCGAAGGAGGCTTTAAGCGTTTCAGAGCCTGAAAAGGCTGTAAATGAGGGTTTTGAAGCCTTTAACTGCTCCTTAAGGCTGGAAACGACATTTCACCTGTAAATCGGCCAAATGCTATCGAAAAGTGAAATCAACCACATATTCTTCATGGTTAGGCTGCCTTGCACCTGTATTACTGGGAGATTTGTATGGGAAAGCTTCTGAACCGGAGTTACAGTCGCTTCCATGCGAAGGTGGCTTTAAGCGTTTCAGAGCCTGAAAAGGCTGTAAATGAGGGTTTTGAAGCCTTTAACTGCTCCTGAAGGCTGGAAACGATTTCACCTGTAAATCGGCCAAATGCAATCGAAAAGTGAAATCAACCACATATTCTTCATGGTTAGGCTGCCTTGCACCTGTATTACTGGGGGATTTGTATGGGAAAGCTTCTGAACCGGAGTTACAGTCGCTTCCATGCGAAGGAGGCTTTAAGCGTTTGAGAACCTGAAAAGGCTGTTAATGAGGGTGTTGAAGCCTTTAACTGCTCCTTAAGGCTGGAAACGACATTTCACCTGTAAATCGGCCAAATGCTATCGAAAAGTGAAATCAACCACATATTCTTCATGGTTAGAATGCCTTGCACCTGTATTACTGGGAGATTTGTATGGGAAAGCTTCTGAACCGGAGTTACAGTCGCTTCCATGCGAAGGTGGCTTTAAGCGTTTCAGAGCCTGAAAAGGCTGTAAATGAGGGTTTTGAAGCCTTTAACTGCTCCTTAAGGCTGGAAACGATTTCACCTGTAAATCGGCCAAATGCAATCGAAAAGTGAAATCAACCACATATTCTTCATGGTTAGGCTGCCTTGCACCTGTATTACTGGGGGATTTGTATGGGAAAGCTTCTGAACCGGAGTTACAGTCGCTTCCATGCGAAGGAGGCTTTAAGCGTTTGAGAACCTGAAAAGGCTGTTAATGAGGGTGTTGAAGCCTTTAACTGCTCCTTAAGGCTGGAAACGACATTTCACCTGTAAATCGGCCAAATGCTATCGAAAAGTGAAATCAACCACATATTCTTCATGGTTAGAATGCCTTGCACGTGTATTACTGGGAGATTTGTATGGGAAAGCTTCTGAACCGGAGTTACAGTCGCTTCCATGCGAAGGAGGCTTTAAGCGTTTCAGAGCCTGAAAAGGCTGTAAATGAGGGTTTTGAAGCCTTTAACTGCTCCTTAAGGCTGGAAACGACATTTCACCTGTAAATCTTCCAAATGCTATCGAAAAGTGAAATCAACCACATATTCTTCATGGTTAGGCTGCTTTGCACCTGTATTACTGGGAGATTTGTATGGGAAAGCTTCTGAACCGGAGTTACAGTCGCTTCCATGCGAAGGTGGCTTTAAGCGTTTCAGAGCCTGAAAAGGCTGTAAATGAGGGTTTTGAAGCCTTTAACTGCTCCTTAAGGCTGGAAACGACATTTCACCTGTAAATCGGCCAAATGCTATCGAAAAGTGAAATCAACCACATATTCTTCATGGTTAGGCTTCTTTGCACCTGTATTACTGGGAGATTTGTATGGGAAAGCTTCTGAACCGGAGTTACAGTCGCTTCCATGCGATGGTGGCTTTAAGCGTTTCAGAGCCTTAAAAGGCTGTAAATGAGGGTTTTGAAGCCTTTAACTGCTCCTGAAGGCTGGAAACGACATTTCACCTGTAAATCGGCCAAATGCTATCGAAAAGTGAAATCAACCACATATTCTTCATGGTTAGGGTGCTTTGCACCTGTATTACTGGGAGATTTGTATGGGAAAGCTTCTGAACCGGAGTTACAGTCGCTTCCATGCGAAGGTGGCTTTAAGTGTTTCAGAGCCTGAAAAGGCTGTAAATGAGGGTTTTGAAGCCTTTAACTGCTCCTTAAGGCTGGAAACGACATTTCACCTGTAAATCGGCCAAATGCTATCGAAAAGTGAAATCAACCATATATTCTTCATGGTTAGGCTGCCTTGCACCTGTATTATTGGGAGATTTGTATGGGAAAGCTTCTGAACCGGAGTTACAGTCCCTTCCATGCGAAGGAGGCTTTAAGCGTTTCAGAGCCTGAAAAGGCTGTAAATGAGGGTTTTGAAGCCTTTAACTGCTCCTTAAGACTGGAAACGACATTTCACCTGTAAATCGGCCAAATGCTATCGAAAAGTGAAATCAACCATATATTCTTCATGGTTAGGCTGCCTTGCACCTGTATTATTGGGAGATTTGTATGGGAAAGCTTCTGAACGGGAGTTACAGTCGCTTCCATGCGAAGGAGGCTTTAAGCGTTTCAGAGCCTGAAAAGGCTGTAAATGAGGGTTTTGAAGCCTTTAACTGCTCCTTAAGACTGGAAACGACATTTCACCTGTAAATCGGCTAAATGCTATCGAAAAGTGAAATCAACCACATATTCTTCATGGTTAGGCTGCTTTGCACCTGTATTACTGGGAGATTTGTATGGGAAAGCTTCTGAACCGGAGTTACAGTCGCTTCCATGCGAAGGTGGCTTTAAGCGTTTCAGAGCCTGAAAAGGCTGTAAATGAGGGTTTTGAAGCCTTTAACTGCTCCTTAAGGCTGGAAACGACATTTCACCTGTAAATCGGCCAAATGCTATCGAAAAGTGAAATCAACCACATATTCTTCATGGTTAGGCTGCTTTGCACCTGTATTACTGGGAGATTTGTATGGGAAAGCTTCTGAACCGGAGTTACAGTTGCTTCCATGCGAAGGTGGCTTTAAGCGTTTCAGAGCCTGAAAAGGCTGTAAATGAGGGTTTTGAAGCCTTTAACTGCTCCTTAAGGCTGGAAACCACATTTCACATGTAAATCGGCCAAATGCTATCGAAAAGTGAAATCAACCACATATTCTTCATGGTTAGGCTGCCTTGCACCTGTATTACTGGGAGATTTGTATGGGAAAGCTTCTGAACCGGAGTTACAGTCGCTTCCATGCGAAGGTGGCTTTAAGCGTTTTAGAGCCTGAAAAGGCTGTAAATGAGGGTTTTGAAGCCTTTAACTGCTCCTTAAGGCTGGAAACGACATTTCACCTGTAAATCGGCCCAATGCTATCGAAAAGTGAAATCAACCACATATTCTTCATGGTTAGGCTGCTTTGCACCTGTATTACTGGGAGATTTGTATGGGAAAGCTTCTGAACCGGAGTACAGTCGCTTCCATGCGAAGGTGGCTTTAAGCGTTTCAGAGCCTGAAAAGGCTGAAAATGAGGGTTTTGAAGCCTTTAACTGCTCCTTAAGGCTGGAAACGACATTTCACCTGTAAATCGGCCAAATGCTATCGAAAAGTGAAATCAACCACATATTCTTCATGGTTAGGCTGCTTTGCACCTGTATTACTGGGAGATTTGTATGGGAAAGCTTCTGAACCGGAGTTACAGTTGCTTCCATGCGAAGGTGGCTTTAAGCGTTTCAGAGCCTGAAAAGGCTGTAAATGAGGGTTTTGAAGCCTTTAACTGCTCCTTAAGGCTGGAAACGACATTTCACCTGTAAATCGGCCAAATGCTATCGAAAAGTGAAATCAACCACATATTCTTCATGGTTAGGCTGCCTTGCACCTGTATTACTGGGAGATTTGTATGGGAAAGCTTCTGAACCGGAGTTACAGTCGCTTCCATGCGAAGGTGGCTTTAAGCGTTTTAGAGCCTGAAAATGCTGTAAATGAGGGTTTTGAAGCCTTTAACTGCTCCTTAAGGCTGGAAACGACATTTCACCTGTAAATCGGCCAAATGCTATCGAAAAGTGAAATCAACCATATATTCTTCATGGTTAGGCTGCCTTGCACCTGTATTATTGGGAGATTTGTATGGGAAAGCTTCTGAACCGGAGTTACAGTCCCTTCCATGCGAAGGAGGCTTTAAGCGTTTCAGAGCCTGAAAAGGCTGTAAATGAGGGTTTTGAAGCCTTTAACTGCTCCTTAAGACTGGAAACGACATTTCACCTGTAAATCGGCCAAATGCTATCGAAAAGTGAAATCAACCACATATTCTTCATGGTTAGGCTGCTTTGCACCTGTATTACTGGGAGATTTGTATGGGAAAGCTTCTGAACCGGAGTTACAGTCGCTTCCATGCGAAGGTGGCTTTAAGCGTTTCAGAGCCTGAAAAGGCTGTAAATGAGGGTTTTGAAGCCTTTAACTGCTCCTTAAGGCTGGAAACGACATTTCACCTGTAAATCGGCCAAATGCTATTGAAAAGTGAAATCAACCACATATTCTTCATGGTTAGGCTGCTTTGCACCTGTATTACTGGGAGATTTGTGTGGGAAAGCTTCTGAACCGGAGTTACAGTCGCTTCCATGCGAAGGTGGCTTTAAGCGTTTCAGAGCCTGAAAAGGCTGTAAATGAGGGTTTTGAAGCCTTTAACTGCTCCTTAAGGCTGGAAACGACATTTCACCTGTAAATCGGCCAAATGCTATCGAAAAGTGAAATCAACCATATATTCTTCATGGTTAGGCTGCCTTGCACCTGTATTATTGGGAGATTTGTATGGGAAAGCTTCTGAACGGGAGTTACAGTCGCTTCCATGCGAAGGAGGCTTTAAGCGTTTCAGAGCCTGAAAAGGCTGTAAATGAGGGTTTTGAAGCCTTTAACTGCTCCTTAAGACTGGAAACGACATTTCACCTGTAAATCGGCCAAATGCTATCGAAAAGTGAAATCAACCACATATTCTTCATGGTTAGGCTGCTTTGCACCTGTATTACTGGGAGATTTGTATGGGAAAGCTAATGAAACCGGAGTTACAGTCGCTTCCATGCGAAGGTGGCTTTAAGCGTTTCAGAGCCTGAAAAGGCTGTAAATGAGGGTTTTGAAGCCTTTAACTGCTCCTTAAGGCTGGAAACGACATTTCACCTGTAAATCGGCCAAATGCTATCGAAAAGTGAAATCAACCACATATTCTTCATGGTTAGGCTGCTTTGCACCTGTATTACTGGGAGATTTGTATGGGAAAACTTCTGAACCGGAGTTACAGTCGCTTCCATGCGAAGGTGGCTTTAAGCGTTTCAGAGCCTGAAAAGGCTGTAAATGAGGATTTTGAAGCCTTTAACTGCTCCTTAAGGCTGGAAACGACATTTCACCTGTAAATCGGCCAAATGCTATCGAAAAGTGAAATCAACCACATATTCTTCATGGTTAGGCTGCCTTGCACCTGTATTACTGGGAGATTTGTATGGGAAAGCTTCTGAAACGGAGTTACAGTCGCTTCCATGCGAAGGTGGCTTTAAGCGTTTTAGAGCCTGAAAAGGCTGTAAATGAGGGTTTTGAAGCCTTTAACTGCTCCTTAAGGCTGGAAACGATTTCACCTGTAAATCGGCCAAATGCAATCGAAAAGTGAAATCAACCACATATTCTTCATGGTTAGGCTGCTTTGCACCTGTATTACTGGGAGATTTGTATGGGAAAGCTTCTGAACCGGAGTTACAGTCGCTTCCATGCGAAGGTGGCTTTAAGCGTTTCAGAGCCTGAAAAGGCTGTAAATGAGGGTTTTGAAGCCTTTAACTGCTCCTTAAGGCTGGAAACCATATTTCACCTGTAAATCGGCCAAATGCTATCGAAAAGTGAAATCAACCACATATTCTTCATGGTTAGGCTGCTTTGCACCTGTATTACTGGGAGATTTGTGTGGGAAAGCTTCTGAACCGGAGTTACAGTCGCTTCCATGCGAAGGTGGCTTTAAGCGTTTCAGAGCCTGAAAAGGCTGAAAATGAGGGTTTTGAAGCCTTTAACTGCTCCTGAAGGCTGGAAACGACATTTCACCTGTAAATCGGCCCAATGCTATGGAAAAGTGAAATCAACCACATATTCTTCATGGTTAGGCTGCTTTGCACCTGTATTACTGGGAGATTTGTATGGGAAAGCTTCTGAACCGGAGTTACAGTCGCTTCCATGCGAAGGTGGCTTTAAGCGTTTCAGAGCCTGAAAAGGCTGAAAATGAGGGTTTTGAAGCCTTTAACTGCTCCTGAAGGCTGGAAACGACATTTCACCTGTAAATCGGCCCAATGCTATGGAAAAGTGAAATCAACCACATATTCTTCATGGTTAGGCTGCTTTGCACCTGTATTACTGGGAGATTTGTATGGGAAAGCTTCTGAACCGGAGTTACAGTCGCTTCCATGCGAAGGTGGCTTTAAGCGTTTCAGAGCCTGAAAAGGCTGAAAATGAGGGTTTTGAAGCCTTTAACTGCTCCTGAAGGCTGGAAACGACATTTCACCTGTAAATCGGCCCAATGCTATCGAAAAGTGACATCAACCACATATTCTTCATGGTTAGGCTGCTTTGCACCTGTATTACTGGGAGATATGTATGGGAAAGCTTCTGAACCGGAGTTAGAGTCGCTTCCATGCGAAGGTGGCTTTAAGCGTTTCAGAGCCTGAAAAGGCTGAAAATGAGGGTTTTGAAGCCTTTAACTGCTCCTGAAGGCTGGAAACGACATTTCACCTCTAAATCGGCCCAATGCTATCGAAAAGTGAAATCAACCACATATTCTTCATGGTTAGGCTGCTTTGCACCTGTATTACTGGGAGATTTGTATGGGAAAGCTTCTGAACCGGAGTTACAGTCGCTTCCATGCGAAGGTGGCTTTAAGCGTTTCAGAGCCTGAAAAGGCTGAAAATGAGGGTTTTGAAGCCTTTAACTGCTCCTGAAGGCTGGAAACGACATTTCACCTGTAAATCGGCCCAATGCTATCGAAAAGTGAAATCAACCACATATTCTTCATGGTTAGGCTGCTTTGCACCTGTATTACTGGGAGATTTGTATGGGAAAGCTTCTGAACCGGAGTTACAGTCGCTTCCATGCGAAGGTGGCTTTAAGCGTTTCAGAGCCTGAAAAGGCTGAAAATGAGGGTTTTGAAGCCTTTAACTGCTCCTGAAGGCTGGAAACGACATTTCACCTGTAAATCGGCCCAATGCTATCGAAAAGTGAAATCAACCACATATTCTTCATGGTTAGGCTGCTTTGCACCTGTATTACTGGGAGATTTGTATGGGAAAGCTTCTGAACCGGAGTTACAGTCGCTTCCATGCGAAGGTGGCTTTAAGCGTTTCAGAGCCTGAAAAGGCTGAAAATGAGGGTTTTGAAGCCTTTAACTGCTCCTGAAGGCTGGAAACGACATTTCACCTGTAAATCGGCCCAATGCTATGGAAAAGTGAAATCAACCACATATTCTGCATGGTTAGGCTGCTTTGCACCTGTATTACTGGGAGATTTGTATGGGAAAGCTTCTGAACCGGAGTTACAGTCGCTTCCATGCGAAGGTGGCTTTAAGCGTTTCAGAGCCTGAAAGGCTGAAAATGAGGGTTTTGAAGCCTTTAACTGCTCCTGAAGGCTGGAAACGACATTTCACCTGTAAATCGGCCCAATGCTATCGAAAAGTGAAATCAACCACATATTCTTCATGGTTAGGCTTCTTTGCACCTGTATTACTGGGAGATTTGATTGGGAAAGCTTCTGAACCGGAGTTACAGTCGCTTCCATGCGAAGGTGGCTTTAAGCGTTTCAGAGCCTGAAAAGGCTGAAAACGAGGGTTTTGAAGCCTTTAACTGCTCCTGAAGGCTGGAAACGACATTTCACCTGTAAATCGGCCCAATGCTATGGAAAAGTGAAATCAACCACATATTCTTCATGGTTAGGCTGCTTTGCACCTGTATTACTGGGAGATTTGTATGGGAAAGCTTCTGAACCGGAGTTACAGTCGCTTCCATGCGAAGGTGGCTTTAAGCGTTTCAGAGCCTGAAAAGGCTGAAAATGAGGGTTTTGAAGCCTTTAACTGCTCCTGAAGGCTGGAAACGACATTTCACCTGTAAATCGGCCCAATGCTATGGAAAAGTGAAATCAACCACATATTCTTCATGGTTAGGCTGCTTTGCACCTGTATTACTGGGAGATTTGTATGGGAAAGCTTCTGAACCGGAGTTACAGTCGCTTCCATGCGAAGGTGGCTTTAAGCGTTTCAGAGCCTGAAAAGGCTGAAAATGAGGGTTTTGAAGCCTTTAACTGCTCCTGAAGGCTGGAAACGACATTTCACCTGTAAATCGGCCCAATGCTATCGAAAAGTGAAATCAACCACATATTCTTCATGGTTAGGCTGCTTTGCACCTGTATTACTGGGAGATTTGTATGGGAAAGCTTCTGAACCGGAGTTACAGTCGCTTCCATGCGAAGGTGGCTTTAAGCGTTTCAGAGCCTGAAAAGGCTGAAAATGAGGGTTTTGAAGCCTTTAACTGCTCCTGAAGGCTGGAAACGACATTTCACCTGTAAATCGGCCCAATGCTATCGAAAAGTGAAATCAACCACATATTCTTCATGGTTAGGCTGCTTTGCACCTGTATTACTGGGAGATTTGTATGGGAAAGCTTCTGAACCGGAGTTACAGTCGCTTCCATGCGAAGGTGGCTTTAAGCGTTTCAGAGCCTGAAAAGGCTGAAAATGAGGGTTTTGAAGCCTTTAACTGCTCCTGAAGGCTGGAAACGACATTTCACCTGTAAATCGGCCCAATGCTATCGAAAAGTGAAATCAACCACATATTCTTCATGGTTAGGCTGCTTTGCACCTGTATTACTGGGAGATTTGTATGGGAAAGCTTCTGAACCGGAGTTACAGTCGCTTCCATGCGAAGGTGGCTTTAAGCGTTTCAGAGCCTGAAAAGGCTGAAAATGAGGGTTTTGAAGCCTTTAACTGCTCCTGAAGGCTGGAAACGACATTTCACCTGTAAATCGGCCCAATGCTATCGAAAAGTGAAATCAACCACATATTCTTCATGGTTAGGCTGCTTTGCACCTGTATTACTGGGAGATTTGTATGGGAAAGCTTCTGAACCGGAGTTACAGTCGCTTCCATGCGAAGGTGGCTTTAAGCGTTTCAGAGCCTGAAAAGGCTGAAAATGAGGGTTTTGAAGCCTTTAACTGCTCCTGAAGGCTGGAAACGACATTTCACCTGTAAATCGGCCCAATGCTATCGAAAAGTGAAAACAACCACATATTCTTCATGGTTAGGCTGCTTTGCACCTGTATTACTGGGAGATTTGTATGGGAAAGCTTCTGAACCGGAGTTACAGTCGCTTCCATGCGAAGGTGGCTTTAAGCGTTTCAGAGCCTGAAAATGCTGTAAATGAGGGTTTTGAAGCCTTTAACTGCTCCTGAAGGCTGGAAACGACATTTCACCTGTAAATCGGCCCAATGCTATCGAAAAGTGAAATCAACCACATATTCTTCATGGTTAGGCTGCTTTGCACCTGTATTACTGGGAGATTTGTATGGGAAAGCTTCTGAACCGGAGTTACAGTCGCTTCCATGCGAAGGTGGCTTTAAGCGTTTCAGAGCCTGAAAAGGCTGAAAATGAGGGTTTTGAAGCCTTTAACTGCTCCTGAAGGCTGGAAACGACATTTCACCTGTAAATCGGCCCAATGCTATGGAAAAGTGAAATCAACCACATATTCTGCATGGTTAGGCTGCTTTGCACCTGTATTACTGGGAGATTTGTATGGGAAAGCTTCTGAACCGGAGTTACAGTCGCTTCCATGCGAAGGTGGCTTTAAGCGTTTCAGAGCCTGAAAGGCTGAAAATGAGGGTTTTGAAGCCTTTAACTGCTCCTGAAGGCTGGAAACGACATTTCACCTGTAAATCGGCCCAATGCTATCGAAAAGTGAAATCAACCACATATTCTTCATGGTTAGGCTTCTTTGCACCTGTATTACTGGGAGATTTGATTGGGAAAGCTTCTGAACCGGAGTTACAGTCGCTTCCATGCGAAGGTGGCTTTAAGCGTTTCAGAGCCTGAAAAGGCTGAAAACGAGGGTTTTGAAGCCTTTAACTGCTCCTGAAGGCTGGAAACGACATTTCACCTGTAAATCGGCCCAATGCTATGGAAAAGTGAAATCAACCACATATTCTTCATGGTTAGGCTGCTTTGCACCTGTATTACTGGGAGATTTGTATGGGAAAGCTTCTGAACCGGAGTTACAGTCGCTTCCATGCGAAGGTGGCTTTAAGCGTTTCAGAGCCTGAAAAGGCTGAAAATGAGGGTTTTGAAGCCTTTAACTGCTCCTGAAGGCTGGAAACGACATTTCACCTGTAAATCGGCCCAATGCTATGGAAAAGTGAAATCAACCACATATTCTTCATGGTTAGGCTGCTTTGCACCTGTATTACTGGGAGATTTGTATGGGAAAGCTTCTGAACCGGAGTTACAGTCGCTTCCATGCGAAGGTGGCTTTAAGCGTTTCAGAGCCTGAAAAGGCTGAAAATGAGGGTTTTGAAGCCTTTAACTGCTCCTGAAGGCTGGAAACGACATTTCACCTGTAAATCGGCCCAATGCTATCGAAAAGTGAAATCAACCACATATTCTTCATGGTTAGGCTGCTTTGCACCTGTATTACTGGGAGATTTGTATGGGAAAGCTTCTGAACCGGAGTTACAGTCGCTTCCATGCGAAGGTGGCTTTAAGCGTTTCAGAGCCTGAAAAGGCTGAAAATGAGGGTTTTGAAGCCTTTAACTGCTCCTGAAGGCTGGAAACGACATTTCACCTGTAAATCGGCCCAATGCTATCGAAAAGTGAAATCAACCACATATTCTTCATGGTTAGGCTGCTTTGCACCTGTATTACTGGGAGATTTGTATGGGAAAGCTTCTGAACCGGAGTTACAGTCGCTTCCATGCGAAGGTGGCTTTAAGCGTTTCAGAGCCTGAAAAGGCTGAAAATGAGGGTTTTGAAGCCTTTAACTGCTCCTGAAGGCTGGAAACGACATTTCACCTGTAAATCGGCCCAATGCTATCGAAAAGTGAAATCAACCACATATTCTTCATGGTTAGGCTGCTTTGCACCTGTATTACTGGGAGATTTGTATGGGAAAGCTTCTGAACCGGAGTTACAGTCGCTTCCATGCGAAGGTGGCTTTAAGCGTTTCAGAGCCTGAAAAGGCTGAAAATGAGGGTTTTGAAGCCTTTAACTGCTCCTGAAGGCTGGAAACGACATTTCACCTGTAAATCGGCCCAATGCTATCGAAAAGTGAAATCAACCACATATTCTTCATGGTTAGGCTGCTTTGCACCTGTATTACTGGGAGATTTGTGTGGGAAAGCTTCTGAACCGGAGTTACAGTCGCTTCCATGCGAAGGTGGCTTTAAGCGTTTCAGAGCCTGAAAAGGCTGAAAATGAGGGTTTTGAAGCCTTTAACTGCTCCTGAAGGCTGGAAACGACATTTCACCTGTAAATCGGCCCAATGCTATCGAAAAGTGAAATCAACCACATATTCTTCATGGTTAGGCTGCTTTGCACCTGTATTACTGGGAGATTTGTATGGGAAAGCTTCTGAACCGGAGTTACAGTCGCTTCCATGCGAAGGTGGCTTTAAGCGTTTCAGAGCCTGAAAAGGCTGAAAATTAGGGTTTTGAAGCCTTTAACTGCTCCTGAAGGCTGGAAACGACATTTCACCTGTAAATCGGCCCAATGCTATCGAAAAGTGAAATCAACCACATATTCTTCATGGTTAGGCTGCTTTGCACCTGTATTACTGGGAGATTTGTATGGGAAAGCTTCTGAACCGGAGTTACAGTCGCTTCCATGCGAAGGTGGCTTTAAGCGTTTCAGAGCCTGAAAAGGCTGAAAATGAGGGTTTTGAAGCCTTTAACTGCTCCTGAAGGCTGGAAACGACATTTCACCTGTAAATCGGCCCAATGCTATGGAAAAGTGAAATCAACCACATATTCTGCATGGTTAGGCTGCTTTGCACCTGTATTACTGGGAGATTTGTATGGGAAAGCTTCTGAACCGGAGTTACAGTCGCTTCCATGCGAAGGTGGCTTTAAGCGTTTCAGAGCCTGAAAGGCTGAAAATGAGGGTTTTGAAGCCTTTAACTGCTCCTGAAGGCTGGAAACGACATTTCACCTGTAAATCGGCCCAATGCTATCGAAAAGTGAAATCAACCACATATTCTTCATGGTTAGGCTTCTTTGCACCTGTATTACTGGGAGATTTGATTGGGAAAGCTTCTGAACCGGAGTTACAGTCGCTTCCATGCGAAGGTGGCTTTAAGCGTTTCAGAGCCTGAAAAGGCTGAAAACGAGGGTTTTGAAGCCTTTAACTGCTCCTGAAGGCTGGAAACGACATTTCACCTGTAAATCGGCCCAATGCTATGGAAAAGTGAAATCAACCACATATTCTTCATGGTTAGGCTGCTTTGCACCTGTATTACTGGGAGATTTGTATGGGAAAGCTTCTGAACCGGAGTTACAGTCGCTTCCATGCGAAGGTGGCTTTAAGCGTTTCAGAGCCTGAAAAGGCTGAAAATGAGGGTTTTGAAGCCTTTAACTGCTCCTGAAGGCTGGAAACGACATTTCACCTGTAAATCGGCCCAATGCTATGGAAAAGTGAAATCAACCACATATTCTTCATGGTTAGGCTGCTTTGCACCTGTATTACTGGGAGATTTGTATGGGAAAGCTTCTGAACCGGAGTTACAGTCGCTTCCATGCAAAGGTGGCTTTAAGCGTTTCAGAGCCTGAAAAGGCTGAAAATGAGGGTTTTGAAGCCTTTAACTGCTCCTGAAGGCTGGAAACGACATTTCACCTGTAAATCGGCCCAATGCTATCGAAAAGTGAAATCAACCACATATTCTTCATGGTTAGGCTGCTTTGCACCTGTATTACTGGGAGATTTGTATGGGAAAGCTTCTGAACCGGAGTTACAGTCGCTTCCATGCGAAGGTGGCTTTAAGCGTTTCAGAGCCTGAAAAGGCTGAAAATGAGGGTTTTGAAGCCTTTAACTGCTCCTGAAGGCTGGAAACGACATTTCACCTGTAAATCGGCCCAATGCTATCGAAAAGTGAAATCAACCACATATTCTTCATGGTTAGGCTGCTTTGCACCTGTATTACTGGGAGATTTGTATGGGAAAGCTTCTGAACCGGAGTTACAGTCGCTTCCATGCGAAGGTGGCTTTAAGCGTTTCAGAGCCTGAAAAGGCTGAAAATGAGGGTTTTGAAGCCTTTAACTGCTCCTGAAGGCTGGAAACGACATTTCACCTGTAAATCGGCCCAATGCTATCGAAAAGTGAAATCAACCACATATTCTTCATGGTTAGGCTGCTTTGCACCTGTATTACTGGGAGATTTGTGTGGGAAAGCTTCTGAACCGGAGTTACAGTCGCTTCCATGCGAAGGTGGCTTTAAGCGTTTCAGAGCCTGAAAAGGCTGAAAATGAGGGTTTTGAAGCCTTTAACTGCTCCTGAAGGCTGGAAACGACATTTCACCTGTAAATCGGCCCAATGCTATCGAAAAGTGAAATCAACCACATATTCTTCATGGTTAGGCTGCTTTGCACCTGTATTACTGGGAGATTTGTATGGGAAAGCTTCTGAACCGGAGTTACAGTCGCTTCCATGCGAAGGTGGCTTTAAGCGTTTCAGAGCCTGAAAAGGCTGAAAATTAGGGTTTTGAAGCCTTTAACTGCTCCTGAAGGCTGGAAACGACATTTCACCTGTAAATCGGCCCAATGCTATCGAAAAGTGAAATCAACCACATATTCTTCATGGTTAGGCTGCTTTGCACCTGTATTACTGGGAGATTTGTATGGGAAAGCTTCTGAACCGGAGTTACAGTCGCTTCCATGCGAAGGTGGCTTTAAGCGTTTCAGAGCCTGAAAAGGCTGAAAATGAGGGTTTTGAAGCCTTTAACTGCTCCTGAAGGCTGGAAACGACATTTCACCTGTAAATCGGCCCAATGCTATCGAAAAGTGAAATCAACCACATATTCTTCATGGTTAGGCTGCTTTGCACCTGTATTACTGGGAGATTTGTATGGGAAAGCTTCTGAACCGGAGTTACAGTCGCTTCCATGCGAAGGTGGCTTTAAGCGTTTCAGAGCCTGAAAAGGCTGAAAATGAGGGTTTTGAAGCCTTTAACTGCTCCTGAAGGCTGGAAACGACAGTTCACCTGTAAATCGGCCCAATGCTATCGAAAAGTGAAATCAACCACATATTCTTCATGGTTAGGCTGCTTTGCACCTGTATTACTGGGAGATTTGTATGGGAAAGCTTCTGAACCGGAGTTACAGTCGCTTCCATGCGAAGGTGGCTTTAAGCGTTTCAGAGCCTGAAAAGGCTGAAAATGAGGGTTTTGAAGCCTTTAACTGCTCCTGAAGGCTGGAAACGACAGTTCACCTGTAAATCGGCCCAATGCTATCGAAAAGTGAAATCAACCACATATTCTTCATGGTTAGGCTGCTTTGCACCTGTATTACTGGGAGATTTGTATGGGAAAGCTTCTGAACCGGAGTTACAGTCGCTTCCATGCGAAGGTGGCTTTAAGCGTTTCAGAGCCTGAAAAGGCTGAAAATGAGGGTTTTGAAGCCTTTAACTGCTCCTGAAGGCTGGAAACGACATTTCACCTGTAAATCGGCCCCAATGCTATCGAAAAGTGAAATCAACCACATATTCTTCATGGTTAGGCTGCTTTGCACCTGTATTACTGGGAGATTTGTATGGGAAAGCTTCTGAACCGGAGTTACAGTCGCTTCCATGCGAAGGTGGCTTTAAGCGTTTCAGAGCCTGAAAAGGCTGAAAATGAGGGTTTTGAAGCCTTTAACTGCTCCTGAAGGCTGGAAACGACATTTCACCTGTAAATCGGCCCAATGCTATCGAAAAGTGAAATCAACCACATATTCTTCATGGTTAGGCTGCTTTGCACCTGTATTACTGGGAGATTTGTATGGGAAAGCTTCTGAACCGGAGTTACAGTCGCTTCCATGCGAAGGTGGCTTTAAGCGTTTCAGAGCCTGAAAAGGCTGAAAATGAGGGTTTTGAAGCCTTTAACTGCTCCTGAAGGCTGGAAACGACATTTCACCTGTAAATCGGCCCAATGCTATCGAAAAGTGAAATCAACCACATATTCTTCATGGTTAGGCTGCTTTGCACCTGTATTACTGGGAGATTTGTATGGGAAAGCTTCTGAACCGGAGTTACAGTCGCTTCCATGCGAAGGTGGCTTTAAGCGTTTCAGAGCCTGAAAAGGCTGAAAATGAGGGTTTTGAAGCCTTTAACTGCTCCTGAAGGCTGGAAACGACATTTCACCTGTAAATCGGCCCAATGCTATGGAAAAGTGAAATCCACCACATATTCTTCATGGTTAGGCTGCTTTGCACCTGTATTACTGGGAGATTTGTATGGGAAAGCTTCTGAACCGGAGTTACAGTCGCTTCCATGCGAAGGTGGCTTTCAGCGTTTCAGAGCCTGAAAAGGCTGAAAATGAGGGTTTTGAAGCCTTTAACTGCTCCTGAAGGCTGGAAACGACATTTCACCTGTAAATCGGCCCAATGCTATGGAAAAGTGAAATCAACCACATATTCTTCATGGTTAGGCTGCTTTGCACCTGTATTACTGGAGATTTGTATGGGAAAGCTTCTGAACCGGAGTTACAGTCGCTTCCATGCGAAGGTGGCTTTAAGCGTTTCAGAGCCTGAAAAGGCTGAAAATGAGGGTTTTGAAGCCTTTAACTGCTCCTGAAGGCTGGAAACGACATTTCACCTGTAAATCGGCCCAATGCTATCGAAAAGTGAAATCAACCACATATTCTTCATGGTTAGGCTGCTTTGCACATTTATTACTGGGAGATTTGTATGGGAAAGCTTCTGAACCGGAGTTACAGTCGCTTCCATGCGAAGGTGGCTTTAAGCGTTTCAGAGCCTGAAAAGGCTGAAAATGAGGGTTTTGAAGCCTTTAACTGCTCCCGAAGGCTGGAAACGACATTTCACCTGTAAATCGGCCCAATGCTATCGAAAAGTGAAATCAACCACATATTCTTCATGGTTAGGCTGCTTTGCACCTGTATTACTGGGAGATTTGTATGGGAAAGCTTCTGAACCGGAGTTACAGTCGCTTCCATGCGAAGGTGGCTTTAAGCGTTTCAGAGCCTGAAAAGGCTGAAAATGAGGGTTTTGAAGCCTTTAACTGCTCCTGAAGGCTGGAAACGACATTTCACCTGTAAATCGGCCCAATGCTATCGAAAAGTGAAATCAACCACATATTCTTCATGGTTAGGCTGCTTTGCACCTGTATTACTGGGAGATTTGTATGGAAAGCTTCTGAACCGGAGTTACAGTCGCTTCCATGCGAAGGTGGCTTTAAGCGTTTCAGAGCCTGAAAAGGCTGAAAATGAGGGTTTTGAAGCCTTTAACTGCTCCTGAAGGCTGGAAACGACATTTCACCTGTAAATCGGCCCAATGCTATCGAAAAGTGAAATCAACCACATATTCTTCATGGTTAGGCTGCTTTGCACCTGTATTACTGGGAGATTTGTATGGGAAAGCTTCTGAACCGGAGTTACAGTCGCTTCCATGCGAAGGTGGCTTTAAGCGTTTCAGAGCCTGAAAAGGCTGAAAATGAGGGTTTTGAAGCCTTTAACTGCTCCTGAAGGCTGGAAACGACATTTCACCTGTAAATCGGCCCAATGCTATCGAAAAGTGAAATCAACCACATATTCTTCATGGTTAGGCTGCTTTGCACCTGTATTACTTGGAGATTTGTATGGGAAAGCTTCTGAACCGGAGTTACAGTCGCTTCCATGCGAAGGTGGCTTTTAGCGTTTCAGAGCCTGAAAAGGCTGAAAATGAGGGTTTTGAAGCCTTTAACTGCTCCTGAAGGCTGGAAACGACATTTCACCTGTAAATCGGCCCAATGCTATGGAAAAGTGAAATCAACCACATATTCTTCATGGTTAGGCTGCTTTGCACCTGTATTACTGGGAGATTTGTATGGGAAAGCTTCTGAACCGGAGTTACAGTCGCTTCCATGCGAAGGTGGCTTTAAGCGTTTCAGAGCCTGAAAAGGCTGAAAATGAGGGTTTTGAAGCCTTTAACTGCTCCTGAAGGCTGGAAACGACATTTCACCTGTAAATCGGCCCAATGCTATCGAAAAGTGAAATCAACCACATATTCTTCATGGTTAGGCTGCTTTGCACCTGTATTACTGGGAGATTTGTATGGGAAAGCTTCTGAACCGGAGTTACAGTCGCTTCCATGCGAAGGTGGCTTTAAGCGTTTCAGAGCCTGAAAAGGCTGAAAATGAGGGTTTTGAAGCCTTTAACTGCTCCTGAAGGCTGGAAACGACATTTCACCTGTAAATCGGCCCAATGCTATCGAAAAGTGAAATCAACCACATATTCTTCATGGTTAGGCTGCTTTGCACCTGTATTACTGGGAGATTTGTATGGGAAAGCTTCTGAACCGGAGTTACAGTCGCTTCCATGCGAAGGTGGCTTTAAGCGTTTCAGAGCCTGAAAAGGCTGAAAATGAGGGTTTTGAAGCCTTTAACTGCTCCTGAAGGCTGGAAACGACATTTCACCTGTAAATCGGCCCAATGCTATCGAAAAGTGAAATCAACCACATATTCTTCATGGTTAGGCTGCTTTGCACCTGTATTACTGGGAGATTTGTATGGGAAAGCTTCTGAACCGGAGTTACAGTCGCTTCCATGCGAAGGTGGCTTTAAGCGTTTCAGAGCCTGAAAAGGCTGAAAATGAGGGTTTTGAAGCCTTTAACTGCTCCTGAAGGCTGGAAACGACATTTCACCTGTAAATCGGCCCAATGCTATCGAAAAGTGAAATCAACCACATATTCTTCATGGTTAGGCTGCTTTGCACCTGTATTACTGGGAGATTTGTATGGGAAAGCTTCTGAACCGGAGTTACAGTCGCTTCCATGCGAAGGTGGCTTTAAGCGTTTCAGAGCCTGAAAAGGCTGAAAATGAGGGTTTTGAAGCCTTTAACTGCTCCTGAAGGCTGGAAACGACATTTCACCTGTAAATCGGCCCAATGCTATCGAAAAGTGAAATCAACCACATATTCTTCATGGTTAGGCTGCTTTGCACCTGTATTACTGGGAGATTTGTATGGGAAAGCTTCTGAACCGGAGTTACAGTCGCTTCCATGCGAAGGTGGCTTTAAGCGTTTCAGAGCCTGA
This sequence comes from Echiichthys vipera, assembly GCF_963691815.1. Classification (NCBI taxonomy): domain Eukaryota; kingdom Metazoa; phylum Chordata; class Actinopteri; order Perciformes; family Trachinidae; genus Echiichthys; species Echiichthys vipera. Next base: position 35,683,213 of record NC_139830.1, read on the forward strand.
AAAGGCTGAAAATGAGGGTTTTGAAGCCTTTAACTGCTCCTGAAGGCTGGAAACGACATTTCACCTGTAAATCGGCCCAATGCTATGGAAAAGTGAAATCAACCACATATTCTTCATGGTTAGGCTGCTTTGCACCTGTATTACTGGGAGATTTGTATGGGAAAGCTTCTGAACCGGAGTTACAGTCGCTTCCATGCGAAGGTGGCTTTAAGCGTTTCAGAGCCTGAAAAGGCTGAAAATGAGGGTTTTGAAGCCTTTAACTGCTCCGAAGGCTGGAAACGACATTTCACCTGTAAATCGGCCCAATGCTATCGAAAAGTGAAATCAACCACATATTCTTCATGGTTAGGCTGCTTTGCACCTGTATTACTGGGAGATTTGTATGGGAAAGCTTCTGAACCGGAGTTACAGTCGCTTCCATGCGAAGGTGGCTTTAAGCGTTTCAGAGCCTGAAAAGGCTGAAAATGAGGGTTTTGAAGCCTTTAACTGCTCCTGAAGGCTGGAAACGACATTTCACCTGTAAATCGGCCCAATGCTATCGAAAAGTGAAATCAACCACATATTCTTCATGGTTAGGCTGCTTTGCACCTGTATTACTGGGAGATTTGTATGGGAAAGCTTCTGAACCGGAGTTACAGTCGCTTCCATGCGAAGGTGGCTTTAAGCGTTTCAGAGCCTGAAAAGGCTGAAAATGAGGGTTTTGAAGCCTTTAACTGCTCCTGAAGGCTGGAAACGACATTTCACCTGTAAATCGGCCCAATGCTATCGGAAAAGTGAAATCAACCACATATTCTTCATGGTTAGGCTGCTTTGCACCTGTATTACTGGGAGATTTGTATGGGAAAGCTTCTGAACCGGAGTTACAGTCGCTTCCATGCGAAGGTGGCTTTAAGCATTTCAGAGCCTGAAAAGGCTGAAAATGAGGGTTTTGAAGCCTTTAACTGCTCCTGAAGGCTGGAAACGACATTTCACCTGTAAATCGGCCCAATGCTATGGAAAAGTGAAATCAACCACATATTCTTCATGGTTAGGCTGCTTTGCACCTGTATTACTGGGAGATTTGTATGGGAAAGCTTCTGAACCGGAGTTACAGTCGCTTCCATGCGAAGGTGGCTTTAAGCGTTTCAGAGCCTGAAAAGGCTGAAAATGAGGGTTTTGAAGCCTTTAACTGCTCCCGAAGGCTGGAAACGACATTTCACCTGTAAATCGGCCCAATGCTATCGAAAAGTGAAATCAACCACATATTCTTCATGGTTAGGCTGCTTTGCACCTGTATTACTGGGAGATTTGTATGGGAAAGCTTCTGAACCGGAGTTACAGTCGCTTCCATGCGAAGGTGGCTTTAAGCGTTTCAGAACCTGAAAAGGCTGAAAATGAGGGTTTTGAAGCCTTTAACTGCTCCTGAAGGCTGGAAACGACATTTCACCTGTAAATCGGCCCAATGCTATCGAAAAGTGAAATCAACCACATATTCTTCATGGTTAGGCTGCTTTGCACCTGTATTACTGGGAGATTTGTATGGGAAAGCTTCTGAACCGGAGTTACAGTCGCTTCCATGCGAAGGTGGCTTTAAGCGTTTCAGAGCCTGAAAAGGCTGAAATGAGGGTTTTGAAGCCTTTAACTGCTCCTGAAGGCTGGAAACGACATTTCACCTGTAAATCGGCCCAATGCTATGGAAAAGTGAAATCAACCACATATTCTTCATGGTTAGGCTGCTTTGCACCTGTATTACTGGGAGATTTGTATGGGAAAGCTTCTGAACCGGAGTTACAGTCGCTTCCATGCGAAGGTGGCTTTAAGCGTTTCAGAGCCTGAAAAGGCTGAAAATGAGGGTTTTGAAGCCTTTAACTGCTCCTGAAGGCTGGAAACGACATTTCACCTGTAAATCGGCCCAATGCTATCGAAAAGTGAAATCAACCACATATTCTTCATGGTTAGGCTGCTTTGCACCTGTATTACTGGGAGATTTGTATGGGAAAGCTTCTGAACCAGAGTTACAGTCGCTTCCATGCGAAGGTGGCTTTAAGCGTTTCAGAGCCTGAAAAGGCTGAAAATGAGGGTTTTGAAGCCTTTAACTGCTCCCGAAGGATGGAAACGACATTTCACCTGTAAATCGGCCCAATGCTATGGAAAAGTGAAATCAACCACATATTCTTCATGGTTAGGCTGCTTTGCACCTGTATTACTGGGAGATTTGTATGGGAAAGCTTCTGAACCGGAGTTACAGTCGCTTCCATGCGAAGGTGGCTTTAAGCGTTTCAGAGCCTGAAAAGGCTGAAAATGAGGGTTTTGAAGCCTTTAACTGCTTCTGAAGGCTGGAAACGACATTTCACCTGTAAATCGGCCCAATGCTATGGAAAAGTGAAATCAACCACATATTCTTCATGGTTAGGCTTCTTTGCACCTGTATTACTGGGAGATTTGTATGGGAAAGCTTCTGAACCGGAGTTACAGTCGCTTCCATGCGAAGGTGGCTTTAAGCGTTTCAGAGCCTGAAAAGGCTGAAAATGAGGGTTTTGAAGCCTTTAACTGCTCCTGAAGGCTGGAAACGACATTTCACCTGTAAATCGGCCCAATGCTATGGAAAAGTGAAATCAACCACATATTCTTCATGGTTAGGCTGCTTTGCACCTGTATTACTGGGAGATTTGTATGGGAAAGCTTCTGAACCGGAGTTACAGTCGCTTCCATGCGAAGGTGGCTTTAAGCGTTTCAGAGCCTGAAAAGGCTGAAAATGAGGGTTTTGAAGCCTTTAACTGCTCCTGAAGGCTGGAAACGACATTTCACCTGTAAATCGGCCCAATGCTATGGAAAAGTGAAATCAACCACATATTCTTCATGGTTAGGCTGCTTTGCACCTGTATTACTGGGAGATTTGTATGGGAAAGCTTCTGAACCGGAGTTACAGTCGCTTCCATGCGAAGGTGGCTTTAAGCGTTTCAGAGCCTGAAAAGGCTGAAAATGAGGGTTTTGAAGCCTTTAACTGCTCCTGAAGGCTGGAAACGACATTTCACCTGTAAATCGGCCCAATGCTATGGAAAAGTGAAATCAACCACATATTCTTCATGGTTAGGCTGCTTTGCACCTGTATTACTGGGAGATTTGTATGGGAAAGCTTCTGAACCGGAGTTACAGTCGCTTCCATGCGAAGGTGGCTTTAAGCGTTTCAGAGCCTGAAAAGGCTGAAAATGAGGGTTTTGAAGCCTTTAACTGCTCCCGAAGGCTGGAAACGACATTTCACCTGTAAATCGGCCCAATGCTATGGAAAAGTGAAATCAACCACATATTCTTCATGGTTAGGCTGCTTTGCACCTGTATTACTGGGAGATTTGTATGGGAAAGCTTCTGAACCGGAGTTACAGTCGCTTCCATGTGAAGGTGGCTTTAAGCGTTTCAGAGCCTGAAAAGGCTGAAAATGAGGGTTTTGAAGCCTTTAACTGCTCCTGAAGGCTGGAAACGACATTTCACCTGTAAATCGGCCCAATGCTATCGAAAAGTGAAATCAACCACATATTCTTCATGGTTAGGCTGCTTTGCACCTGTATTACTGGGAGATTTGTATGGAAAGCTTCTGAACCGGAGTTACAGTCGCTTCCATGCGAAGGTGGCTTTAAGCGTTTCAGAGCCTGAAAAGGCTGAAAATGAGGGTTTGAAGCCTTTAACTGCTCCCGAAGGCTGGAAACGACATTTCACCTGTAAATCGGCCCAATGCTATGGAAAAGTGAAATCAACCACATATTCTTCATGGTTAGGCTGCTTTGCACCTGTATTACTGGGAGATTTGTATGGGAAAGCTTCTGAACCGGAGTTACAGTCGCTTCCATGCGAAGGTGGCTTTAAGCGTTTCAGAGCCTGAAAAGGCTGAAAATGAGGGTTTTGAAGCCTTTAACTGCTCCTGAAGGCTGGAAACGACATTTCACCTGTAAATCGGCCCAATGCTATGGAAAAGTGAAATCAACCACATATTCTTCATGGTTAGGCTGCTTTGCACCTGTATTACTGGGAGATTTGTATGGGAAAGCTTCTGAACCGGAGTTACAGTCGCTTCCATGCGAAGGTGGCTTTAAGCGTTTCAGAGCCTGAAAAGGCTGAAAATGAGGGTTTTGAAGCCTTTAACTGCTCCCGAAGGATGGAAACGACATTTCACCTGTAAATCGGCCCAATGCTATCGAAAAGTGAAATCAACCACATATTCTTCATGGTTAGGCTGCTTTGCACCTGTATTACTGGGAGATTTGTATGGGAAAGCTTCTGAACCGGAGTTACAGTCGCTTCCATGCGAAGGTGGCTTTAAGCGTTTCAGAGCCTGAAAAGGCTGAAAATGATGTTTTGAAGCCTTTAACTGCTCCTGAAGGCTGGAAACGACATTTCACCTGTAAATCGGCCCAATGCTATCGAAAAGTGAAATCAACCACATATTCTTCATGGTTAGGCTGCTTTGCACCTGTATTACTGGGAGATTTGTATGGGAAAGCTTCTGAACCGGAGTTACAGTCGCTTCCATGCGAAGGTGGCTTTAAGCGTTTCAGAGCCTGAAAAGGCTGAAAATGAGGGTTTTGAAGCCTTTAACTGCTCCTGAAGGCTGGAAACGACATTTCACCTGTAAATCGGCCCAATGCTATGGAAAAGTGAAATCAACCACATATTCTTCATGGTTAGGCTGCTTTGCACCTGTATTACTGGGAGATTTGTATGGGAAAGCTTCTGAACCGGAGTTACAGTCGCTTCCATGCGAAGGTGGCTTTAAGCGTTTCAGAGCCTGAAAAGGCTGAAAATGAGGGTTTTGAAGCCTTTAACTGCTCCTGAAGGCTGGAAACGACATTTCACCTGTAAATCGGCCCAATGCTATCGAAAAGTGAAATCAACCACATATTCTTCATGATTAGGTTGCTTTGCACCTGTATTACTGGGAGATTTGTATGGGAAAGCTTCTGAACCGGAGTTACAGTCGCTTCCATGCGAAGGTGGCTTTAAGCGTTTCAGAGCCTGAAAAGGCTGAAAATGAGGGTTTTGAAGCCTTTAACTGCTCCTGAAGGCTGGAAACGACATTTCACCTGTAAATCGGCCCAATGCTATGGAAAAGTGAAATCAACCACATATTCTTCATGGTTAGGCTGCTTTGCACCTGTATTACTGGGAGATTTGTATGGGAAAGCTTCTGAACCGGAGTTACAGTCGCTTCCATGCGAAGGTGGCTTTAAGCGTTTCAGAGCCTGAAAAGGCTGAAAATGAGGGTTTTGAAGCCTTTAACTGCTCCCGAAGGCTGGAAACGACATTTCACCTGTAAATCGGCCCAATGCTATCGAAAAGTGAAATCAACCACATATTCTTCATGGTTAGGCTGCTTTGCACCTGTATTACTGGGAGATTTGTATGGGAAAGCTTCTGAACCGGAGTTACAGTCGCTTCCATGCGAAGGTGGCTTTAAGCGTTTCAGAGCCTGAAAAGGCTGAAAATGAGGGTTTTGAAGCCTTTAACTGCTCCTGAAGGCTGGAAACGACATTTCACCTGTAAATCGGCCCAATGCTATCGAAAAGTGAAATCAACCACATATTCTTCATGGTTAGGCTGCTTTGCACCTGTATTACTGGGAGATTTGTATGGGAAAGCTTCTGAACCGGAGTTACAGTCGCTTCCATGCGAAGGTGGCTTTAAGCGTTTCAGAGCCTGAAAAGGCTGAAAATGAGGGTTTTGAAGCCTTTAACTGCTCCTGAAGGCTGGAAACGACATTTCACCTGTAAATCGGCCCAATGCTATGGAAAAGTGAAATCAACCACATATTCTTCATGGTTAGGCTGCTTTGCACCTGTATTACTGGGAGATTTGTATGGGAAAGCTTCTGAACCGGAGTTACAGTCGCTTCCATGCGAAGGTGGCTTTAAGCGTTTCAGAGCCTGAAAAGGCTGAAAATGAGGGTTTTGAAGCCTTTAACTGCTCCTGAAGGCTGGAAACGACATTTCACCTGTAAATCGGCCCAATGCTATGGAAAAGTGAAATCAACCACATATTCTTCATGGTTAGGCTGCTTTGCACCTGTATTACTGGGAGATTTGTATGGGAAAGCTTCTGAACCGGAGTTACAGTCGCTTCTATGCGAAGGTGGCTTTAAGCGTTTCAGAGCCTGAAAAGGCTGAAAATGAGGGTTTTGAAGCCTTTAACTGCTCCTGAAGGCTGGAAACGACATTTCACCTGTAAATCGGCCCAATGCTATGGAAAAGTGAAATCAACCACATATTCTTCATGGTTAGGCTGCTTTGCACCTGTATTACTGGGAGATTTGTATGGGAAAGCTTCTGAACCGGAGTTACAGTCGCTTCCATACGAAGGTGGCTTTAAGGGTTTCAGAGCCTGAAAAGGCTGAAAATGAGGGTTTGAAGCCTTTAACTGCTCCTGAAGGCTGGAAACGACATTTCACCTGTAAATCGGCCCAATGCTATCGAAAAGTGAAATCAACCACATATTCTTCATGGTTAGGCTGCTTTGCACCTGTATTACTGGGAGATTTGTATGGGAAAGCTTCTGAACCGGAGTTACAGTCGCTTCCATGCGAAGGTGGCTTTAAGCGTTTCAGAGCCTGAAAAGGCTGAAAATGAGGGTTTTGAAGCCTTTAACTGCTCCTGAAGGCTGGAAACGACATTTCACCTGTAAATCGGCCCAATGCTATGGAAAAGTGAAATCAACCACATATTCTTCATGGTTAGGCTGCTTTGCACCTGTATTACTGGGAGATTTGTATGGGAAAGCTTCTGAACCGGAGTTACAGTCGCTTCCATGCGAAGGTGGCTTTAAGGGTTTCAGAGCCTGAAAAGGCTGAAAATGAGGGTTTTGAAACCTTTAACTGCTCCTGAAGGCTGGAAACGACATTTCACCTGTAAATCGGCCCAATGCTATGGAAAAGTGAAATCAACCACATATTCTTCATGGTTAGGCTGCTTTGCACCTGTATTACTGGGAGATTTGTATGGGAAAGCTTCTGAACCGGAGTTACAGTCGCTTCCATGCGAAGGTGGCTTTAAGGGTTTCAGAGCCTGAAAAGGCTGAAAATGAGGGTTTTGAAGCCTTTAACTGCTCCTGAAGGCTGGAAACGACATTTCACCTGTAAATCGGCCCAATGCTATCGAAAAGTGAAATCAACCACATATTCTTCATGGTTAGGCTGCTTTGCACCTGTATTACCGGGAGATTTGTATGGAAAAGCTTCTGAACCGGAGTTACAGTCGCTTCCATGCGAAGGTGGCTTTAAGCGTTTCAGAGCCTGAAAAGGCTGAAAATGAGGGTTTTGAAGTCTTTAACTGCTCCTGAAGGCTGGAAACGACATTTCACCTGTAAATCGGCCCAATGCTATGGAAAAGTGAAATCAACCACATATTCTTCATGGTTAGGCTGCTTTGCACCTGTATTACTGGGAGATTTGTATGGGAAAGCTTCTGAACCGGAGTTACAGTCGCTTCCATGCGAAGGTGGCTTTAAGGGTTTCAGAGCCTGAAAATGCTGAAAATGAGGGTTTTGAAGCCTTTAACTGCTCCTGAAGGCTGGAAACGACATTTCACCTGTAAATCGGCCCAATGCTATGGAAAAGTGAAATCAACCACATATTCTTCATGGTTAGGCTGCTTTGCACCTGTATTACTGGGAGATTTGTATGGGAAAGCTTCTGAACCGGAGTTACAGTCGCTTCCATGCGAAGGTGGCTTTAAGGGTTTCAGAGCTGAAAAGGCTGAAAATGAGGGTTTTGAAGCCTTTAACTGCTCCTGAAGGCTGGAAACGACATTTCACCTGTAAATCGGCCCAATGCTATGGAAAAGTGAAATCAACCACATATTCTTCATGGTTAGGCAGCTTTGCACCTGTATTACTGGGAGATTTGTATGGGAAAGCTTCTGAACCGGAGTTACAGTCGCTTCCATGCGAAGGTGGCTTTAAGGGTTTCAGAGCCTGAAAAGGCTGAAAATGAGGGTTTTGAAGCCTTTAACTGCTCCTGAAGGCTGGAAACGACATTTCACCTGTAAATCGGCCCAATGCTATGGAAAAGTGAAATCAACCACATATTCTTCATGGTTAGGCTGCTTTGCACCTGTATTACTGGGAGATTTGTATGGGAAAGCTTCTGAACCGGAGTTACAGTCGCTTCCATGCGAAGGTGGCTTTAAGCGTTTCAGAGCCTGAAAAGGCTGAAAATGAGGGTTTTGAAGCCTTTAACTGCTCCTGAAGGCTGGAAACGACATTTCACCTGTAAATCGGCCCAATGCTATGGAAAAGTGAAATCAACCACATATTCTTCATGGTTAGGCTGCTTTGCACCTGTATTACTGGGAGATTTGTATGGGAAAGCTTCTGAACCGGAGTTACAGTCGCTTCCATGCGAAGGTGGCTTTAAGCGTTTCAGAGCCTGAAAAGGCTGAAAATGAGGGTTTTGAAGCCTTTAACTGCTCCTGAAGGCTGGAAACGACATTTCACCTGTAAATCGGCCCAATGCTATGGAAAAGTGAAATCAACCACATATTCTTCATGGTTAGGCTGCTTTGCACCTGTATTACTGGGAGATTTGTATGGGAAAGCTTCTGAACCGGAGTTACAGTCGCTTCCATGCGAAGGTGGCTTTAAGCGTTTCAGAGCCTGAAAAGGCTGAAAATGAGGGTTTTGAAGCCTTTAACTGCTCCTGAAGGCTGGAAACGACATTTCACCTGTAAATCGGCCCAATGCTATGGAAAAGTGAAATCAACCACATATTCTTCATG